>NC_090725.1:307163803-307171303 GCF_036898095.1 Palaemon carinicauda | reverse complement strand
TCCTTGTCCTACGCCAAAATAGTACATCAAATAATCTTAATTTTAAATATTCTTTTTTTTTTTAGGAACGAGTACATGTTCATGTGTATTAAGATTATCATTAAATATACTCTAAAACGCGTAGCCAAAATATTAATAGTAATTGAGCAAATCAATCCAAGATCCTTATACATCCTTTAAACAACACTATGTTTGCCGAGGTGGGAAGGGATTTGCGTATTGCTACGATCAGCAAAGCTGTTCTAGTAAGGGTCATTCATATTAGGTTGGCTTGCTGTAAGCGATCAGACTGAGGTCTCCCACCACCACCAAACCGCAATGGCCAGCATAGCGGTGATGTGAGATTTTCGTCTGATCGCTCACCGCAAGCTAACCTAGAATGGGTGGTCCTGATTAGTACAGCTTTGTTGATCATGGCGATACACAAACCCATTCACCACGTTAAGGTATCCCCACACAGAAGGGGATTTAGTCTCGAGAGTTATTAAAATCATAGTAATATTAGCATTACACAGATTCAACCCTTCCCACTCCTTCCTTTTTCCTAACTTCATAACAGGCCATTTGCGAGAGAATGTAGTTTTTGAGTATACCTCTATGGATACCCCCTTTCACCAGGGTAAGACTATATCCTCTCACGACTACCAGAGGGACAGGGAAAGCCGAGTATTCATACGTCTGGGAATGCCTCTCCACACACACACACACACACGTATATATATATATATATATATATATATATATATATATATATATATATATATATATATATATTATATATATATATATATATATTATATCTTAGGGGAGATTATTACTCCATACTCTAGTTCGATCAAATAATTGTGCCTTCATTTCTGCTTTAATCTTCCTTGTCGTATACATCCAATATTTCCCTGATCATCAATAGCACGTCTTCTCTTTCAGAGTCATTCGATATTTTTTCCCGTTAACGTCAATTCCTTTTGCCTCAACCCCCCTTAGAATCTCTATCGACTGAATTCGAGCAATTTTTTTTTCTCACTGAGGAGTGAGGAGGAGTGAGGAGAAGTGAGGTCTCTCCCCGTCATTAACGAAATCCAATATGGAGTTCGTTAACAGGCTTCGTTACCCTTTTATTTATTTCCCTTTTAACGAACGTCACGGCCACCTTTGCGTTTTGCATTTGGCCGTTAATCAGGCCATTCAACCAACCAGAGTTTCTTGGTTAACGACTTCCCTGAAAATCCAGCGGTGATTCACGCACGCTTTAAAATATAAATGGAAAACAACAAAATCTTTATATATATGCATAAAAATATATGCACATATGCATATATATACATAGGCTATATATATATATATATATATATATATATATATATATATATATATATATATATATATATATATATATATATATATATATATATATATATATATATATATATAATGTATATAAATAATAATAATATATATATATATATATATATATATATATATATATATATATATATATATATATATATATGGTGTACATGGTATATATATATATATATATATATATATATATATATATATAATATATATATATATATATATATATATATATTCATCATCAGCCACTAGTAGTACACTGTTGCAGAACAAAGGCCTCAAACAAGTGGTTCTACTTGTGTCTGTTTATGGTCTTTTTACGGCATAGAAGGACCATATACAGTATATGTTATATATACATATATACTAGGTTGGTTTGCTATGTTCGATTAGTCAAAAGTATCCCACCATCACCATACGCAGTGGTCAGCGCGGTGATGAAAACGGCCAAATCTAAGACATGAATAAGGACAGGTCTGAGACCTTTGTCTTGCAGTGGACTAGAAATGTCTGCATTTGTGTGTGTGTGTTTGTGTGAGTAAATATATCTATATATACTTATATATATTTATATATATATATATATGTATGTGTGTGTGTCTGTGTTTGTGTGTGTGTGTAATTGTATTGAGTGCTTGTTTTATTATTATTACTACTAGCTAAACTACACCCCTCATTCGAAGAACAGGATACTAATAAGACCAGGGGCTCCAACAGGGAAAAATAGTTCAGTGAGAAAAGGAAATAAGGAAATAAACTACAAGAGAAATAAATAACAGTAACATTAAAGTAAATCTTTCATATGTAAACTATAAAAACTTATAAAAACCAAGAGGAAAAAAAAAGATAGAATAGTGTGCCCGAGTGTAACTCCTTCAATCAAGATCTTCTATTTTGGAATTATTCAACTGTTCATATCTGCACAATAATTCCTACTAACTGTTTATTGGTCGGTCGAATCCTCCTTTCCTTTCTCTTAAACTATTGCATGGTGATATTTTAGTGAAATTTTAACAGCTTTCTGCGGTAGTTCACCTTATCATACCCTTACTACAAGGTGAGTAACTCAACAGATAAGTGGTTAGTGAGGCTATACAGAAAATCTCTGCTCTGTAATGGTGTGACCGAGTGCACTTTCTCAGAGCGGTGTTTGCCGAGAACTTCTGTGTCCAACTGTACCTAACGATATTAACAATGAGTTTTCCTATATTAGATAAATGTAACTTTTCAGGTTTCCTCTAACATCAAATATTAACTTGAAAACTTGATGATTCTAAGATGAGAAGTTTCTGTTCTATTAACAAGCGAGCAATATACTCTCAAAATATACCACTATTGCACAAGTGCGTTAAATTTTAGCAGACCTTTTCGGTTCTCAAAGAAGTTCCAAGAAATTGCAAAATGAAATTTCAGTAAATCTAAGTGAAAAGCTTACACTAATAATCTATCTATCTATACATATATATATATATATATATATATATATATATATATATATATATATATATATACATATATATATATATATATATATATATATATATATATATATATATATATATATATATATATATATATATATATATATATATATATAGGCGAGTTATTCTATATCATGAAAATTTCATGTAAATGCAAACATAACATTTCGTCATGTTCGTTTTAGCATTTTCAGTCAAATGAAAAGCAGGAAAAAAAGCCTTGATATGAAGATGAAACGCTTAATGATTTTATACATTAAAGAGGAAGAGACGTCTTCCAATTTGCAAAAGGCATCAAAAAAGAAAGAGAGAGAGAGAGAGAGAGAGAGAGAGAGAGAGAGAGAGCGAAGCCTATAAAATCGTGATCTATTTTTGGATTTTGCTACATATATAAATGAACCCAAAATGATGTAGTGTTAAGATTTTTTACTTATCTTAATCAAAAAAAAAAAAAAAAAAAAAAAAAAGTATTCACCTAAAATCATTTCATCATCAAATTATTTTCGATATACCGTACACTTCATATGCATGTTGCAAAGCGGAACTCTATTGAAATAAATTTATCAAATCATCCACGACGTATACTTCTTGTTTGTATAAATGCCATAAACGAATCATAAGTATCTTTTCGCAATATCTTCCAACAAAAAGGTAGTGACAAAACCGTTGCATTGTTGTGGGAAATCCTCTCACGTTTTTAAGAATATCGATTTCGACATCGAAAACCTGCGCAAGGGTATCCAATCAAGGATCAATATCGTTGGTTATTCACAGGTTTATGATTGATACAATTGGTGCTCAAACAAGACCAGATTTATAATTAAAACAATTGATGCTCAAACAAGACCCGATTTATGATGAAAACAATTGGTGCTCATACAAGACTAGTTTTAGGATTAAGACAATTAGTACTCAAACAAGACCAGATTTATGACAAAACAATTGGTGCTCAAACAAGACCAGATTTATAATTAAAACAATTGGTGCTCTAACAAGACCCGATTTATGATGAAAACAATTGGTGCTCATACAAGACTAGTTTTAGGATTAAGACAATTAGTACTCAAACAAGACCAGCTTTATGATCAAAACAATTGGTGCTCAAACAAGACCAGATTTATGATTGAAATAAATGGTGCTCAAACAAGCCCAGATTTATGATCATAACAATTGGTGCTGAAACAAGACCAGATTTATGATTAAAACAACTGGTGCAACAAACAAGAAGAGATTTATGATCAAAACAATTGGTGCAACAAACAAGACCAGATTTATAATTAAAACAATTAGTGCTCAGACAAGACCCGATTTATGATGAAAACAATTGGTGCTCATACAAGACCAGATTTATGATTAAGACAATCAGTACTCAAACAAGACCAGATTTATGATCAAAATGATTGGTGCTCAAACAAGACCAGATTTATGATTTAAAACAACTGGTGCTAAAAAAAGACAATTCATTCGATTCAATTACATTAACTTTCTTTATTGCAATCCCTTTCTATTAATGGTATAAACGTCTTTACTCGACTCTACACATTGTGTAAGGATACAAACTTCTTGTCTCAACCCAATTACTTCTCTGCACTTGTTGAACCAGTCAGTAACAATTCTTAAGGGTTTACAACTTATATCCACTAAAAAAAATAATAAAAAGGGGGAAGCCAGTTCCAGGATTTTACACAAACTCAGTTAGGAGTTCTTGCCGATTGTGACATCTGGCAACCTCTCTTCGGATACCGAAGTATTGGCTTAACTTCACTATTCCGACCAAGCTTCCTCTCGCCCTGCTTCACAATCCATATCTACAGTAGGGGACAGCATCTTGGCAAAGTGTCTAAAAGGATACCGTCTCTTCTAAGACAATCACAACGGTATAGAATTCTTTCAATAGCACACTCTTAAAGATTTTTGGAATTATCTTAATGAGAATATAGGATTTATAATGAAAATTACCTTTAGGTCATCAAACACGTATACAGTACAATTACTTCCGAGAAAACAGTTCCCTTTTTAACAAGAAAAGATTAATGGATAAACACGCACACACATATAAATATATATATATATATATATATATATATATATTAGTTCTTTTCCATCACGTCATGCTCTTCCTGTCGTTCGGGTAGGGGAGAAAGTGAGTGGTCTGTGACGGCCTGAGAGAAGGTTGTGACTCAAAGCCAGTATGAAAGCGACTGAGTAAATTTATTATAGAACACTCTCCTTTATATACAAAAGCTCAAAGCAACAAGAAATTTCATGTTCAAAATCAGACACTGTTACAGAGGAGAAAAGCAGACATGTTTATTCTGGTTCTTTTTAGTGCGAAGGAAGAGCGAAGATACAAGCATAATATATACACAAAATGAACTATGTACGATCGTGTGACACACGGTTGGTACAGGTCATGCCCAGAAGAGAGATAGCGTGCACATGTGTGTACATATCTATCTAAATATTCAGACAGGTCGCGTACACTAGTTTCTACTATAATTTACAAGTCTTGAAAGTCAACTGTCATTATAAATACAACTATCAATCAAATAACCTAACAGAATAAGGAACACCTATTAAGGACAACACCTTAGTCCTCTCACCTCCCTTGCTAAGCCAGTCTGTCGTCACCCTCTATTATAAAGCCAAGTGGGAAATACCCAATAATTACCATTAATCTGAGACGAGTAGTATGTGACACAGTCGTATGAAAACAATCCATAGAGATTGCAAAAGAAGCAGAAGCTATGGAGAGAGAGAGAGAGAGAGAGAGAGAGAGAGAGAGAGAGAGAGACTTGGCTCATTGATATTCATTTGTTTTTGTGGAAGCCGTCGGATATTATTTCCCAATATCAAAACAATTTCAAACTTTGTTTTTTCGAGAGAGATCTTACATTCGCCAAAAAATTAAAATCGAGAGTAAAGCGCTTCAGTAACCATAACTTTCGAGCGAATTTTATAATTATATGAAAATATGAATTTTCATATATAAATCAATTTTGACATCTTACTTGAATGTATAAAAGTTCCTAAATACTGGAAATTAATTTCAGTAAATAAGCAAAATTCTTACCAAAGTTACACAAATGTTTATGCGTATATATATATATATATATATATATAATATATATATATATATTATATATATATATATATATATATATATATACACACATTTGAAGACCCCTATATACTGTACAGTATATGGTCGAATGTAGGTTTGCTAAGGTACTTATCAGACGCATAGAAAACGGACATTCCCATCCCGTTTTCTATGCCATAGCGACTCTACTGTTAATCAGTTGTGATGAAATCAATGGCATATGCCCCAGCCTAAGGTACCCACCTAACGTTACTTCGGTCACCCATAACCTTACAGTTGAAGGATTGATTGATTGATTGATTTGAGGTTTTCTGGCATCCTGACGTCTTTGAAGGAGGGGGATCAAAACATTGTACATCCTAGAGCATGTCCGTCGGTCCCAGTAATAACTGTAATAAATAAAATCTCAGGATATTTACAAAACTTTGAAGTGAAATTCTATTTCTGAAAACTCGGTAAGGTACTTAAGGACGAAGTTCGATAACCAATTAAAATCTCTTCTAGCTGAGATAAAGGAGACATAATATTCGGGTGCACAATATTCTATGCAATTTCTCTTCCTTTGGTTTTGTTAAAGTTTTAATAGTTTCTATAGGAATTGTTATTTTAATGTTGTTACTGCTCTTAAAAGTTTATTTACTTTGTTTCATTTCCTCGCTGAGCTATTTTCTCTATTGGGGCCCCTGGGCTTAAAGCATCTTGCTTTTCAAACAGGGTTGTAGTTTAGCAAGTAATAATAATAATAATAATAATAATAATAATAATAATAATAATAATAATAATAATAATAATAATACTCCACCCAATACAAGAGAAAAAATTTAAATATACATATACAGTATAAATATTCATATGCATAAATTTTGAAATATATATGTCTTGGAGAGAGAGAGAGAGAGAGAGAGAGAGAGAGAGAGAGAGAGAGACTGCTGATACCTCACCTCTTTATCCAGCCCCAAAATAAATATTATTAATCCATTTCTTTGTGTATGATAGCCAGGATCGAACGTGCTCCCAAAAGCTTCACTCTCCTAACGAAGCAGGAATAGAGTTGAGCTTCAATGTCTTAAAACAAAGGCAGTAATACAAGACTCTTCGTGGAAGTTGATGAAGAGGCACCTCCATTCTGCATAGCTAGTGTATGCGACCAGTCAAATTGAGGCCTTAATATTTGAATAGATATGCTCAAGGGTGCACCTTCATCCCCCTCTCACCAGGGTATGGGTACTCCCTACACAAGGGATGGAGAGAGACCGAGTAGTTATACGTATGGCAATGTCACTAAGCATGACCATATTATATATATATATATATATATATATGTATATATATGTATATATATATATATATGTGTGTGTGTGTGTATATGTATATATAAATATAAAGACACTTGTTTTTTAATACATAGGGGAAATTACCTATAAGACGACCATATAAGGGGCTATGAAGTGAGTTGGCAAACAGAAAATCCAAATATGGCGTCTATTACCAAAAATAAAGCTTACATATAGAAAGAACTCTTATTTAATAATTATTGAAACTAAGTAACGGCAAAAAAAA
>NC_090725.1:307146303-307148803 GCF_036898095.1 Palaemon carinicauda | reverse complement strand
ATTGCTGTACTTGTCCAAAGCAAAAGAAGCACAACCGAACTTCGACCAAGCAAACACGATCCAATTGCTGTACTTGTCCAAAGCAAAAGAAGCACAACGCGAACTCGACCAAGCAAACACGATCTAATTACTGTACTTATCCAAAGCAAAAGAACTGTACTTATCCAAAGCAAAAGAAGCACAACCGAACTTCGACCAAGCAAACACGATCCAATTGCTGTACTTGTCCAAAGCAAAAGAAGCACAACCGAACTTCGACCAAGCAAACACGATCCAATTGCTGTACTTGTCCAAAGCAAAAGAAGCACAACCGAACTTCGACCAAGCAAACACGATCCAATTGCTGTACTTGTCCAAAGCAAAAGAAGCACAACCGAACTTCGACCAAGCAAACACGATCCAATTGCTGTACTTGTCCAAAGCAAAAGAAGCACAACCCGAACTTCGACCAAGCAAACACGATCCAATGACTGTACTTGTCCAAA
Organism: Palaemon carinicauda; assembly: GCF_036898095.1. Lineage (NCBI taxonomy): Eukaryota > Metazoa > Arthropoda > Malacostraca > Decapoda > Palaemonidae > Palaemon > Palaemon carinicauda. The sequence goes on along the minus strand of NC_090725.1, from coordinate 307,148,318 downwards.
GCAAAAGAAGCACAACCGAACTTCGACCAAGCAAACACGATCCAATGACTGTATTTGTCCCAAAGCAAAAGAAGCACAACCGAACTTCGACCAAGCAAACACGATCCAATGACTGTACTTGTCCAAAGCAAAGAAGCACAACCGAACTTCGACCAAGCAAACACGATCCAATTGCTGTACTTGTCCAAAGCAAAAGAAGCACAACCGAACTTCGACCAAGCAAACACGATCCAAATTCGTGTACTTGTCCAAAGCAAAAGAAGCACAACCGAACTTCGACCAAGCAAACACGATCCAATTGCTGTACTTGTCCAAAGCAAAAGACGCACAACCGAACTTCGACCAAGCAAACAAGATCCAATGACTGTACTTATCCAAAGCAAAAGCAAGCACAACCGAACTTCGACCAAGCAAACACGATCCAATGACCTGTATTTATTCCAAAGCAAAAGAAGCACAACCGAACTTCGACCAAGCAAACACGATCCAATTGCTGTACTTGTCCAAAAGCAAAAGAAGCACAACCGAACTTCGACCAAGCAAACACGATCCAATTGCTGTACTTGTCCAAAGCAAAAGAAGCACAACCGAACTTCGACCAAGCAAACACGATCCAATTGCTGTACTTGTCCAAAGCAAAAGAAGCACAACCGAACTTCGACCAAGCAAACACGATCCAATTGCTGTACTTATCCAAAGCAAAAGACGCACAACCGAACTTCGAGCCAAGCAAACACGATCCAATGACTGTACTTATCCAAAGCAAAAGAAGCACAACCGAACTTCGACCAAGCAAACTCGATCCAATGACTGTACTTATCCAAAGCAAAAGAAGCACAACCGAACTTCGACCAAGCAAACACGATCCAATTACTATACTTATCCAAAGCAAACAGTGGCCCTGTATCATGAAATGGAAATTCGTCTACAAAATAATCCGCCACAACAACAATACTCTGCTAAAGTGGATAAAGACAGCTTATCCCGAAATCCAAGCTAATGACGTCCCATGGTCATGCATAGAGAGATACAACACAAGAGAGGAACATCTGTAATGCATTAAAAGCATAAAAGTGACAGAAGGGGAGAAAGATGAGGAGTGAGGATGGGAAGTGACATTGGTTAGGGGAAGACCAAAGAGAATCAAGTTGAATTGTGCATATAATCGATCAAGGGAATTCGGATAAAGAGGAACTCTTACGCTTGTCAGAGTGGATCCGTCTCGTCTAGCGAGTGAGAGCACGCACACACGCACAGAGACAGACAAACAGACAGACAGACACACACATAAACATACATATATATATATATATATATATATATATATATATATATATATATATATATATATATATATATACATATATATATATATATATCTATATGTATGTATGTGTAAATATATGTGTGTGTATATATATATATATATAAATATATATATAATATATATATATATATATATATATATATATATAAACATATATATATAAATATATATATTACATATATATATACATATATATATATATCTCCTCCTACGCCTATTGAAGCAAAGGGCCTCATACCCTGCTAGCGGTATATCTTAGCCATCCATGTTTGCCAACGGTTATATAAGCGGATGAGCAACCTGGTGAAGTAACGAGAACTCTGGCTATGGATGAAATGTCCCCCCAAAATGTCGAAGAAGTCATTAGCAGGCAGGGTGACGGATAAGGTTTAAGGTGGTTGACAAGCTTTCTCTTCGGCATATAGCCTCGATATTTAGCGGATGACCTTTAGTAGAAATAGTATGGACCGGAGGAGGTCAATTGCCTTAGTTAGATAGAAAACGTACATCACTGGGAACTGGCTATCCTTTGATGAATTTATCCAATAAATCCTCTATGGGATTTAGTCAGTAATATATATATATATATATATATATATATATATATATATATATAATATATATATATATATATATATATATATATATACAACCCTTTCTAGGTACATATAACTTACCCTGGTGATAC
>NC_090725.1:307114966-307117466 GCF_036898095.1 Palaemon carinicauda | reverse complement strand
ATATCGTTTACTTATTTTCTTATTTCCTTTCCTCACTGGGATATTTTTCCCTGTTGGAGCCCTTGGGCTTATGGCATCTTGCTTTTCCAACCAAAGTTGCAGCTTAGCTAGTAAAAACAGAAAGGATTATAAGAGAGAGAGAGAGAGAGAGAGAGAGAGAGAGAGAGAGAGAGAGAGAGAGAGAGAGAGAGGAGAAAAAAAAAAGGGGGGGGGGTAAAAAATCGACTTGGCTAATCAAACATCGGCAAATTAGGTGCACACTGAACAGTTCCCCATGTCCTAATATATACCGCTACCCATCCCCTTGTGCTAAGAGGAGCATTAAAATTAGCGGTTTATTAAAGCCACATTTCAGAAACCAGAATATATACATATATACATATATAAACTTCAAGAAGTTTCATCCCAGCTGTGACCAGTTGTAGAATTCATCTTTGTTGCAAATATATTTTTCTGTTTATATATGAGCAAGCATCTTAACGTTGCCACTGATCTCTAAATATTTTATATTTTTTCTAACATTATAGTTCATTTATTACTTCTACATATCCTTTTTTTTTTCTTAACAAAGCGGCATTCCCTGTTGGAGCCCTTGGGCTTAACCCATTCAGCTTTTCCAACTATTCTTGTATAGTAGCTTGGCTAGTAATATATATATATATATATATATATATATATATATATATATATTTCTATATAATCATATATATTATATATGTAATATATAGCTAAATATAGATATATATATATATATATATATATATATACATACATACATACATATATATATATACATACATACATACATACATACATACATACATACATACACACTCTGCCAATATACAGTATCATCTATTTTGGCGAATTCTTTATGATAATGTTCATTAATGTGCTGTTCCTAAGATTTACATTAATCCCTAATTCCTGTTTGAAAACGGAAAAGGAGGTTATTCATATTAACATCATTATTGGAAAGAAATCCATAAAAATTTTTCATAACTTTTTGACGGTCTTTGTTTATGAAATGGGACGGATATGAAATTCATATTTCCTGAATTCTCCCAAGCTCAGCTTCAAGGATATCAGCCAACTTAACAACAGTGCTCGTAAAAACATGGATGAAAAATCCATCACTCTGGTTGATGGATGATGATTTGAATAAAACTGTATAATATGATATGAACAGGCCTTCTCCATCATGAGGCTCAATGCTACATAGTATTCTAGAAGTTTTATTCCAGCTGTGACCAATTTGTGGAATGATCTTCCTAATCGGGTAGTTGAACCAGTAGAACTTTAAAAGTTCAAAGTTGCAGCTAATGTTTTCATGTTGAACAGGCTGACATAAGTCTTTTTATAGTTTATATATGACATCTGTTTTGACGTTGTTACTGTTTTTAGAATGATTTATTGTAAATTTGTTCTCATCATTTATTTATTTCCTTATTTCCTTTCCTCGCTGGGCTATTTTCCCTGTTGGAGCCCTTGGGCTTATAGCATCTTGCCTTTCCAACTAGGGTTGTAGCTTGGGTAATAATAATAATAATAATAATAATAATAATAATAATAATAATAATAAACGGAAAATTCAAAATACCTTCATTGTCTGAACATATAAAAAGCCAGCTTGTTTTTTTTTTTCTTCCCCCCTCTGATGAAAACATAAGGGAGAGAGAGAGAGAGAGAGAGAGAGAGAGAGAGAGAGAGAGAGAGAGAGAGAGAGAGAGAGAGTAAAGTTCTCACAAGATCTTATGAAGAAATCCTACGCATTATGACAGTGACCTTGCCTGGGGCCATCACACCAGAACAGAAATGTTCTTGTTCACGAAATGTTCTTGTTCACGAGAGCGTAAAGTGGCGTGTCTATCAAGATGTGAATAAAATGATGTCATAATGATCATGAAAGGAAAAATGAACCGATACTAATAAACAAAAATAATATATAAGAGTAGGAATTTCAATGATATCTATAGGAGTAATCAATTTAAATATAATAAGATAATTATCATTACGGTAAATGAGAAAAAACTAGATTTGTATATTAATAAACAATGGCAGAATAAATCCCTTTAATAATAATAATAATAATAATAATAATAATAATAATAATCATAATAATAATAATAATAATAATAATAATAATACTTGATAATAACTTAAGTAATTTTAATAGGAACAATAATTTTTATATTTTTAATAAAAAGAAAATTAATTTAACAAAGCCCACATATCTATCAAACATTCTAATATGTTAGTCATTGGAAACGCAAATCCTTTAGGTTATTTAGCATTAAATATAAGTCATTACATGTGGTAACATTCCATACAAAGGACTCCTTTCTGTCACGTAAGGACCTTATCTTTCTGTCACGTAACTTCAAAAATTCAAACTTGTAGCAAACGTTTTTTATGCTGGACATGCAGGCATAAGTTTCTTTTTATAGTTTATATATGAAAGATTTGTTTTAATGTTTTTACTGCAATTAAAATATTTTAT
>NC_090725.1:307107466-307109966 GCF_036898095.1 Palaemon carinicauda | reverse complement strand
ACGGTAAAAATCAAAACGTCACTAAATTATTTACTATATAAAAATATCCTTTTAGAAACATAAACTTGTAATATTTCAATTAAAATAATAAATTTCTTATATCAATGATAAAATTCACACATTTCAATTACTCGCATATTTACAGTACGGTACCAACCAAAGCGTTATTAAATTCTTTAATTTCTTTAATATATAAAAAATCCTTCTAGAAACATAAACTGAAGCAAAATACAGATCCTATCCAAAAACAAAAGACGCCCAGGTCCTACACCACCGAAATACCTGTGTGAGAAGGAGCTTTATTGAATTCGGTGGTGCCAGGGCCCGTCTTGCAGGGACTAACTTCTCGGTCATAGATCAATCGGAGGAGGAGACCGAGTGTTTGTTGGCAAGAGGCTGCCCAATTTCTCTCTCTCTTTTTACTATTTATTTATCTGTTAGTATCTGATGTTAAGGCCGTTGGAGTTTTTTTAATATTTAATTTAACTCCATACTTTACGTATTTATATTGTTCTTCTTCATTTTATTTTGTTCTTCTCTGAACATTGGTAACAATACAAATACGTTGAAGAATGAATGCCGAAATTTCAATAACATATTTGCTTGTGTCGAAAAATGAGCACCGAAATTTCGATAATACATTTGCTTATGTCGAAAAATGAGCACCGAAATCTCAATAATACATATGCTTGTGTCGAAAAAGAGACCACCAACATTGTAAGAATATATTTGGGTATGTCGAAGAATGAGCACAGACATTTGAAGAATAAATTTACTTATCTAAAAAAAAATGAGCACCAATATTTCAGGAATAGATTTGCCTGTGTCGAAGAATGAACACCGATATCTCAAGAATATATTTGCATATGTTGAAAAATTAAAACCGAAATTTCAAAAATAGATTTGCTTATCCTGAAAAATTAAAACCGAAATTTCAAGAATAGATTTGCTTATGTCAAAGAATGGAAACTAAAATTTCAAGAACATTATTAATATAATGAAGAAATAAATAAGCCAAAACCAAATCTGTGTGCCTCCAACGATAAATTAAGAAAAATACGTGTACCCGTTTAAAAAATATAACAATCAATCAATATCATAAATATAACTTATATGTAGATAAATCAAGAATAGAATGTACAACTTGATCTGCCTAACAATTAAATTATGATTTATTTTTATCATTATATTGAAAAAAAAATAAAATAATTATACAAAAATAAATTTGTTGTTTGAAGTTTGATTAATTTTGATATCATAAAGTTAGCTTGATGACCATATTCTAACATTTAAATGAAAATTATATAATAAAATTATTTTATTTAATGTATCTCAACTTTTTCAAAACTTGAACACAATTCGGAAATTTTGAATATTACCAGATCCTTTATTTGAACGTTAAGCCGTCCACTTATTTGAACGTTAAGCCGTCCACACGATCGAGCATGCCCGACGGGGAAACAGTGATACCAGACCACAATAGTTAGTGAAAATGAGGGTTGATGACGTCAGAAGCGGGAAAACTAAAAGCAGGGATCTGGCAACACTGTATGATGCCATATTCCTGTCTGTGGTTTTCCTGCTTCTGACGACATTACCCCTCATTTTCACTAACTATTGTGGCCTGGTATCACTGTTTGCCCGTCGGGCATGCTCGATCGTGTGGACAGGGCTTTATCAACACTATTAAAATCTACTAAAATAAAAGTATTATTAGCAAGAGTAATCTTGAAGATACATCATAAAATTGTAAAAACAAACAATAATCAGAATTACAATTGATGTATATATGCCCTTCATAAGTGAGGATGTTTACCCGAAATACAGACGCAAGAGTACATCACGTAGTAGGTTGTCGGTTGGCCAAGGCACCAGCCACCGGTTGAGATATTACCACTAGAGAGTTATGGCATCTTTTGACTGGTCAGACAGTACTTCATTGGATCCTTCATTTGATTGCGGTTCATTTTATCTTTGCCTACACATACACCGAATAGTCTGGCCTATTCTTTAAATATTCTCCTGACAACACTGAGATTATCAAACAATTCTTCTTCCCGAAAGGGGTTACTGCACTGTAATTGTTTAGTGGCTACTTTCCTCTTGCTAAGGGTAGAGGAGACTCTTTACCTAAGGCAAGCAGCTCTTCTAGGAGAAGGACTCCAAAATCAAACCAATGTTCTCTAGTCTTGGGTAGTGCCATAACCTCTGTACCTCGGTCTTCCACTGTCTTGGGTTAGAGTTCTCTTGCTTGAGGGTACACTTGGGCACACTATTCTATCTAATTTCTCTTCCTCTTGTTTTGTTGAAGTTTATATAGGAGATATTTATTTTAATATTGTTACGCTTCTTAAAATATTTTATTTTTCCTTTTTTCCTTTCCTCACAAGGCTATTTTCATGAAATATTTTATTCTTCCTTTTTTCCTTTCCTCACTAGGCTATTTTCCATGTTGGAGCCCCTGGGCTTATGGTATCCTGCTTTTCCAACGAGGGTTGTA
>NC_090725.1:307087466-307089966 GCF_036898095.1 Palaemon carinicauda | reverse complement strand
TCTTCAACACATCTTCCGCTGCACATTTCTCTCTCTCTTCTTACGTGAATTCAATGCCTATGTAAAACTTATTTTTCTCTTCTTTACATTACCTCAATCTTGAACTACAAAAATTATAACAAATTTCGCTTTTCAAAAGGAAAATGAAGGTCCGCTCTTTCTCCGTCATAAATGGATGAAAATTACAACCAGAAATTTCCCTTTTCAAAAACATTATACTCTCTCTCTCTCTCTCTCTATCTCTCTCTCTCTCTCTCTCCTCTCTCTCCTCTCTCTCTCTCTTCTCTCTCTCTCTCTCTCTCTCTCTCTCTCTCAGACAAACACATTTGAAAATATTTCTTACATGAATTTTAATGCCTATGTAAAACATATTTCTTTCTCTTTAACTCAATATTGAACTGCAAAAATTATAAATTTCGCTTTACAGCATGAAAATGAAGGTCGCTCTTTCTCCGTCATAAATGGATGAAAAATACAACCAGAAATTTTCTCTTTCGAAATTATGAAACTCTCTCTCTCTCTCTCTCTCTCTCTCTCTCTCTCTCTCTCTCTCTCTCTCTCTCTCTCTCTCTCTCTCTCGGACAAACATATTTGATATATGAAAATCTTTCTTACATGAATTCAATGCCTATGTAAAACTTATTTTCCTCTCTTTAAATTACCTCAATCTTGAACTAAAAAAATTATAACAAATTTCGCTTTTCAAAAGGAAAATGAAGGTCGCTCTTTCCTCCGTCATAAATGGATTGAAAAATACAATCAGAAATTTCTCTTTTCAAAAACATTATATTCTCTCTCTCTCTCTCTCTCTCTCTCTCTCTCTCTCTCTCTCTCTCTCTACTCTCTCCTCTCTCTCTCTCTCTCTCTCTCTCTCTCTCTCAAACATATACTAGCCATTTGTTCCTTGTAGAGTAACCAAATACTTTTATCTCTGTACAAATGATTCCTTTCGGATAAGAGAGTTTCTCTGATAGAAAAGGTACAGCTGTCCCATGTTTGCTAAAAATATATTACACAAAATTAGTTTGAAGAAAGTTCCTTTTATAGAAAGATCCATTTTCGAATGTTTGCTAATACTATACAACGGAAAATTAGTTTTAAGAAAGTTCCTTTAATAGAAAAGGTTAATTTTTCAATTTTTGCTAAAACTATACAACGGAAAATTAGTTTTGAGAAAGTTCCTTTTATAGAAAAGGTTCATTTCGAATGTTTGCTAAAACTATACAACGGAAAATTAGTTTTGAGAAAGTTCCTTTTATAAAAAAGATCCATTTTCCAATGTTTGCTGAAACTATACAACGGAAAATTAGTATTAAGAAAGTTCCTTTTATAGAAAAGGTTCATTTTCCAATGTTTGCTGAAACTATACAACGGAAAATTAGTTTGAGAAAGTTCCTTTTATAGAAAAGGTTCATTTTCGAATGTTTGCTAAAACTATACAACGGAAAATTAGTTTTGAGAAAGTTCCTTTTATAGAAAAGGTTCATTTTCGAATGTTTGCTAAAACTATACAACGGAAAATTAGTTTTGAGAAAGTTCCTTTTATAAAAAAGATCCATTTTCCAATGTTTGCTGAAACTATACAACGGAAAAATTAGTATAAGAAAGTTCCTTTTATAGAAAAGGTTCATTTTCCAATGTTTGCTGAAACTATACAACGGAAAATTAGTTTTGAGAAAGTTCCTTTTATAGAAAAGGTTCATTTTCGAATGTTTGCTAAAACTATACAACGGAAAATTAGTTTTAAGAAAGTTCCTTTTATAGATAAGGACAATTTTTCAATGTTTGCTAAAACTATACAACGGAAAATTAGTTTTAAGAAAGTTCCTTTTAAAGAAAAGGTCCATTTTCCAATGTTTGCTAAAACTATACAACGGAAAATTAGTTTTAAGAAAGTTCCTTTAAGAGAAAAGGTTCCTTTTTCATGTTTTCTAAAAATATACAACTCAAAATTAGTTTTAAGAAAGTTCCTTCTATAGAAAAGGTTCATTTTCCAATCTTTGCTAAAATATATACTACACAAAACTAGTTTAAGAAAGTTCCTGTAATAGAAAAGCTTAATTTTCTAATCTTTACTAAAAATATACTAAAGAAAATTAGTCTTTTTATCTACACAAAGAAAATACTACCTTCCACTGAATAATTCTACTAATCAAAAATGCTGAAGAAGGCTAAAATGAATACTTTACCATATAGTTAAACCATCAAACAAAGCGTACCTGTAAAGAAAACAAGAGAAACATTATTATCCACAGGAACTGCAAATGACATCACATTTACATAACACTTAAGAGACCTACTACGTGTCAGCTTTAAAGTCGGCTGGGTCAAAAGGGTTACGCATAAGGTTCCACAGCACAAAAATACTGGAATGGGCAAGATGTTGCCGTAATATGTGGAATATTACGCGTGTGTATAGTGGAAAAATTCCTACACTGTCTTTTTGATGTGACAGGTTGAATTTCATCGGAGCGAGGTGTGATAGGGACTCCTGTGTCCA
>NC_090725.1:307059966-307072466 GCF_036898095.1 Palaemon carinicauda | reverse complement strand
TTAATATAACTTAGCAAACCTAACCTAACCTAATAAGATCAAGGATAATCAACTTGATCCTCTGAGTCTAACTTCTTCCTTTAATTTTCTTGCGTCTAACTTCTTCATTTAAATTTCCTTTTTCCCTCGGCCTTCAGACAAAGCAAGTATTCTAGAAGTTTTATTCCAGCTGCGATAAGATTGTGGAATGATCTTCCTAATCATGTATTTCAATCAGTGAAACTTCAGAATGCTTTTATGTTAAACAGGCAGTTATATGTCTCCCTTCATAGTTTATGACAGATCTATTCTAACGTTGTTATTGATCTTAAGATGTATTACATTTATTATTCGTTGCTACTCATATAGTATATTTGTTTCCTTATTTCCTTTCCCCTCTAGGTTATTCTTTCCTGTTGGAGCCCTTGGGCTTATAGAATCCTACTTTTCCAACTATGGTTGTAGCTTGGTTATCAATAACAAAAGACAACAACAACAACAACAACAACAACAATAATAATAATAATAATAATAATAATAATAACAAATAATAATAATAATAATAATATTTATCTGACACCTCCATTAACCTTTATTGAGGAATAATATTCAACATATAGAATATACCTTTTTCATTCGATTTCCTTCACCGGTTTCCTTCAAGCCTTGGCCATATTAAGCTCATATCCATCTATCTATCTATCTATCTATCTATCTATCTATCTATCTATATATATACATATATATATATATATATATATACATATATATATATATATATATATATATACCGCAGAAATAAACTACAACTTATACTTCCTTGGTACATTCACAATTCCTCTTCATGAACTATCTAGTTAGTAAGTCATAGAAATGGTAAAATAGGAGGCATTCCATTCAAAATAAATTACACAAATCAACGGTTTAAAAATGTCGATTGCATATCACTCAAGCAATTGAATATAAATCCAACAAGCGTGAACAGTCCAGGTATTCCACTCACATTTTTGAAAGCATTGAAATTCATTTCAATGAAATACTAGAAAATCGAAATTCAATTTTATTGAAATACTAGAAAAAATATAATTTGTTTTTCTTATTTCTCTTCCTCTTGTTTTAGTGATGGATTTTTAGCTTATATAGGAAATAGTTATCTTAATGTTGTTACTATTCTTAAAATATTTGATTTTTCTTTGTTTCGTTTCCTCACTGGGCTAATTTCCCTGTTGGGGCCCCTGGGCTTATAGTATCCTGTTTTTCCAACAAGGGTTGTGGCTTAACAAGTCATAATATTATTATTAATAATAATAATAATAATAATAATAATAATAATAATAAAAAAAAAATTAATAATAATAATAATAATAATAATAATAATAATAATAATAATAATAACTGACCTTATTTCAAAGAGCTAATATGTCTCAAATGCTTCAAGCATAATGTTCAGTTTGAATGTTACATCTTGGGGTTCTTAGGTTTAGTTGTGCAGTTACAAAACAATAATACAATAATCTCCCCTTTATAATTAATTGTGCCTGACTGTATGTATGTATGTATGTATGTATATATATGCATATATATATATATATATATATATATATATATATATATATATATATATATATATAATTTCATTCCTGTCACGATCAAAGGAGGGAATAGTCATACCCACGAGAGGTACACTTTGAAACCGAACTTTCCCACAAATTGCCGAACTAGCGGACTGTAGTTACACTGTTAAAAATATCCATTAAATTAACGGTAAATGCCTGGCAACATTTATTCCAGAATTTTTACCGTTTCAAATCGGAAATATTGACATAAAGAAGTGATATTACGGTCACCAACCCGTAAGACATATTAACAAAATAAGGTAAAATTACGGTCGCCCGTATTTTACTGAAATACGGCTGAGAACAGTATATTTTTTACAGTGAATTTCCGATTAAAATGACGTTTTTTTCAACAGCGTAGGAAAGGGGGAGGGGGTCATTTAGACGTTATTTTTGACGAATCAGGTATACTGGTATCGGGTATAAAACTACAATAAAACTTCCGGTGCCAATACCGCTTCAATGCTTTCTTATTGAATATATAAAAACATTAAAAACATATTTTGAAAATTAAATACAATCATTAAAAACTATCCAAATAAACAATTTCAAAAACAATAAAATAAAATACATTCCTAATGACAGGCACCTGACATAGATAAAGGATTTAAACTAACAAAAGAACAAGCTAATCGAATGATGTTTACACACCTGATTCCTGTTACCATACATCATTTCTTTTCTTTTCTTTTTTCTTGGTTAATTCTGGTATTCATCTTCCAATGACCGCGTAAATGAGAAAAGAAAAATCTAAAACCCAATTTCATTTCTTTCTTCGGAGGTGAATACATTTCCTTCTTTTCTTAAAAAGTACGGTTCGGTTCTCAATAACAACCGACTCGATCTCATCTCCGAACGAGGGAGAGATTTTTAAAAAAGTCTTGTTTTTAAAACAAAAACACGAGAGAGAGAGAGAGAGAGAGAGAGAGAGAGAGAGAGAGAGAGAGAGAGAGAGAGAGAGAGAGAGAGAGAGCTAACTAACCCTATTAGAGGTGTGGTGCCCTATTGGAAACTTTCCTGCCTGGCGATCCCCAGACTGGGATTCGCGTCCCGTTTAAGATCGATAGTTTCTTATGGTGTCTGCAACCTCATCATCCATGTGAGCTAGGGATGAGGGGTTTGGGGAAGCCTGTAAGTATACGTGTTGAGTCATCAGTAGCCATTACCTGGCCCTCCCTGTTCATAGCTTTGATCAGTCTCCAGCACTGCAAGTTAGGGTATTGTCACCGTCTCTTGCCTCTGCCATTCATGAGTGGCCTTTAAACTATAATTCGCTTGTTTATCATTAGCATAGGCGTACACCAGACCGTTAAAATCCTATTCCACTACTCATTAATTTGAAGGACCATTCCTATTTTCAATAATCGAGTCCTATTCTTCATAATGATCAGAACAGCGCACAGGCCTCTGATCGCATCAGGGAAAAGCAGGACTAAGATGGCAAATGATGGGGAGGAGAGAGAAGATGGAGAGCTAATCAGGGGAGAATGAATAAATCATTGATAATTATCCGGCATCATAACATCAATGATCATTGATGCCGATCATCAAGGGAGAAACGAGAAGGGAGAGGGAGGAGAAGCAGACAGGAGGAGCAAATGAGAGTGAAGCATATGCTGGAAAGGGGAGGAGGGGATATCCAACGAGGGTGAGGGGACGTGAGGGGTACTGATTGAGGGGAAGTGACAGGTACTGAATCGAAATGATCAGACCACTTTACATCACATTACACTTATATAATCGACATAATGATCTGAATTCACCTTTGGTATACACTAAAAACTTTGTATTAAGAAAACGGTAAATGTCTGACATTTCTTACAGGATTTTTACCGTTTTCAAAACCGGATAAATTGAGGTAAAGGAGGGATATTAAGGTCACCAATCCGTAAAAGATAACTACAAACTAAGGTAAAATTACGTTTGCACGTGTTTTACTGAAATACAGTTGAGAACAGTATATTTTTACACAGAATTTTCGATTAGAATTAAGTTTTCTTCTTACAGTGTATCACGAAATATATCATAAAAAAGGAACCCCGCATTGCGATGTCTTCGGACTCTGATAAGAGCAGAGGCCAGCGATTTTAAATTGACAATTCCAATTGTGTTTTTTCAACCTCAAAGTCGAAAGGGTTTTCCTTTAAGAAGCTTTGCTAAGCCGTGTCTGGTTGCCCCTGTCAATTCTTTACCTCCGCCAATGAAGTTGGGAGGGGTTATGTTTTCCCCCTATTTGTCAGTTTGTTTGTTTGTTTGTGAACAATTTCCTAACCACAATTTCATTCATAAAGCAGTGAAAATTTCAGGGATTAATTGATATGTTAAGACGTGGAAGTGATTCAATTTTGAAAGTCGTAGGTCAAAGGTGAAGGTCGAGCAAAAGGTCGACCGAATTAGTTACAATATATTTGAAAAAAAAAATCCTACCGATCACTTACAATATATTAAAAAAAAGAATCCTACCAATCAGTTACAATATAATGAATAAAATCCTACCAATCAGTTATAATAAATTGAAAAAATAAATCCTACCAAGCAGTAACAATATTTTGAAAATATCCTACCAATCGGTTACAATATATTGAAAAAAATCCTACCAATCAGTTACAATATATTGAATAAATCCTACCAGTTAATTACGATATATTGAAAAAAATCCTACCGATCATGTACAATATAATGAAAAAATCCTACCGATCACAGTTACAATATATTGAAAAAATCCCATCGATCACTTACAATATATTGAAAACATCTTACCGATCATTTAAAATATATTGAAAAAATTCTACAAATCAGTTAGTATAAAATGAAAATATTCTACCAATCAGTTACAATATATTGGAAAAATCCTACCAATCAGTTACAATATATGAAAAAATCCTACCAAACTATTACAATACACTAAAAAAATCCTACCAATCAGTTACAATATATTGAAAAAAAAAATCTAATCAATCAGCTACAATACATGAAAATATCCTACCAATCAGTTACAATATAATAGTAACCTCCTAACGATCAGTTACAATATATTGAAAACACTACCGACCAATTATAATATATTTAACAAATCCTACCAATCGGTTACAATACAAACAATATATAAAATAAAATCTAACCGATCAATATCAATCATTCCAAGAACTATCTATCTCACAATAATACCTTGAAATCAAACAATCCTACCTACCTTTAAAAAACAAGTCTCTCAGGTGCGACCATGAGCATAAAGAACCCCGTTCTTGGCAAGTGCTTACAAAATCGGTCCATTTGCTTGGAAGCCAGGTGGAAGGGGATTTACATACGCCGTCAAGAGGCACTTTTACTTTCCTTCATACTTTTATTCGTGATTTTTATTTTCATGACTGATCCCTTGTCTAAAGTGGAAATTATCCAAAATGGTTTTAAGTTTGTTTGTATGTATTCCTAAAAAATGCATTCATAAATACACACACATTATATATATATATATATATATGTGTGTATATATATATATATATACAAATATATATATATACAAATATATATATATATATATATATATATATATATATATAATATATATATATATATATATATATATATATATATATATATATATATATATATATATATATATATATATACATATGTATATATATATATATATATATATAGTAACACACACACACATATATATATATATATATGCCTTATTGATAATTATAATGATGAGAAAACGAATTACATACATACTTCGTTGAAGATTGTACAGCCTGTGACGAACTGAATGCAAATGATGGCCAAGATAATGAAAAAATTCTATGCAACATTCACAAAATGCTATCTGAACGAAGGTGCTACAGATTAATACCCAAATAAGGGTTTAGAAACATTATTAGATCGCAAAGTTTAGTGCAACGAATTAATGTTAGAGTTAGCACCTGAAGACCAGACAAGATAACAATATTCAAAACATTATAGAATAGAAGAATAAAAAAAAATTTCCTAGAGTAGATTGATCGCAAACAAATCTTAAACGACATTAATATGCCTAATTATGCACACACACACACACACACACACACAAACACACACACACACACACACACACACAAACACACAAAACGGTGTGTTTCTAAAAGTAAATTTGCAATCACAAGAGTTTTCACTGCCAATGAAATAATCTGGTTGTCGAGGGGCCAAAGTCCTAAAACCTACTTACAATCATAATTTGAGATTTGTTACGGCTCTATTTCATCCACCATAATTTGCAACATGCACTATTTTTAGCAGGATCTTAATTAGAGGATTCAGCCAGAAAAAGTCTAAATTCAGGTAATTGAATTGATACAAAGAGAACAGTATATGCAAAAAGATTTTGTTTTCTTGGTCAAACAACAATATTCATAACAATAATAATAAGAAACATATCAATTCCTATATCGTCACCCTCATAAACTAACTGCCTAAGTGATTTTTTCCACTTGTTGGGAAATCAAAAAGAAACCTTCTCATTTCCTAATTCTTTATATCATTGTCTTGAGTTTCAGTTCACAAATTCTTAATAGAAGAATTTGTGAATAAGAATTTGTTAATTGAAGCTCAACACAATGATATAAAGAATTAGGAAATGAGGTTTTCTTTTTTATTTCCCAACAAGTGGAGAAAATGACTTAGGCAGTTAGTTTATGAGGGTGACGATATGTAAATCCTGCATTTCACAACGCTAAGTATGGAAATGAAGACCTTACAATGGTAGCATAAAACCTACATAAACCCTTAAAACAGAACAAATTCAAAATTTTTGTATCAAAACAACAAGAACAAAAATAATAGTGAACTGAAATTGAAAATGAATTAAAAGTTTAAAAATATCCCACAACTTCTAAACAATACAGATATAAGCAAAATATTTCGATATAAAAACAAACCAACATATAAACAATACAGCAATACGCAAAATATTTCGATATAAAAACCAACCAACATATAAACAATACAGCAATACGCAAAATATTTCGATATAAAAACAAACTAACATATAAACAATACAGCAATACGCAAAATATTTCTATATATAAACACATCAAACGAAATGACCACCAAATCAACACCCAACCCCGAATCATTTTCAGCGAAAGGTAAATAAATGTCTGAATATTACGAGCTTCTCCGTAATTGTAAGGTCTTCACATATACACAGGTGACCTTTCGAATATTTCATAACAGCAGGTAGTTCAAAGGAATCCCCTGATCCCAAAAGGATTCAAAGAGGATAGGATAGGAAGTCTTAATTCCAAAGGTAAAAATGTATCTATGTCTTCCTGTCTAATCTTTTATCTATCTATCTTTTCATCAATATCATAGGATATATAAGTAAAAAAAACTATAGAATAATTATGCATTCAGCGGTTATTCCCAAACTAAAATGCCATATATTTATTTATATTTATTTATTTATTTACATATATATATATATATATATATAAATATATATATATATGTATATATATATATATATATATATATATTCGTATTTCTAAAATATTTGTTTTTTTTCCAATTTCATATCCTATATAGTAGCTTTTAAAATAACCGGTTTTAGCTAAATCCCCATATATAAAAGGAATTGATTAAATTATGTTAATCTGCATTATTGGAACAATACTGTATTAATCGGAATAAATGGGAGGCAAGTGTCTAAACTATCACAATTTAATCACCAGTATCGGTGACAGGTTTAAAATAAAAAATAACAACAACAACAACGGCAGCAAAATAAAAAAACAGATTACCATCAATGACAAACAGACAAAAAGTTACTCTAACGTCAATAACAAACGACAATAGACAAATATAAAAAACAAATGCAAACAATTAAAACACAAAGACACCCTTCCATCCAGATGCCAATTTCTGAAACACAATCGCACTGTTTTGACGAACATAAAAGGTCTGTCTCCTTTAAGTTTAAATTTGCATTGCATTGTCGCCAAATGAAAATATACTTGCACTGATTCTGAAAGTAATCCGAGGCAAATAAAATACTTGGACCATTTTGCAATGAAATATTATATGCAATAAATTACTCAACGGGAAAAATTGGTGAATGCATTTTACATGGTATGAAAGCCTTCTGACGCTGTAGTGGATGTACTGTTTAATTATTTATCTAATTTACCACAGAAAATGCCTTATTTTAGGTAATGGAAAACTATAAATATTAATAATACTATCGTTATTTTTATTATCACTACCCAACCTATGATTTTTTTAAACGTCGCATTTCTTATCAACAAATATATTTTCACATTCATAAATATCAAATTTCAGAGAGAGAGAGAGAGAGAGAGAGAGAGAGAGAGAGAGAGAGAGAGAGAGTTAAAAGGATTTTGGATGTCTCAAAGACATTTAAGTCCATCCGGGGAGACTCCATTTGCTCTTTGGTACAGCGATTTAGTTTAAGCTTTTAGAGAGTTATTATGATCTTGTCTAACTTATTCTTGAACTCGTTTACCGTCTGTTCCATGTATTTGGAATTTTGTATGTGAAGAAATTACAACATTGAGTAGTGCTGTAATGTTACAATTCGAGAGAGAGAGAGAGAGAGAGAGAGAGAGAGAGAGAGAAATGGGAGCTACAACTCGCATACCGACCTTCCATAAACCTCTAAACGCAACATAAACTTCCCAATTACCGTAAAATGATAGGTAATAAACATCCACATTTCAAAACCAGCCACACACACGACTAATGACCTTCGGAGATGTAAACATGAAGTCACACCCAATATGCATAAGAAGGAAAGTTCTGACAGTCACGAAGTGTCCCATTAGCACAAACAGGAATCGTCGCATTCTTTATGATTAGCTTCCAGGGATTCTGGGATAAATAATTCCCGAGGCACAATAGTGTAGCCAGAATTGTTTGTATTCTTGTGCACGAAGTTTTTACATGTAGTGTGCATAGCCTACGCAGGGGGGGGGGGGTGGAATAACACAGGTAGTTCTAGTCCATACCTTGGACTATGTACGGATTTATATGTGTGTGTATATATATATATATATATACAGTATATATATATATATATATATATACAGTATATATATATATATATATATATTCACAGAACATGTTTTTTATTTTCATACCAATGAGTTCCTACAGGGCTGAGGACTATGAAGCGTATAGTAGTAGATCATGAATGGAGAAGTACTAGTACTGATTTAAAAGCTCTAAGATAGAAACGACTGACGAAATTTAACCGAGGCCCTTGGACTCAATAGTCGTAAGGGGAGATGATAATGATAAGGTACTAGAAAGCTTCATAGCACATAGACAAAAGAACAAAAGTTTCCGGAAATGCGGTTTTCCTGGTCGGATTGATAAACATTATTTTTTTCTTCACTAAGCTCATTTCATCTGAAGCCTCTGGCACCCAATGGATCCATAGGGCCTCAATGAATTCACGCAATATATCTCTTGATTGGAAAAAAAGACATTGAGAGAAGTAAAAACACAAGATTGTTCGACGCACAAACAAAACTTGTAATTTATGAGATCTTTATCTTCATTGATAATATATCAAAAATTTTAATGTCATAAAAAGGACTTTTCCCTCTGCACTTCTAAAATTCAAAATGTTTACAAACTTGATATTTTTTCTTGAAAGCTGTAATATATATATAGTGGACAAAAATTTTAGTGGATACAGGAAGAGGATGCAAACCTAAAATACATTAAACTATTCTTACTTTATAAAGATAAGGTACTCATATAATTTCAATATATATAATGCAAAAATGCAACTATCAAGATGGATAAATAAGAGGGTTAATTCTAAACAATTAGGGTGATGAATATATTAGTAGAAAGCCTTTTGTTTTATCAACCATCTTAAATATAATATTGTTCCAGGAAAAAAAAAATTGAAAATAAATTGAAGCTAAATCCAGGAATATGATGTAAACTTAAAATACATTAAACTATTCTTACATAATAAAGATAAAGTACTCTTATAATCCTAATATAGACAATGTAATAAAGCACATATTAAGATGAAGAAATAAGTGATTTAATTCTCAATAATTAGAGTGAGGAATATATTATTAGAAAACCCTTTGTTTTATCAACCATCTTAAATATAATATAGCAGGAAAGGAAAATATAAAATAAATTGAAGCTAAACTATATAAAGTTTATCGAATCTATCCCCCCCCCCTGAGGTTACCTGCTATAGCTGTACTGTACATAATAAAAACGCCACTTCCTCTCCTTCGCTGACGTTAATAGTAAATTTACGAAGTATTCTTTTGACATTTAAACATAACTCCAAACTTACTCAGGAGATATATACCCTTCTTGAGAGAGAGAGAGAGAGAGAGAGAGAGAGAGAGAGAGAGAAGGTAGTTCCAGCTGGTGGGAAATACAAATGAAACTCGTTGATAAAATGGAGGCTGATGAGAAGATATAATTAATGTAAAACAAACAAATAAATAAATAAATACAGACCTTATCTATGCTGTTCTATCCTATTTCTCTTTTTCTGTTTTTTTTTCAAGTTTTTATAGTTTATTATGTGAAGGATCTAATTTAATGTTGTTGCTGTTCTTAAAATATTTTATATTAATTGTTTATTCTTGTCTAATAGTTTATTCATTTCCTTATTTCCTTTCCTCACTCGGTTCTTTTTCCCTATTGGAGCCCTTTTATGGTTATTGCCTAGCTTATAATAATAATAATAATAATAATAATAATAATAATAATAATAATAATAAAAATAAAAGGTTACTTCGAGGATATGACAATGTCCAGCTCATGGAATTTATTCAATCGTTATCTTTCCTATCTAAAGGAAGAGAGATACTGGAAGAATTAATATCTAAAAACCAAATATGCGGAAAATAATTAATTACCCACCGACCGTCTCTCTCTCTCTCTCTCTCTCCTCTCTCTCTCTCTCTCTCTCTCTCTATATATATATATATATATATGTGTGTGTGTGTATGTATATATATACAGTAAATATATAAATTTTATACAAGTATTACAAAATTTGTAAAATACGTAATGTTCATATCACAAAATATACAGTTTAATCTTCAGCTGAACCACTGATTCTCTCTCTCTCTCTCTCTCTCTCTCTCTCTCTCTCTCTCTCAATTTGATACATATATTACAGAAATTGTAAAATATTTATATCGCAACATAAGCAGTTTAATCTTCAGCTGAACCACCGATTCTCTCTCTCTCTCTCTCTCTCTCTCTCTCTCTCTCTATTTGATACATATATTACAGAAATTGTAAAATATTTATATCGCAACATAAGCAGTTTAATCTTCAGCTGAACCACCGATTCTCTCTCTCTCTCTCTCTCTCTCTCTCCTCTCTCTCTCACCAAATAGCCTGTGGCATCATTTACTTAGCCGGAGATGGAATGCTGATGGAATTCCATCCTGGAAGATATACCGAAATCAATATTCGACGAAAAGGTCGAATTCAAATCATATATTAAGGTCATTTAAGCTATAATGATGGAGGGAGATTATGGTTGGTCCAACACACCAATTTGTCTGTCCCTCTGGCGATAAGGAGGTGAGGCGATGATATTATTAATTCTCGTTTTCCTTTTTTTATGGAAAAATTACTTGCAGGCTGATGTGAATGTTTTTTTAAAAAATGCAAATGTTTTAAGCTTTTTATTTCAAAGGGGAAATTACGAATTGGAATTGCATGAAATTTAAATGAATATACATTCTTTAAAGTAATGCAAGACTCACAAACACAGAGAGAGAGAGAGAGAGAGAGAGAGAGAGAGAGAGAGAGAAATTGGTAATTCAGCTGAAAATTAAACCGTATATTTTGCGATATAAATATTTTACATATTCTGCACTATATGTATCAAATATACAGAGAGAGAGAGAGAGAGAGAGAGAGAGAGAGAGAGAGAGAGATTACAAAAAAATATAGCGGTCCGGCCGGCACGTATACTGTTAATATTTCAATATAAACATTACATATTTTACAAACTCTACACTTCATGTATCAAATTCCCCTATCACCCTTACTCCCAATTACATGGTTTGTGTCAGGGCAAACTTAAAATGTAACATAAACTGTACGAACAAACACCACATGAATAACAATAACCACTTTACCATGATACACTTCTGAACGTTTTATATTTTCATCAAGAGTATAATCATCCCCACAATAGCTTCCTCTCATGAATTACATAAAGGGTCCGTTTCCTCTCGACCAAAATGCTTGTAATAATGCTTTAGCGGGGGTCGTTCTCTTTATAACATATCTCACGTGCGCACAAAATTACAAAATGGGATACGTAATGAATTACGTTCTGTAATGGGCTATCTTGTCTACTTAATCTAAATTACATAACAGATAACGCAATACACGAGGACGTAATTGATGAGGATTGTGGACTCTTCTTGCTGCAAATGTAATACCAATAACTGGGATCACATCGTAACAGAATAATGTAAAAACTAAATACTTTTTATATTTCTTTAAAACTTTAAAGTGCTCTTGCTGGTTGTTTAATTTACACCATTATACACCCATTAATCTGAATTGTGGGCACGTATTGAGAATGAAAGGCTGGGAGGGAGTGAGGAGGGCTTGGGAGGAACTTGTTGAGGGAGAAAATCGAGAGGGAGGCACAGAATTAGATGGCGAGATAAGGTGAAGGATGATATGGAGAGGAGGGGTTGGTGGAAGAGTATGCCTTTGATAGAAGACATTGGAGAGGGCGCATTAGGCAACCGACCCATTAACGTAGGGATAAAAAAAAGGGGGGGGGAGAGACATTCATTCATCTGTATGCCCCCATTCGGTTCCATGACTATGCTAAACTTATTCATTTCCACAATCAACACTATTAATGTTATTATGATTATCAAC
>NC_090725.1:307046562-307059466 GCF_036898095.1 Palaemon carinicauda | reverse complement strand
CCAAGTCCATTAAGCATGGAGCATTTTATATGGACCAGATTTAGTTAACAATAAAATAAGGACATGTAGATGTTATGAGAGAGAGAGAGAGAGAGAGAGAGAGAGAGAGAGAGAGAGAGGGAGGGAGGGAGGGAGGGAGAGAGAGAGAGAGAGAGAGAGAGAGTATGCTTGATAATCACCCTCAAGAGAGCATTCTAAAAGCTACCATGAGCTCAAAATACATTTTAATAATTTTATGATTGTGAGACAATTAGAACATTAATAAGATTAGTTGCTTATATGCAACCAGGTGAAAAAGTAAGAATTCTATAGCAAGCAATTCGATAAATACCAATTAAACTTTAATAATATTACTTCCTTCCTTATTTCCTTTCCTCACTGGCTATTTTCCCTTGTTGGACCCCTTGGGCTTATAGCATCCTGATTTCCCAATAGGGTTGTAGCTTAGCTAATAATAATAATAATAATAATAATAATAATAATAATAATAAGCATCAAAGAGGATGTTTATGCCTCTGATCTCCAGACAGGGGTTCGAGTCCGCTAAAACTCGTTTAGTTCCTTTATTGTCTGCAACCTCACCATCTTGTAGCTAAGGAAAGGAAATTGGGGGAGCTTATAGGGCTATCTGCCGAGTCCATCGACAGCCATTGCCTGGCCCTCCTTGGTCCTAGCTTGGATGGAAAGGGGGCTGGGGCGTAGATCATACGTATATATGGTCAATCTCTAGGGTACTATCCTCCTGTGCCTTGTCTTTGCCACTCATGAGCGGCCTTTAAAACCATTACTATAAACAAGAAACAAGCCGCTGTTGTAACTATTGTTAACAAGCTGTAACTTTTTTCAGAAAAAAAACACCAAAACAAAAAAACAATTGCAATAACGACTGTAATGGTAAAAGACTACCGTAATCCCTTTCAATATAACGAAAATTCCCTCGTTTTTAATTCATCAGCACGTGAACATTTTTAAATATAGCAATGCAATTATAATCCCCGGGGGCAAATCTAAAAGTAAGACTAATTAATCATCATCACGATATAAAAATTCTAATGGAAAATATCACGCTATATAATCTACAATAATTGGAAATATAATGCTCAGAGAGAGAGAGAGAGAGAGAGAGAGAGAGAGAGAGAGAGAGATTATACAACACTCAAATAAATTTGATGTCTTATTTATTATATTAGTTTTCATTACAAACAATTAAGGCAAACTAATAATGATTAATTCCAAAGAAAATGTAAATTACATAAAATCCATCATTAGATTGACTAAATATGGACAAAATTTAACCATTTATACACGAAAACACTACAATGGTGAGAAAATGTTATTTCAGCATAATAGGCTAAACTACTGTACGACAATGAAACGGTAAATTATACTCTTCTCTCAAGTACGCAAATCTCTCTCTCTCTCTCTCTCTCTCTCTCTCAGTGCTTATCCTGATTTACATACCTTTTACGAAAGCATATCAAAGCGTATGCCAGAATACGGTCATTATTAACCCCCCCCCTCTCTCTCTCTCTCTCTCTCTCTCTCTCTCTCTCCCCGAGCAGTTAAAACTGTGCTTACTCGTCTCTCAAGTAAGCATAATCTCTCTCTCTCTCTCTCTTCTCTCTCTCTCTCTCTCTGTCATGGAAATTTATTTCAGCAAAGAAGGCTACACTACTGTAAGAATAAAATGACGAACATGTAAATTACCCTCTTCTCTCAAAACCGTATCTCTCTCTCTCTCTCTCTCTCTCTCTCTCTCTCTTGGAAATTCATTTCACCAAAAAGGGTACACTACTGTAAAAATACTCTCTCTCTCTCTCTCTCTCTCTCTCTCTCTCTCTCCCTCTCTCTCTCTCTTTCTAAAATAGCTTTTAATTAACATAACAATACACTGACATAATCAAAGGGAATAAACACAATAAACCGAACCAAGAAAACAATAAAAGATATCAAAACTCACTCGCGACACTCAGCAGTGACATTGTCCGCCAGGACCGAGACACAATAAAACGCAAAACCAAAAAATGACTACCCCAAATAGAGCACACATTTTCGTCCCAGCAATGAGCGAACGGTTCGCTCTCCCGACCAGCAAAAAGCGAACGGTTCGCTCTTCCGACCAGAAATGAGCGAACGGTTCGCTCTTCGACCAGCAATGAGCGAATAGTTCGCTCTTCCGACCAGCAATGAGCGAACGGTTCGCTCTTCCAACCAGCAACGAGCGAACGGTTCGCTCTTCCGACCAGCAATGAGCGAACGGTTCGCTCTTCCGACCGACTGAATTCGCCGCTGCTTGTTGCTTCAGCTAGAAACTCCCATTCGGCGATATCAAAGAGATTGGAGACGAAGCGGTAGATTGGGTGCTTTTGAAGGCAATGAGGGCGTGGCTATTCTGGCTGGCTCGGTGTTCTAGGAGCAAAGAGTGAGGGGGGAGGGGGGCCATTCCCCCCCCCCCTCACATTCCCGGGGATGAAAGGAGGCTTTGCTCAGTACTTAGCCAGACATCACCTTTGAGTTTCTGTAGATCGGCTTTAGTGGCTGAAAGATTATTGCATTACGCTTTGCATGTTGCTGCCTACATTCCGAAGTGCTTGCACTGCAACTTTCGAGTAAATTTTGATTAACGAAGTGAAAGCAAAATTATTCCATAAAAGCTGTGATAACCTTTTCAAAGAGTTATGTTAATAACAAACGAATACAGACAGGAATTGATAGACTCTTCCGGACTTATTACAAAAACAAGTCATAAACAAGTAAAAAAGCACGCATGAGGAGCGGGAAATACTAAAATTTAACAGTTTAAAATGAAAATTTTTTATATACAACAACGAACAGAAAAACTTTCTAGTGTGCTAATATATACATACATACATACATACAAGATATATATATAATAATATGCCAGCAGAATATACTACAGTATATATATATATAATATATGCAGTATATACTATCTATATATATATATATATATTCTTGACCTGCTGTTGGCCACTGCCAAACGTATCACTACTCCTTCACCCCCCTAAACTCAGATAAGGTTGAGAGGAAATAGTCATACCCTGGTTAGAGAGGGTACCCCGATAAGTACACTCGGAAAAAACTATCACCCACAAATTGAAAAAAAAACTGCCTTGTTGTAGTTAGGTAATAAGGAGGGTCTGGGGAGGATTAATGCTGTGTGTATATATCTACCTAAATATCTAGCCGTCATTTATAAAGGGTCACATACACTACTGTGTGTGTATATATATATATATATATATATGCAGAAGAACCCACAGGAAAATGAAAATCACGAAATATTACGCTCAAGTCCTGACTAGTTTCGTGATACTTCTTCAGTCCTCTGAAGAAGTATCACGAAACTAGTCAGGACTTAAGCGTATATTTCGTATTTTCATTTTCCCTGTGGTTCTTCTGCATCTGAGCATCACGTTTTCCTGTGATTTTTACGCATATATATATATATATATATATATATATTCATCATACATGACATATATATACATATAATATACATACCTACATAAAATGTACATAAATACACCCAAACAAACAAAACTCACACCTTCCCAAATGTATATTTTTGAGTTTGGCAACAATTTCCTACGAAATTAAAATCTTATATCTCCGACGATAACTGCTGAATGACGTAAAACTTCCTGCCACCAGGGTCCTCACGGAGTAAGGTTTGTGTAATGTGTGTGAAATGGCCTTGCTGGGAAAAAACGTAGGTTTTAATCTGACATATATATACATTTCAATCCCAAATCCAGGCCTGAAATACTTATTCTAAATTTCAGGGAATAATTCTTAGTTGTCCAATGAACATGTCAAAATACCTCTCCTATATAAAAGAAAAAAAGTCTTGTTATATCAATCTATATCTATACTGGATATATGATAATTTTACTCATTTAAAACGTGTTTATACATATATTCATATAACCCATAAATACCTATTAATTTTGAATTCTCTTTGCCTCGGGATCAGAGACCCAAGGGGATATTAATGTTATGATAATAACTTCTGGTAGGCCAGGGAATTGAACACGAGCCCAGGAAACTGAGGTTCCAGTAACTTAACACCCTCTCTCTCTCTCTCTCTCTCTCTCTCCTCTCTCTCTCTGTAAATATATATATATATATATATATATCCAGGTCACGCTCAGGAGGAGAGGGAATAGTCATACCATGGTAAGAGGGAGGTACTACGAGATACACTCGGAAACAACCCTATGCCATAAATTGCCGAACTAGTGCTTTCTTGCAATTGGAAAGGAAATAGGGAAATAGCGATGAACAAGTTGAACGTTTAACTGGGCTCCAGGAGGCGCTAGAAGAGTTCGAAGACCCAAGCCTACATGGCTGAGAACTATGAAGAGTGAAGTAGATGGTGATGAATGGCGAAGAATTGAATTAAAAGTTCTAGACGGAGACGGCTGGAGAAATCTAACCGAGGCCGTTTGCGTAAATAGGCGTAGGAGATGATGATGATGATGATCACCACCCGGTGAGGTTTTTAAATTCTAAAGCTGCAAGATACTGACCTATTTTCAATAAATAGTAAAAGCAATAACATTAATAAAAACAAAGTAATATCTTTATACCCGAATACATTTCGGTCAAACTTTTGACCTTTTGCTTGACAAGATTTGACCGGATACGTACGTAGGGATTAACCGATTTATTTAAAATTATGATATAAAACAACTCCTATAATATTATATCAACGCAGGTTAATACTTTCTTGATATCCAATAACGGTTTATGATAATATACTTGGCTAAACACGTGTTTTATGGATGCAGATGACACATGTGGGTATATATAATGTAAAACTATTCCCTAAATTCAAAATATTATGACATCCTGACATGTCTCTCCCCATAGGTTATGAGAGATCTATATTAACGTTGTTACTGATCTTAATATATCTATTATTAATTTTTCGTTACTTCTCGTGTAGCTTATTTATTTCCTTTCTTCACTTGGCTATTTTTCCCTATTGGAGCATTTGGACTTCTAGTAGCATTCGTTACTCTTCATGTAGTTGATTTCCTTATTTTTTTCTTCACTGGGCTATTTTTCCTTATTGTACTTATAGCAGCATCCTGGTTTTCCAAATAAGATTGTAGCATAGCTAATAATAATAATGATAATAACAATAATAATAATAATAATAATAATAATAATAATAAATTAATAAATAATAATTATAACAACAACAATAATAATAACAATAATAATACACAAAATAGAAAGATCTTTAAACAATAATTTTCTCAATGTAACAAAGTAGTAATTATAAAATTCGAGACTAATTAAACTTCTTGGC
Source organism: Palaemon carinicauda (assembly GCF_036898095.1). NCBI lineage: Eukaryota > Metazoa > Arthropoda > Malacostraca > Decapoda > Palaemonidae > Palaemon > Palaemon carinicauda. The sequence continues at coordinate 307,054,125 of NC_090725.1, read as the reverse complement.
AATTGAAATCAACAGTGCTCTGTAATGGCCAGATATTCTCATCACGTACACGTACTGAAAGATTAGGAGTACAGTTCTACGTTGGAAACTAAGAACAGCGCCAATTTGAACGCCGTTGAGGGAATCTGCTCAGTTACTGAAAGCCAAAAATGATTCGATGAAGACAAGAGACAATTTTTGCTTATGACTGAAGAAAAGGGGGAAAATAACTACATTTTGGCTATGCTAAATATTGCTAAACAGTAGGAATATATATGAAATTTTTCAAAACAAGGAAAATATAAATAATAATAACAATTATAATAATAATAATAATAATAATAATAATAAGAAGAAGAAAGAAGAAGAAAAAGAAGAAGAAGAAGAAGAAGAATTAATTATTCAAACGGCAACCCCCCCCCCTCCTTAGCTCACAAGGATTGTGAGGTTGTAGACACAACAGGATGCTATCGATCTTGAGCGGTTCTTGAACTCCCGTCCAGTATATTGTCAGATGGAAGTTTCCAATAAGTTAATATATATATATATATATATATATATACACATATATATAAATTTATATATATATATATAACCGAAGATTAAATTCTTCCTCTCCATATCTTTCAATGCGAATTAAGGCCAAAATATGGGTAACATATCGGGATCAAATTCTGGTCTCTCTCTCTCTCTCTCTCTCTCTCTCTCTCTCTCTCTCTCTCACCTGGGCATAAAATGGGAAAGAGGGAGCATAAATAAAGGGATTAAGATCAAGCCATCAATTTGTTGCGGGAGCCAATGGCGAGGAGGTATAAAAATACCCACCACGTTAAAGTTTCCATGCGGGTTACGTCTCTTGAATAATGGATGCGTGCCACTATTGACTCTGAAGATACGAGGGGGAGGGTTTCCCTACTAGAGTCATTAATATGATATTAATCAGGTGTGTGTGTGTGTGTGTGTGTGTGTCTCGTAAGCAAGATTCCTGACTGCTAAATCGAATGTCGAGGTTGACGGGACATGATGCTAATAGATCTATAGGGTGGTAAACAGGAAGGTGATATTTGTGGGTTAATTGGAATTATTAAAAGTGTATGTTTTAATGGAAAAATCGAGAGGTTTTTATTATAGCAGTAACGCGGAAAATGTTGAGAAAACTCATTATTGTCTGTTTTAAAAGTAAAACCTAGAGGTTTCTATCATAAGAATAAAATGGAAAATAATGGGAAAATAATCTTTGTTTATTACCCATCTGAAGACATATTGACAAGTCTTTCTGTAGGAAAATATATATGGAAATCAATTGACAATAGGTTTCAACCAGGAAAAGATAGCTAACAAAAGCAATCAGTGATTTCTGACCTCCGCCAATGAAGATTGTCAACAATCTACTCAAGTCTACGGACCAAACTTTCCCTCTTTCATATGTAGACATAAATCTACTTAATAATAATAACAATAACCAGAATTGCTATCTTTATCCGGATCACTTCCAAAATTTAATGAGTTCTTGGTGAGCATATCTATCCGTTGTTCAAATTTGGTGATAATCCGGCAAGAAGTTTTTATGAAAACATGCTCGCATACAAACAAACAAACGAATAAATAAACACTAGTAATTTTATAACCTCCTATGTCAAGGCAAAATATATGAACAATAGTATTCGAAGAGGAAAATTGCCTTAGAGATTTACTAACCTTGGTCGTATATTAGTTACCACCAAATAATATAATAATTTGATATTATATATATATATATATATATATATATATATCAAAAACATTTTGCCAGAGGCACGAATGAAGAACATAGCCTAAGATGTTATAAAAAATAATCCGATTTAAAATACGAAAATCAAAATGGATAAAAAATATACCAAAATTCTCAGTTCTCCCAAAGATAATTCTACTGAACATTCAATGATTAAAAAACTACAGGAGGGAAGGATAATGTATCCTAAGACGGTACTCCATGTGACATTAGGATAATGACCCCAGTTAGCTCAATTCGCTTCATTGAAACAATCTCGAGTGAGTTATGCTTTAAATGAGGATCCACATAAGGAGACAGATAACACTACTGAGTAAGCTTATTCATTTTCATTCAAGGACCACTAGGTTTAAAGTAATTTCTATGAGAGAGAGAGAGAGAGAGAGAGAGAGAGAGAGAGAGAGAGAGAGAGTTACTTTTTCTTTGTTAATATTCACTATCCCGCTCAATTTAACTAAACTAATTTATAGAGTAATACAAATTTTATATTTGCCGAAAACCCAAATTTCATTTAAGGCAAAAGTAAAACATTGAACAAATTCTCTTCTCTAAACAGATATTTTTTTTTTCAGATGCATAAAAATATAAAAAAATATATACACGGGAAAATATAAAAGCCATTGTTTATATGCTAATGAAAAAGTCATTTTTTTAGGTCAGAAAAGAATGACTAAAAACAGCTATTATCATCATTAATATAATTTCAAGCTAAGCTACAACCCTAGTTGGAAAAGCACGAAGCTACATGACCAAGGGCTCCAACCGGGAAAAATAGCCCAGTGAGGAAAGGATATAAGGAAATTAATAAATCAAAATTATTCTTAGATAAAAACGGTCTCATACTTTTGGAAAAAAGAGGACATGCTTAGTGTATTAAATGTAAAATAATAAATCGAAAAATAAAACTATGCACTCTCATAGTACCCAAGTGTTCTTGGTGAAGATTTAATCCGTCCAGGGTTGTGTCAATAACCCAACACCTTGGGGTGTAGAGCAACGAGAGAATTTTGAACCTCAATATGATACTTATGTGTTCTTTGCACGACTATGCGTTTTATTCTCTTTAAAGAAAAAATACACACGCGTGGATGCATGTGAATATACACATTTCAAATGAAAGCCCTGTTTTCATGTAGATGTCCATAAAAATGAGAGAGAGAGAGAGAGAGAGAGAGAGAGAGAGAGAGAGAGAGAATTATATTACACACTAACCGAATTCAAACTTTACATGCAGATGACGAGAGAGAACGAGAGAGAGAGAGAGAGAGAGAGAGAGAGAGAATTATATTACACACTAACCGAATTCAAACTTTACATGCAGATGACATGAGAGAGAGAGAGAGAGAGAGAGAGAGAGAGAGAGAGAGTATATTACACGCTAACCGAATGCAAACTTTACATGAAGCTGACCTGAGAGAGAGAGAGAGAGAGAGAGAGAGAGAGAGAGAGAGAGAGAGAGATCGGGTGATATTGTATATTCCACACAAAACTAAATTCAAACTTTATATGAAGATGAGATATGACATATAATGGTTTCATCCAACACACAAACTTTTAACCTACATTGCCAGTTTTAAAAATCAATTTAATAACGACGACAGCACAGACCGCATCCTTTTAGAATAATGACAGCAGTCTGGCTCAAACATTTACCAAAATATACTCGACTTGTATTCCACAGCTGTCCATATTTTTTTTTCATGTTCTATCTAACTCACTTTAACACTAACCGAATATCAATGTCGCATGCGATGCAGGAAGGGAAATAGGACGCTCCGTTTAAAATTACCTTTGTCATGTTGAAATACTTTCATGAAATGCTGGCTTTGTTAAAACAAAAAGAGACTGATTGTGTCCTGGACCCCGTGCGAAAGAGGGTGTGATTCCACACAGAGCGATTAACTTTATTATAGAGAACAATTTTTTCGAAACCATTTCGAATGCCTTCGATTACGATACTAATCAAATTCCGTCATCTCTCTCTCTCTCTCTCTCTCTCTCTCTCTCTCTCTCTCATATATATATATATATATATATATATATATATATATATACATACATACATTATATATATATATTATATTACATATACACACATATATATATATATATATATATATATATATATATATATATATAAAATCCAACACATCTCCCTTTTCCCAACGACCTAACTATATCACCTGGACTGTCTTAATGACCCCAGTTAAGCTTGGAGTACAAATTTAAAACGACATTAGCGCACGTAGAAAAACAAACCAGCTCGAATCCAAACCACAGGCTGAAGGTCAGTGATTAAATTAGTAGCCTAATGCATGAATTAAACTCGGAGTAATGCGCAAGTAATCTCAGCTATCTGGATCCCAGGCTTGATTAACTGATGAAGATTTGATTAGGATGATGAACAATTTCGCCCTGCCCCTCCACCAGCCCTCCTTCCAAAATCCGTCGCTTAATAAAGAGGAGGGGTATAATGGAGGGTGTGGCATTTGGAGGTTTGGTGTGACAGGTACAGTTAGAAACAGGTATTTCTGGTATACCTCGCTTTGAGGATGTGCACTCTATCACTCTGTAACTGCATGGAGAGTTCCCTTGTATAGCACCCCTGCCAACTCAGCAATCTCTCCCTACACTCCCACAGTATCTGTTTGGTTTTTCACCCCACAGCAAACATGTGGCATAGTGCATTTTCCACAAAGCGCGGTGTGCCATGAATTCCAGTGTCCAACTGTACATCGAGGTAAGTATGGCATATCGATGTGGGTTTGCCATCGTAAAGGTAGGTAAATTAGATGAGTAAATTATATTAATGATGAATAAGGTACGTTAAGAGTAGTAGAGCATAGTGAGTGAGGGTGTGGGGAAATTGGGGTACCACAAGTGAAGAGGGAAAGAGGATGCCTTGGACAGAAGGTATTAGGCAACCGACCCCTTAGTGTACGGATAATGGTGGGTGAGAAGATGTGGAGGGTCACATGACATACTACCTTTAAGTAAAACACATTGAGACTTAATAATCAAGGTATAGAAACGAGTGGGAACTAATCAACAGCAAAAAAAAAAAAAAAAAAAAAAAAAAAAAAAAAAAAAAAAAAAAAAAAAAAATAATTAAATAAATAAAACTGAAACCGGACTGGTTTACTGAGAGAGGGGCAGACCTCCTGATAAATTGTTTCTTCTTGCCTAGTGCTGAAATTCCCATCGGAATCAAAAATTACCGCAAAGCTCGTTCTTTCCACATTTATTGAAGCCTTGATACAAGAGGTTTAATGAGGAATTCAGTCCATCGGGTTATCTGACTTATCCAGATCAAACACCACCACCCTCAACTCTCTTGCTCTTTCATACACATATTCTATGTATTATATTAAAAGAATGACAGTAAAACAAATAGCTCCCTATAAAAGGAACTTAATTTCCTCTTAAAATTACTCTTACGTTTTCTTTGGAAAAAAGTCCTAATATTATATAATATATATATATATATATATATATATATATATATATATATATATATATATATATATATATATATATATATATATATATATATATATATATAATATATATATATACATATATATATACAGTATATATATATAGATAGATAGATAGATAGATAGATATACACCAATATATATATATATATATATATATATATATATATATAGTAAATAACACACACCTCAATACTGATATCCATAAGAAATGAAAGCCATATCTTAGCATACATGTCCGAGAGAGAGAGAGAGAGAGAGAGAGAGAGAGAGAGAGAGTCTGTGTGTATATATAAAATCTTTTGAAAAAAAAATATGAATGAAAAAACAACAGCAATTAAACCAGGGTCGTATTCCCCCACCAAGTACCATGAAGAGCTCTCAACCAATCAGGTAGCGTCTCCTTTAATTATCGGACCAATCAGAGCGCGCGTTATAAACCACTCAGCGGCCCTTGACACTACTCAGTCCCCCTGCGAGGGGGGGGGGGGGGTCGGTTCGACAAAACTTGACTTTTCAAGGAATAAATTAAGCATCTGGAACTTTTTACTTTTTTCGTTTTTTTTTTTCTTTGTGCGTAATATGGATAAGAACATTTAAAAGGAAAGCCACGACGACCAAGGAAAGATGCGAGTTATTAAAATTGGGTTGTCACACCGCTAAGGAAAAAAATCGTTTCAGTGTATATATTTACTGGAGTAGATAAAAATACACCACTTGCTTTTATGAATATCTGATAAAGTATTTAAATAAAGACACACATGCACACATACAGAGACAATATATATATATATATATATATATATATATATATATATATAAAGTAAAAAAATACACCCCCTTCTTTTATAAATATCTATATACACACACATATATATACACGCACACACAAATCATAGACGAGCGACAAGGGATTTATCGCATTTCATGAAATATGATTTCGTTTCAATATGATACCCGTCTTCATATTTCCTTCTCTAAATATTTAAAATTGCTTTTAGACTCTCTCTCTCTCTCTCTCTCTCTCTCTCTCTCTCTCTCTCTCTCTCTCTCTCTCTCTCTCTCTCTGTCTAACACATATTAATAATTGCAAGACTTTAAAAAGCACATTTAAACCGTTATTAATAACAACGACGGGGCTTTTAAAAGTGGACAAGGGATATTCAATCACTCAAGGGCAAAGATGGTGTTACATAAAGAGGATTGGAGAGCATTTCTCTAACTTCACAATGACAGTATATAACAATCAAAATATACCAAATAAATTTATAAGAAAAGCACTCTGAGTGCAGATCTCCGCCAAGGCAGCTGATTTCTCGAGGTTAGAGTTAATTCGATCAACTTTCCGCTCGACCTTGACCATGACTTTTGACCTAGGACATTCCAAATTGAATCATTCCACGTCTCAACAATTAATCCCTGAAAGTTTCACTACTCTGTGAGTAAAATAGTGGCCAGGATATTGTTCGCAAACAAACAAGCAGGAGCGAAAACATAACCTCCTCCCAACTTCGTTGACGGATGTAAACATGTATTAAAATACCCAGGGATTCCATAAACAATAAAAAACTTCAGAATTATAAGATAGTAATAAAACAAGGTGATTAAGAGAGTTCAGTGACAATGAGCACATTAACCCTGTTTTGTTGAACAGAGTAAAAGAAGACTCGTTTCATGGTCTATATAGATCTGATCAATATTTAATTTGTTACTGATATTAATATTCTTAAATAAATTTTTCATATTCAGTATGCTCTATTCTCTTTTCGCTTTTGGGCTACTTGCACTTGTACCAGTATGCTTTTCTAACACGAGTTGTAACTTGGCTAATAACAAAAATAACAACAACAACAACAACAACAACAACAACAACAACAACAACAATAATAATAATAATAACAACGATAACAATAAAAATAATAACAACAAAGATAATAATAATTAATAATAATAATAACAATAATAAAAATAACAACAACAAAACAACAACAACAGCAATAATAATAATAATAACAATTTTAATAATGAAAATAATAACAGCAAAGATAATAATAATAATAATAATGAAAATAATAACAGCAAAGATAATAATAATAATAATAATAATAATAATAATAATAATAATAATAATAATAATAATATCAAAAATAATAATAACAACAAAAACATCAACAAAAATAAAAATAATAATAAAAGAGAAAAGTAAGGGAAAGGTATCCGGTCCCTTTCAATAATCCGTGAAAATTATTCCACCCAGTAATAGGATTAGTATCTTTCAGAGGAGTTAATGATGCTGTTAAAAAGAGAGCCACACAG
>NC_090725.1:307036562-307041562 GCF_036898095.1 Palaemon carinicauda | reverse complement strand
ATATATATATATATATATATAAATCCACACTTGATCTTTACTATATAGGGGATACAACACAATAAATGAAAATCATGGTAAAATATAAAAAAAAAATTAACATTAACATCAACAGGAAATAGTAAGAGTCAATTGCAAAATATATAAAACAAAAAAAATATTATATATAGTATTAAATGAGTTTATTAAAAACAGATTGCCTAGGTCTCAAAAGCCCTACAGTAATATACACAGCTCCGAACGTTGATTAAAACCTGGAAAAACCCGATTCCGATATCACGGGCTTCATTTTATTTTCTTATCTGGCTACAAAAACTGAATGAAATTTCAGAAAAGGGTTTTAAATATTTAATTTTTTTTTTTTTTGGAAAATCACTTATAATATATAAGTACGTTTTGCCGTTTCAGAAACAAATTGGCCTTAATTGCCAGTTCGTTTTTATCTATATTTTTTTCTTTTTCATTTTTTTTCTCTCCCCTAATTATTACGAATAAAATCGATAAATCGTTATTTTCTGTTTAGTGGACATGTAAAAGTTTTTCTTAATTATTACCAGTATTAAACTTCCTCTTTTTTTTAAAACTACATTTAAGTACTACTTAGATCGCCTTACCATTTAAACCTTACCAACTTAACAATACGAATTTGCAATGCGATTAACCTTAACATATCTAGATATACAGAAAAAGAAGTTTGTATTAAAACGCACGAAAGCGCTAGAGACTGAGGCATTTTATTATTTCCTACTGCCTTTGCTGTATATTAGGTCATGTGATCCTTGAGGCAGTAGAGCATATGTGCATGTGTACATATATATTTATATGTGTGTATATATATACACATAAATATATATATATATATATATATATATATATATATATATATATATATATATATATATATATACATACACACATTCATATTCACATACATATATACATAAAACAGTAAAAATATAAAGCTATAAACGTGAGGCAATATAACGCTCGTACAAATATGAAAAATATCACCTCATTCTGTAAATATTTACCCCCTTTGCAACATCATTAGGTAGCATTATAGTAATTATAAAATTTTAAGAAGATTATAACCACAATTAGCGCTGTTTTCATATAAACCAACAAGAGGGGTCATCTTTTTTTACAAAATGTAAACTAAATTTATTACGAATTTAAAAAGTACCATTAATTAGTTTTCCCTTTTTGTGACTCAAAATGCATAAATTGGGACATCGATATATTCTCTCTCTCTCTCTCTCTCTCTCTCTCTCTCTCTCTCTCTCTCTCTCTCTCTCTCTCTCTCTCTCTCTCTCTCTCTCTCTCTCTCACACACACACACACATAATAAAGGGATTAAAAGCCAATAAGATATAAAATTCTGCTCATTGATATCTCGATTATACTTTACGGATGAGACCTTTGTCAATACTTAAGGGTTAATAATTTTCGAATGCCTTGCGTTATATTATTATTACTGTTCGTCGTTTTTCTTACACAAACACGTGTATGTATGTATACACACATATGTATGTATATATATATATGTATATATACATATATATAGATAGCTAGATAGATAGATAGATAGATATACATATATATACCTATATGTCCCCTTCTGATTGGGGATACCTTAATCTGGTGAAAGGATTTGCGATCAGCAAAGTTGAACTACTGTAGTCAGGGCTAGCCTTACTAGGTTTGTTTGCTGTGAACATGAGACTCAAGTCAGTCTCTCAACCATTGCCAATGCGCACAGGCCACCGTGAGGATGAAATTAATAAGGACTAGACACGGCAGCATTTGTTGTTGATATATATATATATATATATATATATATATATATATATATAATATATATATATAAATATAAAATATATATATATAATATATATATAAATATACAATATATATATATATCCATATTTATATGTATATATATATATATATATATATATATATATATATATATATATATATATATATAACCATTCCTAATAATGCATATTTTTCTTTATGAAAGTTAGGCTTAAATTAGAAAATGAAATTACTTTTTAATGGCCAGAGATACAGCAACACCCTCAAAATATACATATTAACATGATTTCGTAAATGACATTAAGCTAATTTATGCATATATAGTTATGAAATAAACGTTTCACTTTTTTTTAGAAATTAGTTGAGAAAATTTTCAATCTTTTTTTTTCTTGCTATCTTTAAAACTTATTTCAATTCCAATGGAAATTAGTTTTTGTAGTTAAATTCTAGTATTTTATATACTGTATAATCTAACAATGATATACATCATCTTTCAGGTCATTTTAACAATTGCTAATATCTACATCGGAAAACTTAATGATGTTTTAATTATATTCTAACATTAATTATTTTTTCATTTCCTTATTTCCTTTCCTCACTGGGCTATTTTTTCCGTTGGCGCCCTTGGGGTTATAGCACCCGGCTTTTCCATCTCGGTTGTAGCTTAGATAATAATAATAATAAATAATAATAATAACTAAAGCGGTCACTCGGTAGAATACATACCCTCGCCTATATCATGTATATCATTAGATAGGCAATTGAATAAAGCGCATTTTGACACTAGCTTCTTGCAAATCGGATTAAATATTTACCACAATATAAGAAAAAGAGGTTTTTAACCTTTTCGTTACCTTGATCTTGAGCTTGGACCCAATTACTCACATCCAATTGTTCTTGCATCATGGCCAATCATCCCACCAAATTATATTAGATTCGGTGAAATACTTTTTGAGTTGCGCGAATAACAAAAACGCAGACAGACATAGAAACATTATGAATACACACCTATCAAAACATAACCTCCGCAACGAAGTTGGCGGAGGTTATAATAACATCATAATATACACAATAGAACTCCCCATCTGACAAAATTATTTACTTTCGTACGACTGGAATTTTAATATAAAGTATGTTACGGGTCACAAGCCCAACCCACGTAAAAACAGTTTACTTACCATTAGTCTATTTCTAAAATTATACTACTTTTTTGGAAAAGTTAGGAACTGGTCCTTTATATCTGCAGAAGTTTGGATATATCATTATATTTATTTCGTTTCTTTAATACCCAATATATAAACGTAGGTTTTCCACTGTGAATCCATTAGGTTTTTTTTTTCTTAAGGAAAACTCTATCATTAAAACAACTGATTTGTAATGGAAATAAGTCCGAATCGTTAATAATAAACAAAAAGACAGATATGAGAAACATACTTTCATATCCAAAATACAATCCATATTTAATAATAGTATCACTTATCAATAAAATCAATGGACCATATTTAACTCCCACGTCCGATCTATATCACAAAACAATATTTTTAATAAATTTATATTTCTATCAATCACCATAAAAAATTCAAATCAATCAGATGAAAAAACACACTCGTGTCAATCATTTCCACATAAGCGAGGATAAACAGAGAAATATTTTGAAATCACTGCACTGAAACAACAATGAGAGGTCAATTATCATGTATTGATTCCATTATTTAAAGATAAATTGTAAGGAAAGTTTCCATTTTATATGGGCGTGTGATGGTGGTACAGAAATTCGGAGAAACGACACACACACACATCTATATATATATATATATATATATATATATATATATATATATATATATATATATATATATATATATATATATATATATATATACTGTATATATATATACATATGTGTATATATATATATATATATATATATATATATATATATATATAAACAAATGCAGCCGTTCTAGTCCACAGTAGGACAAAGGCCTCAGAAATATAAATTCATGTCTAGGGTTTGGCCAGTTTTCATCACCACGGTGGGAGATTTTCGTCTGATCGCTCACAAAAACCCTTTCACCACGTGAAGGTATCCCCACTCAGAAAGGATATATAATGTATATATAAAGAGAGAGAGAGAGAGAGAGCGAGAGAGAGAGAGAGAGAGAGAGAGAGAGAGAGAGAGAGAGAGAGAGAGAGAGAGCTATCATGTAATAAACAACGTGGGTCCGGAAGAGAAGACGATGAAATTACCGTCATATTCATGTGCTCTAATGATTAATAACGCTATTATGAGAAGAGTTTAATTTTTCCTTTCATTTAATTCACAAAATTTTAGGAAAGACAAGAGTCGGGAATATAAGTCATTGCGATGACTCCGTATTTCGAAATAATACTTGCTAGCAATAGTGTTATTCTAACTACTACTACTACTACTACTACTACTACTATATCACCAAAAGTGTGGTGGTAGCGTATTGGAAGCGTCCTAGCCTGGCGATCTGCCGCACTGGGGTTCGAGTCCCGCGCAAGCTCGATAGTTTCTTGTAGTGTCTGCAACCTTATCATCTTGTGTGCTAAGGATGGGGTATTTGAGACCCTGTAGATCTACCTGCTAAGTCATCAACAGCCATTATCTGGCTCTCCCTGGTCCTAGCTTGGGTGGAGGGGAGATTCGGCGTTGATCATACGTCCGTCTCTAGGGCATTGTCCTGTCCCTTGCCTGTGCCATTCATGAGCGACATTTAAAACTAACTCCTATTTCTTTTCCTTAATGTCTTATGTTCCATGTTGAATCAGTTAAGCTTGTAGCATCATGCTTTTCCAACTAGGGTTGTAGCTTCGCATATAATAATAATAATAATAATAATAATAATAATAATAATAATAATAATAATAATAATAATAATCCCAAGAGGGACACTCAGTAGAGAGCATATCTCCGCCATGGCAGCTTACTTCTCGAGGTTAGGGTTAATTCGGTCGACCTGCTGCTCGACCTTGACATTGACCTTTGACCTAAGGCTTTCAAAATTGAATCACTTCAACGTCTCAACATAAAAATTATTCCCTGAAAGTTTCACTACTCCAAGAGTAAAATTGTGGTCAGGATGTTGTTCGCAAACAGACAAACTAACAAACAAACAGATAAACTAACAAACACCCAACGAAAACATAACCTCCCA
>NC_090725.1:307029062-307034062 GCF_036898095.1 Palaemon carinicauda | reverse complement strand
TACATACATACATACATACATATATATATATATATATATATATATATATATATATATATATATATATATATATATATATATTTATATTTATACATATATATATATATATATATATATATTTATTTATATATATCTATCTATCTATATATATATATATATATATATATATATATATATATATACATATATATATTCTCTTTACAACGCCAGTTTCAATCTTCATCTCCGTATCTTGATGAATAACACGCAACGTAAAGTCCTCTTTATATCTGTATTTTGCTGTAATTAAGGCATTGCTGATGATGACTCTCCCGAGTAAATGAATACATAAACAAGAGGATTATTCTCACTTGTTTCCATTTGTTTAATTACTGTTTTCTTGTCTTTGATTTTAATTATTCTCGGTATATGCTTCACTTCTGCATTGAATTTCCCTTACATTCTCCTTCCTATTTCACTTTACTTGTTGCTAATTTCGTTTTATTCGTCGTATTCATTAGATATAAAGTTATCTTCTCCTCTTTGTTCTCTATTTTGTTCACTTAAACTCCAGCCCAAACTGAAGAACAGTTCCAAAATAGAAGTATATCATATTTAAAAACTACCTTACAAACTGAAGAACAGTTCCAAAATAGAAGCATATATTCAAAAACTACCTTACAAACTGAAGAACAGTTCCAAAATAGAAGTATATTATATTTAAAAACTACTTTACAAACTGAAGAACAGTTCCAAAATAGAGGTACATTATATTTAAAAACTACCTTACAAACTGAAGAACAGTTCCAAAATAAAAGCATATATTCAAAAACTACCTTACAAACTGAAGAACAGTTCCAAAATAGAAGTACATTATATCTAAAAACTACCTTAAAACCAAAAAAATAATTTATAAATATTTAACATATCTAAAATAACCTTAAAATCCAAAAGTTAATTTCCTAACATTGTCAAAAATAAGGTAGTTAATTGATAAGGATTGAAAAATAAATAATGACTTAAAAAATAGAATTAAAAACGAATTTAAATATATTAGGAGATGAATTATTACCTACACTAATTAGAACGCCAAATTAAGGTCTTTTATAGGCCTAAAAGCAGAATTGATCCCACGAGAGAATAGCAATTGGTCTAACAGTTTACATAAAGACAGTTTAAATAGGGTTATGGTGGCCGATGTGGTAACGTCCCAGACTGGTGAACTCTAGATTGGGGTTCGGATTCCGCTCAAACTCATTAGTTTCTTTGGTCACTGCAACCTCACCATCCTTGTGAGCTGAGGATGGGCGGTTTGGGGGAGCCTACAGATCTATCTACTGAGTCATCAGCTGCCATTGCCTGGCCCTCCTTGATCCTTGGATGGAGAGGGAGATTGGGCGCTGATCATATGCATATATGGTCAGTCTTTAGGGCAGAGTCCTGCTTGATATGGCAATGGCACTGTCCCTAGCCTCTGCCATTCATAAGCAACCTTTAAACCTTCCGACATTTACTGCTGGAGTCGGAGTAAACTGAACTGGTGGGAAAATTACATATTCTATATATCGATGGGAAAATTATCGCTGATATAAAAATTACATTTCAAACACCTAAGATAAACATTTGAATAATAGGCATAAGGAAATAATTTCATTTTAAACTCTTATGATAAGCATATGAATAATCGGCATAAGGAAATAATTACACATAGTAATAACTATCAGTAATAATATATAGTAAATAGCAAAGGAGGAATTGTACAGGTATTGTTGATAGGATAAAAAATCAAATACCTGAGTAAACCTGTATTTTAAGTTAGAAAATCTATCATACCATTGAGGAAAAATAATAACTATGAGACTATTAATACTTACATATAAACTAGGTTTAATAAAAAATGAAGTGTAAAATAATAGAAAATAAAATGAGAAAACGTGCAAATACTAATATGATTGCAACTATTACCAAACATTTTAACACACAAATGAAACAATTATTTGATTACATGGAAAGATGAAATCTTCCAAAGATATTATCTATATATATATATATATATATATATGTGTGTGTGTGTGTGTGTGTGTGTGTGTGTGCTGAATACTACATTAATAAAACGGTTCACTGCAAAACATAAACATAGGAAATATTTATTTTAATGTTAGTGCTCTTAAAATACTTAATTTGTCCTTGTTTCCTTTCCTCAATGGGCTATTTTCCCTTTTAGAGCCCTTGGGCTTAAAGCATACTGCTTTTCCCACTAGGGTTGTAGCTTAGCAAATAATAATAATAATAATAATAATAATAATAATAATAATAATAATTATAATAATAATAATAATAAAAGAGTATTTGCAATTCTACCTTAAAAGAGAAAGGCCTAATGAAAATTACACGCAAATATTAAATATCCTAGCTTAAAAAAAATGGCTTCTTTTTTGCGTTACACGCTGTTTTCTCTCTCTCTCTCTCTCTCTCTCTCTCTCTCTCTCTCTCTCTCTCTCGCCTATTTACTTTCTTTTATAATAAGCGACCATATTTTTCAACATAAAAATATTTTTTACGAAACCCTTACTTTTCTATGAAGGATATTTCTATAAACATATTTTCTAAATACCAGCAACATTTAAAATGCTTTTAGGCGTACTAATATTAATTTTAGGAATTTTCTCTTTCCCATTTAGAACATTACTTTAACATACGTCAATTGTTCCTTTTTATTTCTTCCAACTGTCGAAACGGAGAATTGATGGCAGGGATGGAAAAGCTAAAAAGCCTATCATGTTGTATACATCTTTGATTCGAGGTTTGAAAATGATCTTCGACCTTTGGAAAGGAAATAATCATAAACGTTATCACCGTAGCCACTTTCAATTTAGTAATTTTTAACTGTTTATTATTATCTGTATAATGTTGTTATAATCATTATCTTTACTTACTATAAGGGGTGCTTTTCTGGCCCTATACAGCAAGGGAAACCTAGTCTCTACAGGAACTTCACAGTCATTTTGTCATCTGCATTCCAAGTTATTCAGCACTTCACACAGCATATGGCTAATTTATTGTAAAATCCACACTATCGAAGCACTTAGTAAACAAGAAAGTCTTTAGTTTTCTCTCAAAAGACGTAAAATCTTCAATCTATCGGATGTCTTGTGGGACTTTATTGTATCCTTTCGAGAGCGCATATATTAAGGCTCTAGAACCTAGAGCAGACATATATCTAGGTTCCAATCATCATCAATGATTCTTAATCATAGTTTAATGCACCTAATAAAACTGATGATGCTGTACCAATAAAATTCTTATAAACTGTTTCTAAGAAGGAATTAAAAAGTAATATTAAGTTATAGACGATCGGATGTTAACGGGAGTTATGAAACTTTTCTGACTTTTATTGCCAACAACCTTCTTTATAAATGCTGCCGCCACTACTTTCAACAGGGAAAAGGCGTAATGTGAAATGAATGCACACATGTAATATATATATATATATATATATATATACTGTATTCCTTCCACATTACACCTTCTCCATTGTATAGATATACTGTATATAATACATACGCACATGTATAAAAATATACATCATATACTGCATATACAGCAACTGACCTAAGTGGAAAATTATCAGCAACCCCAGCAGATATCTAACATAGTCTACCCCTTTAAATCTATTATAAGTATCCAATACACCTTAAAGGATATGTAAAAAAACTCTCTCTCTCTCTCTCTCTCTCTCTCTCTCTCTCTCTCTCTCTCTCTCTCTCATCTCCACCTGTCTTGAAAGGGATCATTAGAACCGAATTCTAGTGTGATGGACCAAAGCAATGGAGCGGACGCTGCGGGAGTTCCGAAGGAGTGGATGTAGGATGGGATAGATTAAAGAGAGAGAGAGAGAGAGAGAGAGAGAGAGAGAGAGAGAGCAAATATAAAAGAGTATGTGCAACCTTACCTTAGAAGAGAAAGTAAAAATTAAAATTACAAGCAAAAATGAAATATCCTAGTTTAGAAAAATGGTTTCCTTTTTTACGTTACACGCAGGATTTTTTTTAAAATTTTCTCTTGCCTCTTTACTTTCTTTAATAATAAGCGACAAAATTTTTTCAACATAATACTTTTTACGAAACCCTTACTTTTCTATGAAGGGTATTTCTATAAGCATATTTTCTAAATACCTGCACCATTTAAAATGCTTTTAGGCGCACTAATATTAATTTTAGGAAATTGCTCTTTCCCATTTAGAACATTACTTTAAAACACGTCAATTGTTTTTTTCCCTTTCTCCCCACAGTCGCAACGGAGAATTGATGGCAGGGAAGGAAAACCTAAAAAGCCTATCCATGTTGTATACATATTTGTTTCGAAGTTTAAAAATGATCTCCGAACTTCGGAATGAAAATAGTCATGAATGTTATCACCGTAGCCAATTTGAATATAGTATTTTCTAACTGTGTTTATTATTATTTGTACAATGTTGTTATAATGTTTATCTTTACCTACTTTAAGATATGCTTTTCTGGTTCTATACAGCAAGGGAAACCTACTCTCTACAGGACCTTCACAGTCATTTTATCATGTCCAATCAAAGTCATTCAGCATTTAACACAGCATATTGCTAATTTATTGTCAAATCCACACTAATGAAGCACTTAGTGAACAAGAAAGTCTTTAGTTTCCTCTTGGAAACCTTAATATCTTCAGTCTTTCAGATGACTTGTGAGAGCTTATTGTATAGTCTAGGAGCCTCGTATATAAAGGATCTAAATCTAGAGCCTACAGTAGACATATATCTAGGTTCCAATCATCATCATTGATTCTCTATCATGGTTTAATAAACCTGGTAAAACTTGTGGTGCTGTACAAACTGTTTCTAAGAAGGATTTAAGAAGTAATATTAAGTTATAGACGATCGGATGTTAACAGGAGTTATGGAACTTTTCTGACTTTTATTGCCAACAACCTTATCTATAAACGCTGCCACCACCACTTTCAACAGGGAAAAGGCGGAATGTGAAAGGAAT
>NC_090725.1:307021562-307024062 GCF_036898095.1 Palaemon carinicauda | reverse complement strand
GAGAGATTTTTCTACAAATGTACAAAGTTCCTCTCTATACTGTATATAAGCAATCTGTTTGGCTACAATATCTTTACCTTCCTTCTCTTAGAGAGAGAGAGAGAGAGAGAGAGAGAGAGAGAGAGTGTTTTCTATAAATGTACAAAGTTCCTCTGTATATTTAAGCAATAATTTTAGCTCCAATATCAGTACTTTTCCTCTCTTAGAGAGAGAGAGAGAGAGAGAGAGAGAGAAAGAGAGAGAGAGAGAGAGAGAGAGAGAGATTACTATACAATAAGGCAACAGTTATCATGATATGACTGACAACATCTGGCATTAACATGCTGATGGCTGAAATCATCTACAAAAGATTCCTCTTTCAAGGCAATTGTGTGCGATTATGAATATGTTTATTTAATGTTGTTCATTTAAGCTTTTATAAAAAGGCGTATAATGCAATGTTAGATGGAGGGGAGAGAGAGAGAGAGAGAGAGAGAGAGAGAGAGAGAGAGATGTACGGCCTGAAAAAAAAAAAAAAAAAAAAAACCAGAGTTGGTGAATGGCAAATGGAGCAGGAAGGATGGACGAGCACAGATTGTGGATGTACGAGATAGAGAAACACGAAACGAATTAGGTGACACGATGAAGGGGACAACAGATTGAGAGAGAGAGAGAGACAGAGAGAGAGAGAGAGAGAGAGAGAGAGAGAGAGAATGGCATAAGTGGGTAGATATGAAATGTTTCCCCCAATATATAACGAGCAATGGCGGATATTACAGAAAGGTGAACAAACTCAACGTGATATTATACAAGCCATCAACACTGATTGAAAAATATGAAAACAATTAGAGTCGAAAAAATCTATTATCAATGATAGGGTTTAATCAATTCCCCGGCCAAATTAAACATGCAGCCTTGAAAAGGATGGTAGTTTTATAATTATTATTATTATTATTACTATCAGATAAGCTACAACCCTAGTTGGAACTGCAGGATGCTATAAGCCCAAGGGTCACAATAGGGAAAAATAGCCCAGTGAGGAAAAGAAATAATGATATATAGGCCTACTATACGAGGAGTAATGTGCAATCAAAATAAAAAATTCTAAGAACAGTAACAACAATAAAATAGATCTTTCATACACAAACTATAAAAAGAAACGTTAGAATGTTCAACATAAAAAAACATTTGCTGCAAGTTTGAACTTTTTTTAACAGACTAAATAAGCGTTAGTTACACAAGGACGCAAAAAGGACACAAAAAAATATAATAATCAAAGCAATCTGCCACAGTTCATATACAAACTATAAAAAGAGGCATGTTGGAATGTTCAACATAAAAAACATTTGCTGCAAGTTTGAACTTTTTACTTTTTTTTCAACAGATAAAATAGCTGTTAGTTCCACAACGACGCAAAAAGGACACAAAAGATATAAAAATCAAAGAAATAGTCCACAATTACAGCATCGATAATCAATGTTGCTGTGAAGCCAATCTCTAAAGCCAGACAACTAAAGCTCATTACAATCTCCGATTGAAATGTTAGTGGATGTCGAGATAAAGGGCGGAGGACGAGGAGTTCAAACAGAGCAGGTCCTCTCCCCCCCCCACCCCCTCCCCCTTCTATACACCAACAATACAGCGTGGAAAGCACGAAGCACTTGATATGCAATTCAGCCTCTAGGCCTATTTCATGTATCCGATTCCAGGAACAATCTCAGGATTAACTACAAACAAACGATGCTCTCGGTCTGACTGGTAATCTCTGCCACATATATACAAGCTCTCAATCAATAAACCTCAGTGAACTATTATATACATATATATATATATATATATATATACACAGTATATATATACATACATACATACATACATATATATATATATATATATACTGTATATATATATATAAGTCTATCTGCTGATGACTCAGCAGATAGACACACAGGCTCCCTCTAGGACGATGAGGTTGTAGCGATCAAAGGAACTAACGAGTTTGAGCGAGACTCGAACCCCAGTCTGGCGTTCACCAGTCAGGGATGTTACCGCATAGGCCACACAACAATTATGCTGGGATCGAACCCTAGACCTTTCAAATAAAAGGCAACGTCACTACCAATCATGCCACCAGAGGCTCTAAAAGAAGTCAGAACCTGTGCTAATTGCATTTCAGGATTTACCTGGCGAAACATCAGTCTCATACCAGAGAGTTTTCCCCGACTTCCCGACCCGGTAAATCCTAAAATGCAGTTAGCACTTAGGTTCCGGCTTCTTTTAGAGCTGCTGGTGGCATGGTAGCGACCTTGCTTTTCAATTGAAGGGGCCAAGGTTCGGTCCCAGTATGAAATAGAAATAAATATATATATATATATATATATATATATGTATGCGATCACGAATATGTTAAAAGTATAGGTAGTTGAATAATTTGGAGCCTTACAAATGGCCTGTTATTAAAAACAGAAAGCCTTAGAAATAGCATGTTCTTTATAACAGAAAGCCATGGAAATGGCATGTT
>NC_090725.1:307003303-307018562 GCF_036898095.1 Palaemon carinicauda | reverse complement strand
AATGTAGGTAAATACGCTTGAGTGGAGCCATTCTTCCAGTTTTTTTTCTTGGTGTTGTTTCCATTGTATTTTTTTTTTTTTTACTTTTTATGATTTTTTATCCTTTTCATTTACAGCTAGAAAAGCTGAATTGTCCGACTGTTGAGTCATTTTTCCTTGTTGGAGCCCTTGGGTTTATAACATCCTGCTTTTCCAACTAATATTGTAGCTTAGCTAGTATTAATAATGATAATAATAATAATGATAGTAATAAATAGAATTTCTACAAAGCAATTAACTTCACCTATATTTTATGAATTAGAAATGGCAGAAGTGTGCTTGTTATAATTGTTTTTAATATGCATACATTTCCAGTAAGAAGACAGACCAGCTGTAAACTTGTTCCACAAGTCTCCACTGATTTGCATTATCATATATAAGAAAAGGTGTAAAGCAAAGCCAAGAGAGGAATAGTATGAAATTCTATCGGAAATTAGGGTAACATGTCAAACTTGGATATATCCCCCAAAAGGACAATATACAATTTGTCTCAGACTTCGAGCTTAGCAGAATTCAAAGGATTTGTTTGTTTGGAAATAGTCAGGAAATACTCATGGCCCTTGTCGCTCTGACTTCATGGCTGATGCTTTTCGAAAAGAGTAAATAACTATACTCAATTTCTTTTAATGAGACGCTTTTGCACTGACTCGTACCGTTGCTCGGAAAAGATTCCTGCTATCTGATTGGTTAGATTTATCTTGTCCAACCAATCAGCGATCAGGAAACTTTTCTGGGCTAAAAGGGCACCCCTGCGAATCGGTGCAAATCTGCCTCACTGAAAAGAATTGACTATAGTAGCAGCTGAATTAATACTGTATTTGATAGAATAATTAATATTATTGCTAGCCAAGCTACAACCCTAGTTGGAATAGCAAGATGCTATAAGCCCTAGGGCTCCAACAGGGAAATAACTCTATGGGGAAGGAAATAGAATAGTGTACCTATAAGTTACTATCTGGCCTGTCATAGGACCCAATAAATTTATAGTGGTAGTATCTAAGGGGTGTTTGGTGGCTTGACAGCATTAATGATAAATATTAGAACCACTACTGTTAGATATTATTGAAGATAAAGAGCAGTATTTCTATATATTGTTGATGATAGAGAGCAGTACTGCTAGATTTTGTTGCAGATAGAGAACATTGCTGTTAGATTTTGTTGAAGATAAAGAGCAGTACGATTAGATTTTGTTCAAGATAAAGAGCAATACTGCTAAAATTTGTTAAAGATAAAGAGCAGTACGATTAGATTTTGTTCAAGATAAAGAGTAATACTGCTAAATTTTGTTAAAGATAAAGAACAGTACTGCTAGATTTTGTTGAAGGTGAAGAGCAGTACTGCTAGATTTTGTTGAAGATAAAGAGCAATACTGCTAGATTTTGTTGAAGATAAAAGTAATACTGCTAGATTTTGTCGAAGATAAAGAGCAATACTGCTAGATTTTCTTGAAGAAAAAGCAGTACTGCTAGATATTGTTGAAGGTAAAGAGAAGTACTGCTAGATTTTGTCGAAGATATTGATAGGAGAGGACGAATGCTCGGAAACACAATAAGAGTATACAAAGGAAAAGTTATTATCGGCTGTTTCCGGCGATTAATGTTCGAGGTCCTCTTGGAGATAGAAGAGATTACAATTGCTATCTTGCCATTACATCTTCATTATGGCGATGCAATTAACGGAAACTTGAAGGATAGATAGATAGACGAGCGAGAGAAGATTTGGCGAAGGAATGGTGGGGGGGGGGGGGGGGGTGGAGGGTAAAAGCTCCCATTACCTTCTGGTTTCATGACCCTTGAACTCTTTGTCTCCGCCTCTTCGACCCCGTAACCACGTTAAGCTCTTCTAGGTGGAAAGGTCATGCCAAATAGACTCTCTCTCTCTCTCTCTCTCTCTCTCTCTCTCTCTCTCTCTCTCTCTCTCTCGTTATAATTTTCATGGACTTTTTTAGCTTATTTTGTTAAGGTCTTTTATTTTGATTTCTATGTATTTAAATGTCATTAGTTTTTCCCCAAGTAGGCATTTATTAAAATTTTCCAGTAAATATGTACTTAGAGATTTCGTTGTATACTGCCACTACAGAATTTACTTTATATATATATATATATATACACACATACATACATACACACATACATACACACACACCTACTTAGGAAAGACGGTAAGTGTTTCCCCCAGGACATGAGACCGAAATAAAAAAAGGATAAGGATGGGATGGAGAGCATTTGGTAAACAAAATTAGATTATGAAAAGTAAAATGCCACTTTCTCTAAAAAGATAAGTATTTAATGAGATGGTCCTACCAGTATTAACTTAAGCATCAGAAACTGGGGCCTTATTAAAGCCTTAGAACATAAGCTAGTTACAACTCAAAGAAATATGGAAAGAATAATAATGGGAATAACAATAAGAGACAGAAAAAGAGCAATATGGATACGAGAGTAGACTAAAATAGAGGATATTCTAACAACTTGTAAGAAAATGAAATGGACATGGAAGGGCATATAATGAAAATGACAGACAACATCTGCTCATTTAGAATAACAGAATGGATCCCTGTAGATTGTAAAAGAAGCAGAGGAGGAAAGAGATGACGATGGATCGATGAACTTAAGAAGTTTGTGGGCGTGGACTGGCACAGGAAGACCATAAACAGACGCAAGTGGACTAGAAACGACTGATAATGATGATATTTATGGTGCTTAAAAAGTTGTGGAACGCCATTTTAATACAAGCGAATACGACTTCGAAAATGAACAGAAATATATATATATATATATATATATATATATATATATATATATATATATATATATATATATATACAGTGTATATATATGTATATATATATATATATATATATATATATATATATATATATATATGTGTGTGTGTGTGTGTGTGTGTGTGTGTGTGTGTGTGTGTGGTTGTTTGTGGGTCAACTTTATTTACCCGAATTAAGAGAACAAATATTTTTTCCTCGTCTATTTCATGATTATTACTTGCTTAATGTTGTAGGCCTGTCCTGTGTTTGGTTCATAGGTTGCCAAGTTTCTCTCGCTTAGGTTTATTTTTATTTTATTGAACCCGAGACCTCTGTACTCCCCTCCCTCACTGGTCCGTTCTTACATCCTAATGCCCCTATCCCCTTACTCTATCCCCCTATCCCCTTATTCTATCCCTTTCCAATCCATTACCTCTCCATCTATTGGAGCGGGCTGTCCTTCATTGTTTTTTTTTTCGGGGTGTGTGTGTGTGTGTGTGTGTGTGTGTGTGTGTGTGTGTGTGTGTCGGGGATGTGGGGAAGTAGATGTGCCCTAATTCCTTCCTCTTTCTCTTTCTCTTTATTGAGTTCCTTATTTTGTTGTTGTTGATATTTACAGCCGCCATCATTACCGTGGTCATTTGTCATAGCTTATTTATTTCTCTTCATGCTTCGATCTTGGACTCATTCATACAAGTATATACTTGATGTTCTCCTCATTTTCAATTTTATTTGAATTATTTTATATTTGGTTTCTAGGTCTTCTTGTTATACGTGTTCACCC
Organism: Palaemon carinicauda; assembly: GCF_036898095.1. NCBI lineage: Eukaryota > Metazoa > Arthropoda > Malacostraca > Decapoda > Palaemonidae > Palaemon > Palaemon carinicauda. Next base: position 307,014,975 of record NC_090725.1, on the reverse strand, counting down.
AATTTCAGTCTACTCTCTCTCTCTCTCCTCTCTCTCTCTCTCTCTCTCTCTCTCTCTCTCTCTCTCTCTCATGCAGGTATTACTTATTAATGTTCTTATCATATCCAATTTTATTTGAATTATTTTATATATGTAGTCTTGGTCTTTTGTGCTATACGTGTTCATCCAACTTCAGTTTACTCTCTCTCTCTCTCTCTCTCTCTCTCTCTCTCTCTCTCTCTCTCTCTCTCTCTCTCTCTCTCTCTCTTGATTGGCCTCGTCAAACTAGACAAAGCTTTGTCATTGTATCGTAATTTGCAGGACTTCTTCATCAGCAAATCTGTTTCTATGATTATCTCCGCTAATTAGGATTTTTTTTTTCTTTTGTATTTTTCAGCAATTAAGACTTACATAGCTCCCTTTTTAACTGTTGTTTTTATAAACCCTTCATTATTGGTCAAATTTTCATTTCGTCCTCTCTATGCCTGTTCATTTGTAAGGTTTTTTATATTGAGTTTTATAATCTTATAGGTAGTAGGTTGACCAGGGCACCAGCCACCCGTGGAGATACTACCGCTAGAGAGGTATGGGATCTTTTGACTGTCCATACAGTACTACATGGGACCCTTTTCTCTGGTTACGGTTCACTTCCCTTTGCCTACACATACACTGAATAGTCTGGCCTATTCTTTATAGATTCTCCTCTGTCCTCATACACCTGACAACACTGAGATTACCGGACAACTTTTCTTCACCAAAGGGTTCAACTACTGCACTGTAATTGTTCAGTGGCTACTCTCCTTTTGGTAAGGGTAGAAGAGACTCTAGCTATGGTAAGCAGCTTTTCAGGGAGAGGGACACTCCAAAATCAAACCATTGTTCTCTAGTCTTTGGTAGTGCCATAGCCTCTGTCCCATGGTCTTCCACTATCTTTGTTTAGAGTTCTCTTGCTTGAGGGTACACTCGGGCACACTATTTTATTTAATTTCTCCTCCTCTTGTTTTGTTAAAGTTTTTATTGTTTATATAGGAGATATTTTTTTTTAATGTTATTCTTAAAATATTTATTTTTCCTTGTTTCCTTTTCTCACTGGGCTATTTTCCCTGTTGGAGCCTCTGGGCTTATAGCTTTCTGCTTTTCTAGCTAGGGTTGTAGCTTAGCTGTAATATTTGGTTATATATTACATCTCTTAGTTTATTATAGAGTTCTCTTGCTTGAGGGTACACTCGAACACACTGTTCTATTTCATTTCTCTTCCTCTTTTTTTTTGGAGTTTTTATAGTTTATGTATGAAAGATTTATTTCAATGTTATTACCGTTCCTAAAATATTTTATTTTGATTATTCATTACTTCTCTTGCAGTTTATTTATTTCCTTATTTCCTTTCCTCACCGGGTTATTTTTCCATGTTGGAGGCCTTGGGCTTATGGCATTTTGCTTTTCTATCTAGATTTGTAGCTTAGCTCGTAATAATGATAATAATAATAATAATAATAATGATAATAATAATAATAATAATAATAATAAGTATTATTATTATTATTATTATTATTATTATTATTATTATGATGCTATGGATAATCAGGAAAACATTTGAGGGTTAGCATTTGTATGTTTTCCCCGCTATGCTTTATTTATTTATTTTTTTTTTTTTTTTTTTGCTGAAAAGATGAATAATCCATTCCATGTATTTACGATGCATCACCCGTATATTATTATCATTATATTATGCCCTGTAATTATAATCATATTTCGCTGGCAATGCAATCATAGCCGGAATTGCTGAAACCTTTCCAGAGAGGACAACAATTAATCAATAAGCGATGTTGGGATTGATATATACTTCGGTGGATTTACTGATGATTTAGAAGCATTTTGGGAGTTTATTTGAATTTTTTTTTTTTTTTGTACAGCATGTGTTTCATACACGCTCCTATTATTATTATTATTATTATTATTATTATTATTATTATTATTTTGTAAGCTACAACCCTAGTTGGAAAACCAGGATGTTATAAGCCCGAGGGCCCCTCAACAGGGAGAATAGCCCAGTGAGGAAAGGAAGCCCGGAAAAATAAAATATTTTAAGAACAGTAACAATATTAAAATAAATTTTTCTTATATAAACTATGAAAAATTAAACAAAACAAGAGGAAGAGAAATTAGATAGAAAAAGTGTGCCCGAGTGTACCCTCAAGCAAGAGAACTCTAACCCAAGATTTTGGAAGACCTTGGAAGACCATGGTACAGAGGTTATGACACTACCCATGACTAGAGAACAATGGTTTTATTTTTGGAGTGTGCTTCTCCTAGAAGAGCTGCTTACCATAGCTAAAGAGTCTGTTCTACCCTTTCCAAGAGGAAAGTAGCCACTGAACAATTACAGTAGTTAACCCCGTGAGCGAAGAAGAATTGTAATGCTTTCCACTACACTCACGGTTAAGATAGATACCTAGACCGTGACCTCACTGATAATAGAACAACCTGTCAAACTTGCCATCGTATGTTTCACATTGTTTGATGTCTTTCTGCCATTGTCGCCCTCAACTGTTTGTATATAAGCTCTTTATCTTCTTGAATAAAGTTGATTAAAATCACTTCGCCCTTCTGTTAGTACCTAACAGATTCCTTGTGGCATCCGACCGTACATTTTTTATTTATTTATTTATTTATTTTTTTTTTTTTTTTTTTGCTATTTTTTTAAGTAATCCATAAACGTTCCGAGATTAATCATACGCACAATAACATGGTAAATACAAATACAAAATTAACAAATTGAAAATTCCCTTGTATGAACAGTTGGATACAGTTAGTCCTGCTACACCTAGCTCTGAAGAATTACACCCAGCTATACCCTTACTGCACGAGAGTTCTTGTGGTTAGCGCCGCCCACAATCTGTTTGGTTACTCCCCGGGAGTAAGGGTGTGATGGTGCACTTCTTTGGAGCAAGTTGTGCCAAGTACTCCTGTATCCAACTGTACATGAATTGATCGTGATTTATGTAATTATTTATTGTTTTATTTTCATATAAATCGTATTGCTAATGAAAAAGTGTAAGTGGGGTTAATTATTATTATTATGTATTATTATTATTATTATTATTATTATTATTAGCTAAGCTACAGCCCTAGTTTGAAAAGCTGGATGCTATAAGCCCAAGGGCTCCAACAGTAGGAAAGGAAATGAAACAGAATAGTGTGCCCGAGTAACCTACACGCAAATGGTTAGTTACGTTAGTAATTTTTTTTTTTAATATTTTACATTAACATACGATTACGCCTTTGTTAAAAGAATATCTTAGAACACTCATAATATCGCAATGAATGTGGCACGGCTCAAAGTCCTTTCATGGTAAAAAAAAAAAAAAAAAAATTAGAAGACAGTGTGACTGAGCTCGGCATCGTCTTTAAAAAGATTGTTAAATGGTTGTCTTTTATGTAAAACTTCTCTCTCTCTCTCTCGGCATCCGACAAAAGTAGGAAGAACAGGCCAGAGAAAGATAGGAAAAGCTTTGATAGCGTCGGTAAAACAAAGGTCTTTCTTGCTGTTTTCAAGACCAAGTGGGCGTTTTGGGTAAAGCTTCTCATATCGAAACAAGAAATGTATGAGTAAAATTATCTTTTCTTTTTAGAGGATGTTATGTTTTCGGACCCAATTTGTTACTTTGTCTGTTTGTTTGTGAACAACTTTTTTGGCAACAATTTAACTCATAGAGTAGTGAAACTTTCAGGGATTAATTGTTATTTGTTATGTTGAGACGTGGAAGTGATTCCATAACTTAACCTAATGAGGAAGAATCAAAGTAAGCAAATAGAATTTGAAGCTAGCCTTTAGAAATGAATCTGCTGAAACCACAACGAGGAAGAATAAACGAAGGATTTTTTAGACACGATTTGATCGAGGACTATCGCGCTATTGAGAATGTACAAAGCGAACTTGAAAGCACAAAAGTTTCCTATTAGATGTTCAAGTTGCGGGGGGGGGGGGATCAAGTGGGTGGCAGAGAATATGATGGTGAGATAAGTTGAAGGATGTGTGAGAGGTGGCTGTTAGGTACTAATAGAGAGGCGAGATGAATGCAAGTGAGATTTATTAAAAAAGATAACAAGCTTATATCCAAACTGTTGAGGGCAACAATGTCACAAAATTTCAAATAATGTGAAACATGAGATGGCAAGATTAAACAGGTTTTTTTATTATCAGTGCGGGAGAGAACGAGTGATAAAAAATAGCATTACATTGTATGAGCGTGTATGAAACACGTGTGGGACAGATGATATGGAGAGAGGAGATTTGGTGGAGATACCTTTGATAGAAGGCACTGGAGAGGTCGCATTAGGCAACCGACCCCTTAATGTAGTGATAAAGATGGGAAAAATTTCAAGTTATTGACGATGGATATTATATCATAAAGAACAGATAAAATCTAATACATTTTGTTATTGTTCAGGAATCACGATGTTTTAAAACTATGAGAAATATATGAGCATAAAATAGATGAAAATAAATGTTTAGCCATATTTTTATTGAGCCAAAAATGTTTGCATGAATGTTAAAACTGAAAATGATTCACGATATTAAAACTAACTGTAAAAATCGAATATTTCTAGGAAAAAAAAAACAAGCAGTTTTAAATCATTCCAAGGTGATAGTTGATTTGCATCCAAATGTTATTTTTTTTTAAATGCTCATCAGAGAATAAAAAGTCTAGTGTTAATTGAAAGACTAGAATTTTTCTCTCTTGTTCCTTCGTTAAAGGCTTTGGGAATTAAACCTCACTCGTATTCTTTTTTTTTCTGGTAATATTTATCCTAAAGACAATAAAACAACATTAAATATAACTTCCTTTATTTAAAAGCTGTACAATGAAAAGAATTTTATTTCTTTTTCATGAATTTTGGAATATTTATGTATAGGGTTAGATTTGTATTGCAATATATGTATGCAGACACACTCTCTCTCTCTCTCTCTCTCTCTCTCTCTCTCTCTCTCTCTCTTGTATGTGTTGTTTATCAGATTATTGGCTTTTCTAGAGACCTTTAATGTACGTTGCTTCCTTGCCCGCGTTTAGTAAGGTCTTTTATTAGATTTTTTTTTTTTTTTTGTTGCTCTTCTGTTAGTGTTTTTCCTTTTGCTCGGTGATGTTATTATTTCTTGTTTTTTTTCCGACCTCTTAAATTTATCAGTAACTCTTGTCTGTACGTTTTCCTGGTGGCGAAATAGTTAGTGTCTGTCTAGGTGGTAATATAGTTGATGTCTATCTTGGTGGTCAAATAGTTATTGTTTCTTGGTGATCAAATAGTGTCTATTTTGGTGGTCAAATAGTTGATGTCTATATGGGTGGTCAAATAGTTAATGTCTGTCTAGGTGGTTAAATAGATATTTTTTCTGGGTGATCAATCAGTTAGTGTCTATTTTGGTGGTCAAATAGTTGTTGTCTGTATTGGTGGTCAAACAGTCAATGTATGTCCTGGTGGTCAAATGGTGTCTGTCCTGGTGATCAAATATTTAATGTCTGTCCTGGTGGTCGAATAATTAATGTCTCTTGGTGGTTAAAAAGTTAATGTCTGTCTTGGTGGGTAAATAGTTATTGTTTTTTTATGGTTAAATAATTATTGTGTCTTGGTGGTTAAATAGCTATTGTGTCTTGGTGATCAGATAGTGTTTAATTCTTTGGTCAAATAGTCAGTGTCTCTCTTGGCGGTCAAATAGTTAAGGTCTATTTTGGTGGCCAATAGTTAATGTCTCTCTTGAAGGTCAAATAGTTTATGTCTATTTTGGTGGCCAAATAGATAATGTCTTTCCTAATGGTGATCAGATAATGTTTATTTCGGTGGTCAAATAGTCACTGTCTCTCTTGGTAGTCAAATAGTTGATTTCTATTTTGGTGGCCAAATAGCTAATGTCTGTCTTGGTGTTCAAATACTTAATCCTGTCCTGGTGGTCAAATAGTATCTGTCCTTTAGTTCAAATAGTTAATGCCTGTCCTGGTGGTCTAATAGTATTTCCCCTGGTGATCAAATAGTTAATGTCTGTCCTGGTGGTCTAGTAGTGTCTGTCCTGGTATTTAAATAGTTAATGTCCGTCTTGGTGATTAAATAGTTATTGTTTCTGGGTGATTAAATAGTTATTGTGTCCTGGTGATCAAATACTGTTTATTTCGGTGGTCAAATAGTCAGTGTCTCTCGTGTCTCCTTTTTAGAATTTGTTTGGCAAGAGTAGTTTACTTGTATCCATTCTTGTTGTTGGTTTAATGTTGCACTGCACTCTTCTTCTAATTTGTATTATGACTTCTGCAGCATTCATCTCTTTTTCATTGTCTAATCTCAAAATTTCATTTCTGATAGACCCATTTTGAGAATTAGTTTATTTGGCAAGAGTAGTTGACCTGTATCCATTGTTGTTGTTGTTGGTTTAATCTTGCTCTCCATTTTTTAATTGTTTTCATGTCCCGGATGTCAAGAGGAATATATAGCGGTTGTGGTTGTTTGCCCCAATTCTCTCCTGATCTCTCTCTCTCTCCCCCCTCCCCCATTCTCCTTCCCTCTTTTATCCAATACTCCCACTCCCCTCAATCGTACCTGATTGGTTTGGCCAGTTTTTACCTCTTGGCTTTGATTGGTGGATTCTGAACTATCAGGTGATTTTTTTCGAGCAGGATTGTCATTTGTCATATTTGGTATTTTTCATTAAATCGATTTGGTTTCGAGAAGAATTTTATCAGAATGTCACAGATAGACTTTACATTTTGTGTTATATGTAACTTTCATGTCAGGATGTTTTAGGAAAATTCCATTAACCTGATAAGCATCAAAATGAAACAGGTGCGTTGGTGACTCCAAAATGATAAATGTAGAATTGTTCTTCCATTTAGCTATATCAGATACGTATCTCCAAGGCGTAATAGAAGGAAGGGGATTTCATATGTCATATATAGTTTTATTTATTTGTGTGTGTATATATATATATATATATATATACTGTACATATATATATATGTATATATATATATATATATATATATTATACCTTGGTAGTCCGACTTCACATTACGTATTTTCGAATACAGAAGTACGCACATGTTCATATATTACACACACACACACACATACACACACACACACACACACACACACATATATATATATATATATATATCCATATCCATATGAATTTATCACTTTTGAAACCCTCTTCCATCTGTTACATCTATGGGAAATGTAACTGATACCTACATATGATTAACACCAGCATACTGATACTTCACGAAAGAGCCAAATTTACTTTCTTTCATCCCAGATGTTGAGAAAACGGAGAGAAAGTGAGAGAGAGAGAGAGAGAGAGAGAGAGAGGAGAGAGAGAGAGAGAGAGAGAGAGAGAGAGAAACGCTGGGTAAGAAGTAATCAGTTGATCCGCAAAGCCTTATTGTAAGGAGAGAATTCGGTTGTGAACAGAGCTTTGTTGATCTCTGGTAGATGTAAAATTGTCTGAGATGCCTTTTAGATATGGGAATGGAACCAGATGATGAGTGGCCAATAGAATCCGGTTGTCAGCAATGAAAATTGCTAAGAACACTGAGAAATTTTAGTTTGATAATAAATAAGTAGATAAAGCAAGAAACAGTCCGATGTTTCGCAAACAGGCCACGTATGTTTATCTTCATGCTATAAACGAAAAACAAACATAACCAGATGCCTTTCGTAGTGTTGAGGGAAATAATACCCTCTGCATGTCCCTGTGTAAAGGAAGGAAAAGTGTGTAATTATTAAGTTCATTTGCTGATATACTATAGTTGAATATTAGGTATTATCTAGAAAGACTGCCAAGGTAACTATAGTCCATTAGTTGAATATTAGGTATTATCTAGAAAGACTGCCAAGGTAACTATAGTCCATTTCTTTTAGCGAGTCATATTTGCACCGACTCGCAATGGTGCCCTTTTAGCTCGGAAATGTTTCCTGGTCGCTAATTGGTTAGAATTATCTTTTCCAACCAATCAGCGATCAGGAAACTATTCCGAGCTAAAAGGGCACCGCTGCAAGTCGGTGCAAATATGACTCGCTAAAAGAAATGGACAATAGATATGAAATTTTGAAGGCTGCTCATGAGTGGCAGATGCAAGGGACAGTGACAATGGCTTAGAGAGTGATCATAGATACAAAAGATCAGCCCCCAAGCCCCGTCTCCATCCAGGGAGGACAAGGCAATGGCTGCTGATGATTCAGCACATAGATATATAGGCTCCCCCACACAAAGCCCCCATCATTAGCTCACAAGGATGGCTAGTTTGCAGACACTACAAGAAATTATCAAGCTTGAGCAAGACTCGAATCCCAGTCCAGGAGATCGCTAGGCCAGGACGTCTCTATTTGGCCATCTCAACTGGAGACAGATTTAAGTAAACCTTAGTCGAGTATACACATGTTGATATACACGATCCTGCTGTGGCCTGATTGGTAACGTCTCTGCCTGGTGTTTGCCGGTCGGGGGGTTCGAGTCCCGCTCAGACTCCTTAGTGCCATTAATGTCTGCAACCTTACCATCCTTGTGAGCTACGGTTGGGGGGTTTGGGGGAGCCTATAGGTCTATCTGTTGAGTCATCAGCAGCCACTATCTGGCCCTCTCTGGTCGGTCTCTAAGGCATTGTCCCTTGACTCCGCCATTCATGAGCTACCTTTAAACCTTTAAATGTAAATGGCTCCGAAGCATTTGAACTAGAGGTGATTTTCATTGCAAATATGAATAAACTTCAATCCGATTTCATAAGATATTTTAATGAATATATCTCAAATTCTGTTCTCCCAATATTTAGAGCTCACGATAAACGGGTCAAATTCCAGGCACACTGGTAAAACATGAGGGTACACTCGGGCACACTTCTATCTAGTTTCTCTTCCTCTTGTTTTGTTAAAGTTTCTATAGTTTTTATAGGAAATATTTATTTTAATTTTGTTATTATACTTAAAGTATTTTGTTTATCCTTGCTTCCTTTCCTCACTGGGCTATTTTCCCTGTTGGGGCCCCTGGGCTTATAGCATCCTGCTTTTCCAACTAGGGTTGTAGCTTAGCATTTAATAATAATAATAATAATAATAATAATAATAATAATAATAATAATAATAAAACATCCAAAGTTGATTGCAAACGCAAGAGCCCGTGTCTTTGCATAAGGCAAGGCGTTCTTAAACGAACGAACAAACGATCCTAACTTCGTCGAAGTAGGTCATTATGAATATGTATACGTCATAAAAACAACATACATCAATTTGAAATTACCATCAATTAATGAAAGTTGTAATTTTATTTCATAAATATTTCCACGCATATATAAATACAAACCAAAGTGCTACGTACATTATTATTATTATTATTATTATTATTATTATTATTATTATTATTATTATTATTAAGCTACAACCCTATTTGGAAAAGCAGGAAGCTATAAGCCCAGGGGCTCCAACAAGGAAAGTAGCTCAGTGAGGAAAGGAAACAAAGAAAAGTAAAATATTTTAAAAAGAGCAACAACATTAGAATAGAAATCTCCTATATAAACTATAAAAACCTTAACAAAACAAGAGGAAGAGAAACAAGATAGGATAGTGTGCCCGAGTGTACCCTCAAATAAGAGAACTCCAACCCAAGAGAGTGGAAGACCATGGTACAGAGGCTATGGTACTACCCATGATTAGAGAACAATGGTTTGATTTTGGAGTGTCCTTCAATACACCCCTTTTGTTTCGTAAATATTTATCTCATAAATATTATTACCGCTCATATATAAATAAATGAATACGAACTAACGTGATACTTACAGTACACAACATTCCCTTTTGTCCCGTAAATGCTGTCTGGAAAAACACGAGATTCCACACATATATATTTATAAGGCCCAAATTAATTTTGACTTTTCGTCTATATTCTTTTTACGGCGTCCTTCCAGATCGATGCGTTGGTATGATTCTCATTTGTATGTGAAAAGGAAATCTGAATATGGTAATTGGCTGGAATACCTCGGAGAGAGAGAGAGAGAGAGAGAGAGGAGAGAGAGAGAGAGAGAGAGAGAGAGAGAGAGAGAGAGAGAGAGTGGGGTTACAATTTCAATCTGGGATTAGGAACGTGTGTGTGGATTTATATTTGTGCTTGCAACCTGCGTGTTGCTAGTTGTTACCCCCTGAGAGAGAGAGAGAGAGAGAGAGAGAGAGAGAGAGAGAGAGAGAGAGAGAGAGAGAGAGAGAGAGAGGTTGGGTTACAATTTCAATCTGGGATTAGAAGTGTTTTTTGGATTTATGTTTGTGCTCTCAAGCTGTGTGTTGTTAGTTGTTACCGAGAGAGAGAGAGAGAGAGAGAGAGAGAGAGAGAGAGAGAGAGAGAGAGATTACGTGTCTAATCGAGGGTTACGATTGCTAGCTTATGTGTTTGTTTGTTTGTTTATTGATGCAGATTGAATTTGGTTCAGATATGAGAGTTTGACCCTTCACCCCCTTCTCTTCCCCCCCTCCCCCTACCCCTCCCCCTACCCCTCCCCCTCCTTATCCTTCACCCCATATTACCCGTTATTTCCCCCCTTCCCCTTCCCGAAATTGGCTATGCTGATTGGCAAATCACAATCCCGAATCAAGCTCGAGAAGGTAAATTAGTGCTTCTGGTTCTGGCATCTTAACTGATGATCTTTCTTCCCCCACCCCTCCCTCCTTTCTCTAAACCCCCCTACCCCTTTCAATTGTCTTCTGGTGATGACAAGAACACAGTAGTAATTTAGGAGAGAGAGAGAGAGAGAGAGAGAGAGAGAGAGAGAGAGAGAGAGAGAGAGAGAGAGAGTTTTTATCTAATTTAAGTATATCTGAAAATTATGGGAGAGATTACAGTTTTTTATAAAACTGGAGTTTTGAGAAAGCGCTGATTTTAGCTGCATGTTTAATAACAGGTCTTGGAGTTTAAGAAAGGAAATAGGATAAAGTGTGTTATCATTACCTATGAAGAAATATGTGTGTATATATATACATATATATATTTCTCTCTCTCTCTCTCTCTCTCTCTCTCTCTCTCTCTCTCTCTCTCTCTGCAATACAGTAATATTCTGTCAATGGCTAATTAATCTTCAGTACCAACATCTGAAAGATATTTGTATCCAAGTGGGAGGATTTGCAAGTGTTGTGTGTTAAAGTGACATCCCTCTATCTCATCACACAATAAGGGTTTGTTTTGATAATGGTGTTGGCTTTGTGACCAAAAGATAGTTGAAGATCGACTGGGTTAACTACTGCATTGTAATTGTTCAACGGCTACTTTCTTCTTGGTAAGGGTAGAAGAGAGACTTTAGCTATGGTAAACAGCTCTTCTAGGAGGAGGATATTCCTAAAACAAACCATTGTTCTTTTGTCTTGGTAGTGCCATAGCCTCTGTACCATGGTCGTCCACTGTCTTGGGTTAGAGTTCTCTTGCTTGAGGGTACACTCGGGCACACTATTCTATCTAGTTTTTCCTATTCTTGTTATGTTAAAGCTTTTACAGTTTATATAGGAAATATTTATTTGAATGTGGTTACCGTTCTTAAAATATTTTTTCCTTGTTTCCTTTCCTCACTGGCCTATTTTCCCTGTTGGAGCCCCTAAGCTTATAGCATTCTGCTTTTCCAACTAGGGTTGTAGCTTAGCAAGTAATAATAATAATAGTAATAATAATAATGATAATT
>NC_090725.1:306985803-306998303 GCF_036898095.1 Palaemon carinicauda | reverse complement strand
ATGATAAATTTTTGCACATTTAAACATGTTTTTTTCATATTTCAAATAAGCCATATATATTGATACATTAAAGTCTGGATTCTATTAACGACCTCGGGATCAGAGCCCCAGGCGGATTCACCCAAAGACTATAATATCAGACCTGCCGGGATTTGAACCCTGGTCAAGGATATCTGTATGCCAGTGACCATACTACTCAGACTTTAATGTATTAATATATATGGCTTATTTGTAATATATATATATATATATATATATATATATATATATATATATATATATATGTGTGTGTGTGTGTGTGTGTGTGTGTGTTTCAGGTCGATCTACTATCTCTCTCACTCTCTCGTTTTCATTTTTGCAGTGTGAAAATGCATTTGGTGTTGCGGTGCTTGAAGATATTGCTTTTGAAAGCGGTGTCAGTTGTAATTTCCTGAGAAAAGCCTGAGAGAGAGAGAGAGAGAGAGAGAGAGAGAGAGAGAGAGAGAGAGAGAGAGAGAGAGAGCTGAACGCAGACGAGGAAAAAAAACATTTGGAATTTCAATTTAAATCTAATGGTGCCGTGGTATGTGTCCGTTTTATAAGGAAAAAAGTTTCACACATTTTTGTAGCTGAAAAAATTCGCAGACAGAACGGTTTTTTAGGTCCTGTATGTTCAATTATGTGTTTTCTTTTACAAAATAAAGTAAATTATCTCATACACAGTGTACTGATATATATATATATATATATATATATATGTATGTATATATATATATTATAATTGTGTGTATATATACGTATATATATTACATTTATAATATATTTATATATATATACATATATATATATATATATATATATATATATATATATATATATATATATATATATATATATATATCAACAACAAATTTAGCCGTTTCTAAGCCACTGCAGGACAAACGCACCAACGTTGCTTAACTTCACTGATCGGTCATAGTCAGGGACATCAATACTTAGTTGGTTTATTTCGAGCGGTCAGACATATGTCTCCCACCATCACCAATCCGCACTTAGCCAACGTGATGATGAGAAATGGTCGAACCCAGACACAAAATCATTCCAGTCATGAAGATGTTGAGCATAACTCACCCTTTACGTCCAACTATTAACACTTTTTTTTTTTTTTTTTTTTTTTTATTAGCGTGATTTTCCCATTCGTATGGGGTAACACGGTAGCCTTCTTTTGATGGACTTAGTTTTGGCTTTTGGGGGTGGACTGTAGTCCCGACCGGCTGCCCTGCCTGACATCGTGTAGACACTCTTGGCCATATATCCCAACACATGCTTCACCTTAATGAAGGAATATTTTAATCTCTCATATTATTATATATACCATTTATTATCAACGTCGAAGTTTGGATTTTCATTGCTCCTGTTGTACCGTGAAATTTTAATTTCTTAAGGGTTGTGGTAACGTCCCTGACTGGTGAACGCCAGACTGGGGTTCGTTAGTTTCTTTGGTCGCTGCAACCTAACCATCTTTGTGAGCTAAGGATGGGGGGGGGGAGTTTAGGGGAGCCTATAGGTCTATTTGCTGAGTCATCAGCAGCCATTCCCTGGCCCTCCTTGGTCCTAGCTTGAGTGGAGAAGGGGCTTGGGAGCTTATCATATGAAATATGGTCACTCTCTAGGGCATTGTCCTGCTTGATAGGGCAATGTCACTGTCCCTTTCCTCTGCCATTCATGAGTGGCCTTAAAACCTTTTAAGTGGAAATGCATCTTAGAGAAATTGTTAATGCATCTGGGTGCTGTTTTTATCCTGGCCTTTCAAATCACTCCACTCACGATGTTGAACATCATTGTATACATAACTCACCTTTGTCCCATATTTAATTAACGCTAAACTAGTTTCTCATTGCCATATGTTTTAACACAAGCTTCACCTCAATGATAAGATATCTTTATTCTTTTGAATTATTATCTACACTCTTTTCCAACGTCCATTAATATCTAATTTTCATTTTCTCAACGTTCATTCCTATTTAATTTTAATTTTAATTTTCATTTTCCCAACGTTCATTCATATTTAATTTTCATTTTCATTTTCATTTTCTCAACGTTCATTCATATTTAATTTTCATTTTAATTTTCATTTTCTCAATGTTCATTCATGTTTAATTTTCATTTTCATTTTCATTTTCTCAATGTTCATTCATGTTTAATTTTCATTTTCATTTTCATTTTCTCAATGTTCATTCATGTTTAATTTTCATTTTAATTTTCATTTTCTCAACGTTCATTCGTATTTAATTTTCATTTTAATTTTCATTTTCTCAACGTTCATTCATATTTAATTTTCATTTTAATTTTCATTTTCTCAATGTTCATTCATGTTTAATTTTCATTTTAATTTTCATTTTCTCAATGTTCATTCATGTTTAATTTTCATTTTCATTTTCATTTTCTCAATGTTCATTCATGTTTAATTTTCATTTTAATTTTCATTTTCTCAATGTTCATTCGTATTTAATTTTCATTTTAATTTTCATTTTCTCAACGTTCATTCATATTTAATTTTCATTTTAATTTTCATTTTCTCAATGTTCATTCATGTTTAATTTTCATTTTAATTTTCATTTTCTCAATGTTCATTCATGTTTAATTTTCATTTTAATTTTCATTTTCTCAACGTTCATTCATATTTAATTTTCATTTTAATTTTCATTTTCTCAACGTTCATTCATATTTAATTTTCATTTTAATTTTAATTTTCTCAACGTTCATTCGTATTTAATTTTCATTTTAATTTTAATTTTCTCAACGTTCATTCGTATTTAATTTTCATTTTAATTTTCATTTTCTCAACGTTCATTCATATTTAATTTTCATTTTAATTTTCATTTTCTCAATGTTCATTCATGTTTAATTTTCATTTTAATTTTCATTTTCTCAATGTTCATTCATGTTTAATTTTCATTTTAATTTTCATTTTCTCAATGTTCATTCATGTTTAATTTTCATTTTAATTTTCATTTTCTCAACGTTCATTCATATTTAATTTTGATTTTAATTTTCATTTTCTCAACGTTCATTCATATTTAATTTTGATTTTAATTTTCATTTTCTCAATGTTCATTCATGTTTAATTTTCATTTTAATTTTCATTTTCTCAATGTTCATTCATGTTTAATTTTCATTTTAATTTTCATTTTCTCAATGTTCATTCATGTTTAATTTTCATTTTAATTTTAATTTTCTCAACGTTCATTCGTATTTAATTTTCATTTTAATTTTCATTTTCTCAACGTTCATTCATATTTAATTTTGATTTTAATTTTCATTTTCTCAATGTTCATTCATGTTTAATTTTCATTTTAATTTTAATTTCCATTATCATTGCATCTCTTATATACCATGAAATTTCATTTCCTAAGTGCGAGTGTATCTTAGAGAATTTCTTAATGCTTCTGGGTACTGTTTTTAACCTCCGCCTCTGGGAAAACATTGGACTTCCGAAGGAGGAAAGGCAAGGTGCTTTTCCTCCACAGGAGAGAAAGCAGAGGAGGATCTAGGAAATGTGAGCCCATCTAGGGACCGGGAGAAGAGAAATGGCGGAAGAGGAAATGTTTTTATGGCTTATCTGTTTTTTCATGGCCTCTGGAAATGCTAGACTGCTTGCTTTTAAATGTCAGGTTTGTGTAGACAATGGTGTTGGATGTTATTACCCAAGGTTGTTGGGAAGGGTTTGTTCCATCTTTGCATTTAGATGAAAATTAATATAAAATGAATTTAAAGAAAATACTGAAAATGGGTGTGAATATGATGAAAGGAGATGGATGAACGAATGTAGTTACTAAGTAAAAGGGGAGTGAGAAAGCATAGGAGTTGGATGAGGAACTGCTGGAAAATTAGAATGGAATAAGATGAAATGAATAAAGAGAGTTGAATATAAATAATTAAGATGAACAATGCTATAACGAAAATATTTTAATTTTGTGTGATACTTCCATCAATGGTATGGTGTCTTGCAGAAAATATGAAATTTCATGGTCCTCCTATAGTCCATTTCTTTTATCGAGTCATATTTGCACCGACTCGCAACGGTGCCCTTTTAGCTCGGAAAAGTTTCCTGGTCGCTGATTGGTTAGAATTATCTTGTCCAACCAATCAGCGATCAGGAAACTTTTCCGAGCTAAAAGGGCACCGCTGCGAGACGGTGCAAATATGACTCGCTAAAAGAAATGGACTATAGTTACCACTTTTTATGGAATCAAAATTTATAAGTTCTGTAATTGTGGTAGCCGATTGGAAACGTCCCTGCCTCACGCTCGGCTGGAGTACGATCAAGACCCGCTCAAGCTGGATAGTTTCTTTAGGTGTCTGTAACCTCACCATCCGTTTGAGCTTAGGATGGAGGGTTGGGATAAGAAGTAATAAGTTATTATAAATGTGGTGGCCTATTGGAAATATCCCTGCTTGGCATTCTGCCGGTATGATTCGGATCCCGTTCAGGCTCGATAGTTTTATTGTAGTGTCTGTAACCTCGCCATCCTTGTAAGCTAAGTATGGGGTCTGGTTAGAGGAGCCTTTAGGTCTACATGCTGAGTCATCAGTAGCGTTTGCCTGGCTCTCCTTGGTCCTAGCTTGGGTGAAGAGTGGGCTTGCTAAAAAAATGACACAGGCATTTTCGGAGACTTGAGGGTTCCTCCCTTTTTGTTAAGAGTTGATCATGATAACTACCTTGATTCTAAAAAATTAGACATGCATTCACGGACAATGCAATCTCCCCCCCCCCCCTTCCCCTCTGGACGAACCCCGGATGGTGGGTGGCAGACAAGAGCCTCCGCAAAGAAGTTAATCGTAAAGGACAAACTTTACTATATTTGGATTAGT
The DNA here is from genome assembly GCF_036898095.1 of Palaemon carinicauda. Lineage (NCBI taxonomy): Eukaryota > Metazoa > Arthropoda > Malacostraca > Decapoda > Palaemonidae > Palaemon > Palaemon carinicauda. The sequence continues at coordinate 306,993,449 of NC_090725.1, read as the reverse complement.
TACAGTGTTTAAAATTAGATTGGCCTAGTATTTTGAAGTTTTCAGTTACATAAGATGATCACACGTATAGGGCATTGTCACTATCCCATGCCCCTGCCATTCATGAGTGACCGTTAAAGCATTAAAAGATTTCTTTCTCTTCCAAATGACTACAACACAATAGTCAAGATCTTGTATTTTTTTTATTGCCTCACGGGCCTCTGGATAGCAGGCCATCAAGAACGCTCTCTGAACCTATTCCCTTGAAAAGTCACTCATGACAGGTGGCTGATCGGCGTCCAAGGAGCGAACTGCCTCGCAAGAGTCTGGCTGCTTTCGAAGCCTTTATTTCCCAGGAGAGTCATTTCCTGGGGACGTTGTATTCATCAACTGGAGGAGGATTTGCTTGTTGGGGGGAGGGGGGATGGAGGAGGACTCGGGGTGAGTTGAGAGCTTGGAGGGAAAATAAGTATTAATCCTCCTAGGTTGTCGCTCTTGTTCAGTTGTTGGTTCGTACAGTTTGTAGAGGTGTCTTTTATAACTTTGATAGAGCGATTGTGCTGTTTTAATAGGTTTAAATGCCGCTCTATTCAGTTATTGGATAAAACCTATTACTTCATACATTTTATAGAGGTATAATTTATAAGTTTGGTTTAGCGACTATGCTGTCTTTAAAGGTTTAAAGACTGCTCATGGTAAGAGACAGTGACAATGCCCTAGCAAGACAATGACCCTTAAAACCTCGGTGCCCAAGCCCCCTCTACATCCAAGATAGGACCAGGGAGAGCCAGGTAAATGCTGCTGGTGACTCAGCAAGTAGACATATAGGCTTCCTTAAACCCACATCCTTAGTTCACAAGGATGGTGAGGTTGTACACACGACAAAAAGCTATGGAGCTTGAGCGGGACTCGAACACCAGTCGGGTAGATCGCTAGGCTACCACAACCCTCTGCTTTGTAAATTCAGAGTTTCAGTCAAGTGGGAATAAGGAGTACCGTTTCTGTTAATATAGTAGTCTAAGAGACATTAAAAATGTCTAGGACAATCTCGAATGATTTCGACTTTGTTACCTGGAAATGACATAATACTTGGAAGCAAAGTGGCAAATGTGAGTATAACCAACGTTATTCCTCCCAACACTCGGCAATGTTTTTTTTTTTTTTTTTTTTAATCTGATCATCATCATCATGATCATCATCATCTCTTCCTACACCTATTGACGCAAAGGTCCTCGGTTAGATTTAGCCAGTCGTCTCTATCTTGTGCTTTTAATCAATACCTCTCCATTCATCATCTACGTCACGCTTCATAGTCCTCAACCATGTAGCCCTTGGCCTTCGAACTCTTCTAGTTACTTGTGGAGCCCAGTTATATCAGATCATTACTTTTAAAAAGTTTATTTCACGTAAATGTCCTTCAAGACGTTTGAAGTCTTTATCGTAATTTTACACCAGTATGAGCAAAGATCTGGCAGTAAGTTTAGTATTCTGGGAGCGTTTTAAATATAATGGATGCAATCTGAGCAAAGATCTGGCAGTAATTCTATTCTTCTGGAAGTGTTTCATATTTTTTATTTCTTTTTGACGTTCTAAGACCATTATTTGTAATTTCAGAACTTTTGTATTTCCTTTTCAACCAAAAGATTTCATGGTACAGTATCGAGTATGTAAGAATCCTCCCGAGTCTTATTTATTTACTTTGTTTTCCTCAAAACATTCGGGCTTTTATTTTTTTCTTTTATGCCTTTGAGTGGGTTGTTGATGTTTCCACGGATTTACTTTTTATTGGGAAGTATATTTTGGTCTGTTTATGGCTTTCCCTGTCGAGAAGTAATTTTTTTTTTTTTTTTTTTTTTTTTTACTCGGTTCTTGAAGTTTAATCCTTAGTGCTAACTCCACTGGAGTGATATTTATTTTATTATTTCATGCGTATCACTATTTAGATACTAATATGGTTTCACAATCGTGGATTTCATTCTAATTTTGAATAAGTAATCCGATATATTAGATTGGGCTTTTATAAAGGAGGAACATTTGAACAAGATGATGTAGAACGAAATATCCAAAGTGTGTTGAACAGACATAAGTCCTTTTATACTTTACGTATGAAATATCTGTTTTAATGTTGTTAATGTTTTTAAGATATTTTATTTAACCTTGCTCATTACTTCTTATATCGTTTATTTATTTCTTTATTTCCTTTTTCTCACTGGGCTATTTTTCCCTGTTGGAGCCCTTGGTCTTATAGCGGCTTGCTTTTCCAACAAGGGTTATAGCTTAAATAATAATAATAATAATAATAATAATAATAATAATAATAATAATAATAATAATAATAATACCACATGCTTCTGTGACTTGAATATTCTCTGTTTATCATCGATTTTACTGGTAATCAAATTCCATATGTTTGTTGTGAATAATAATAATCCATGCATAGATGCTCATTTTTCTTCACGATAACTAATGCTTTTACGTCTAAAAGTATTATGTAACTAGTAATTTTGTTAAATTAAGCTTTGAGTATGCTTTTACTTAGTAATGATTATTCATATTTCTGTGTGGTCTATAAACTTATTGACAGACCAGATTACGAATTAATGGTCCTTCAATGATTTAATCTTACAAATTGGTATATCCTCAGTTCCAGGTGTTTATTATTATTATTATTATTATTATTATTATTATTATTATTATTATTATTGTGGTGGCCGATGTGTTAAGGCCCCTGACTGGTGAACGCCAGACTGGGGTTCGAGTCCCGCTCAAACTCGTAAGTTTCTTTGGTCGCTGCAACCCCATCATCCTTGTGAGCTAAGGATGGTTGTTTGGGAGAGCCTATAGCTCTTATTTGCTGAGTCATCAGCAGCCATTGCCTTGCCCTCCTTGGTCCTAGCAATATCCTGTTCCAGTTTATTGGTGTCACATATAACGGAAACCATCGCAAAAGCTCTTATTCTCATCATATTCGAATCCATCTCTATTTTTCGTATGCAAAGCCTTTCCCGCGTCTTCCTTTTTCCCTTTTGGCAATTTTCTACTATTCATTGGCTTTCGGAACGAAATTGAATTTTTACATTCTTTTATGAGGCCGTAAAATGAAAGGATGGAAAGATGACGTCGCTGGAAGCTGGAAGCGGATGGAGCGAGGTCTGGTTTTGGGTGGGGAAAGAAGACGCTGGAAGGATGTTTGGAGGCGCAGGGAAAGGACTGACGAAGAGAAGGACACATATGTGGTATCATAGGGGTGGGTGGGTGTGTTTGGGTGGGGGGAGGTGATCTATTGGACATATAGAGATAAAGAAAATGTTCCTTTTATCATATGTCTCATATGAAGATTAAGAAAAATTTACTTTTATTCCTATGGATATGAAGAAAAATTTTCTTTTATTCCAATGGATATAAAGAAAATTTTACTTTTATTCCTGTGGTGATAAAGAAAATTTTACTTTTATTCCTGTTGATATAAAGAAAATTTAATTTTTATTCCTATGTATATAAAGAAAATTTTATTTTTATTCCTATGGATATAAAGAAAACATTTTTATTCCTATGGATATAACATTTTTTTTTACTTTTATTGCTGTGGGTGTCAAGAAAATTTTACTCTTATTCCTATGAACGTAAAGAAATTTTTTTTAAACTTTATTACTGCGATATAAAGAAAATTTTACTTTTATTCTTATGGATATAAAGAAAATTTTATCTCCTGTGGAGATAAAAAACCTTTGCTTATATTCCTATGGATATAAGATTTTACTTACTTTTATTCCTATATATATAAAGAAAATTTTACTTATTTTTATTCCTATGGATGCCAAGAAAACTTTACTTTTCTTTCTATGAACGTAAAGAAAATTTTATTTGACTTATTACTATGATATAAAGAAAATTTAGTTTTTATTCCTCTGGATATAAAGAAAATTTTACTTCTATTCTTCTGAACATTAACAGAAAGAAAATTATATTTTTATTCTTATGGATATAAAGAAAATTTTACTTTTATTCCCTTGAACATTAACATAAAAAAAATTATATTTTTATTCTTATGGATATAAAGAAAATTTTACTTTTATTCCTGTGATAGTAAAGGAAGTTTTACGTTTGTTCCTGTGGATATTAAGGTAAAGAAAATTATATTTTTACTCCTCTGGATTTAAAAAAAAAATTTGTGTCTACTCCTCTGGATATAAAGAAAATTTTACCTCTATTCGTATGTACATTAATATAAAGAAAATTATATTTTTATTCCCATAGATATAAAGACAATTTTGCTTCTATTCTTCTGGATATAAAGAAAATTTTCCTTATATTCCTATGGACATTCAGATAAAGAAAATTATACTTTTATTCCTATGGATAAAAGGAAAATTATACTTTTATTTCGCTGGATATAAAAATTTTTTACTTCTATTCCTATGGACGTAAAGATAAAGAAAATTATAATTTTATTCCTATGGATAAAATGAAAATTTTACTTTTATTCCTGCAATGGTAAAGGAAATTTTACCTTTATTCCTGTGGATATAAAGAAATTGTTCCTAACAGGACTTACAAGATGTCTGTCGTATATATTCTTGTGTATTTAGCACAGGGTATTCCGTGTTAATTGTCAAATCCACATTATCGAAGCACTTTGAAAGGAAGAAATTCTTCAGTTTTTTCTTGAAGCCCTTAATTTCTTTTACACTACTCTGTTCTCAGTTAATTCATAAGCTATTTTTCTCGTAGTTTATTTCCTTATTTCCTGTCTTCACTGAGTTATTTTTCCTATTGGTGCCCTAGGGCTTATAGCAGCCTGCTTTTCCAAGTATGGTTGTAGCTTTGCAAGTAATAATAATAATGATAATGATAATAAAAGTGATCTCTCTCTCTCTCTCTCTCTCTCTCTCTCTCTCTCTCTGTGATTGTGTTATATATGGTTATATCTCATATCTATCTCTGGTATATGTGGTAATAATGTCCCATAGACTCTCTCTCTCTCTCTCTCTCTCTCTCTCTCTCTCTCTCTCTCTCTCTGGTATATATGGTTATATCCCATATCTATCTTTGGTATGTGGTAATAATGTTCCATAGACTTTCTCTCTCTCTCTCTCTCTCTCTCTCTCTCTCTCTCAACGCTGTTCCATCAGATGACTTAATATTTTTTTGCTGGCAGGGAGAACCCAAGTTTTGAGAAATGCTCGAAAGCAACTCTTTTCCAACATCTGCGAATGGACTAAGAATTATTTTTTTCTGCTCTTCCTGTTCCTTTTTGTGCCCAAAAGGAGGAAGAGATGAGATAGAGGGTTCCGAAAGCCGAAATGGGTCTCCATGACGTAAGAGTCCATCGAAGGTGTCATGTGACACTCGCCAACATATGTTCATTGTTGTTGTAGAGGAGAAGGGTGGGAAATATGCCCCCGAAGTTTCATATTTAGCACAACTCATTCTCATTTTTCTTTCTTTATTCCTCTTTTACTTATTTTCCTTTGCCCTCCGCGTGGTTCATCTAAGTTTCTTGGGTTTAGTCGTTGGATATATTTTAATTTGAACTAAAACACAGACCCCCACTCTCTCTCTCTCTCTCTCTCTCTCTCTCTCTCTCTCTCTCTCTCTATATATATATATATGTATATATATATACAGTACACATTTTTATATATATATACATATATATATACATATATATATATATATATATATATATAGCGGTGCATCTATTGATTGATTGATGTATTGATTAAAAGATGAAGATTTTGATGTCTTCGTAAAAATATATCATACAAAAGCAAAGAATTTTGTCCATAAAGTAGTTTTTATTGAACAATACAGGAATCAAAGTGAAAAACAGTGAGTTGTATTTTGTATATAAAAAGTAAATTTGGCCATTAACGAGATAACTAGAATAAAAATCACGATAATTTTATTAAGAAAATATCACAGCATCAACGGGTCTGTGCGAAAATTATTAGGTCGTTATTAGGTACAACTTATACTCTTGCAGAAATAGTTTGCACAATTTACACATTGTTTTGATGTTCTCCCCATGAACAAATGAAGATTGTATTTGGAGTGTTGACCTCTCTCTCTCTCTCTCTCTCTCTCTCTCTCTCTCTCTCTCTCTCCCCCCAGGTACCTCAAACTCTTTATCTCCCCAATCTGATTTCTATCCTTTTACTGTCAAGGAAATTATATTCCATAAGTGGCGTGTGCGAATATTTACCCTTAGAAATAGGGTTATGACTCTATGTCGTAGTTTAATGTTATAAATAAGTACGTTTGTCTTCACAATATGAATGTGCTAATAATTTTCAATTCATGAATTTATATGTTTTGTCAAATTAACATACCATACTCCCTTTTAAACAACCCAAGTTCAGACACACACACACACACACACAGAGGACCAAGGCCTCAGGCAAGTCAATTTATGTCTTTATTTTGCCAGTTTTCATCACCACTATGGTCCGTGCTGATTGATGATGGTGGGAGATTTTTGTCAGAGTAAACCAACCTAGTGTGGGTGGCCCTGACTAGTATAGTTTTGTTGATTATGGTGATACACAAAACCCTCTCACCACGTTAAGGTATCCCCACCTAGAAAGTTTTATATATATATATATATATATATATCACATACATACATATACCAAGGGACTTCCCCCAATTTTGGGGGATAGCTGACATCAAACAAATGAAACATAATAGGGGACCTCTCCTCTCTACGTTCTATATATATATATATATATATATGTGTGTGTGTGTGTGTGTGTGTGTCTGCGTCTGCCTTTTGGCTTCTAGCTGCACCCACTTCCTAACCTTTTACTATACCTCCGTTCCCTTTTCCTGTCTTGCATTTTGTTGTCCAACTCTTTACTCCAAACTGCCCATTAGTGCTGAATGGTCTCCCTGGCCCTAGATTTACATGTAATCCCCGTTTATTAACATTTCTTACTTCGACCAAGGCTTGGCTCATGATGCGTCACCAAACGATTCAACTCTTTGAGGTATTTTACCCCAAAAAAGAAAGAAAGAAAGAAAAAATATTATAAAATCCCATTCGATAAATCCTTTCCAGAGACCTAAAGGGAAAACTTTGGTAAAATTCCCCTCGTTCTGGAACTCTGTTTACCTTGCTCTTACTTCCCCTCCCCCCTTGGGTTTAGCCTATCCTGGCCTCCTATCCCCTTTTATTCCTTTGCCTTTTCCTTCATATTTCCCCTTTTCTACCACTTTTACAGTATCAGTGTTACTCTTTCCTTGGATGTTTCTATTATTCCATTATCTTTTCCTCTTCTCCTTTCACCTTACCCGTCTCTGAGGTCTTCCCACCCATCCCCTTTTTTCTGTAAATTCCTTTCAGTTCCCCTTTCCCCTCGTCTTGCCTGACTCCCCCCTCTTATATCCTCCTCCCAGAACCCCATTCTTATATACCGTTTATATCCCCTTCCCCTCTCTCGCGATGTACAATTTGTTGAGGGAGGGAACATGACGGGAAAAAAGGTGAATGTACCCAATAGATCAGAAACTTTGGGATGTGAACATTTATTTGCTAATATTCTCTCTCTCTCTCTCTCTCTCTCTCTCTCTCTCTCTCTCTCTCTCTCTCTCTCTCTCTCTCGAGTGTCGGGATTTTATATTGCTTCATTAAGGCTTGCAAGTATATTCCCCCAATTTTACGATAC
>NC_090725.1:306978303-306980803 GCF_036898095.1 Palaemon carinicauda | reverse complement strand
TCCTTATTTTACAGCCATTTCTAATATAAAGAATTTCTCGTTTATTTCTTTTATTTCTTCTATAATGAGAAAATGTCTTTCTTTGTAATGTTTTTCTATTGATAGCCATAAGTTATCGGCTAAAACTGGTCTCTGCCAAACATTAATTAAATGGAGTAGCACCTATCTTTTCCATAAAGATTTTTGTTTTTTGTTTTTGTGAAGGTAAAAAGGGGAAAAGGAAATAAGAAATTATTGATGTCATAAATTCATAAGCCTTAAATGAGAATTTATTGTGTACAATAAACACAATGAGGCTTACACTTTATATATATATATATATATATATATATATATATATATATATTTATTTATTTATTTTTATATATTTATATGTATATATGTATTATGTGTATATAATGTTTTTATGTTGAACAGGCTTGTATAAGTCCTTTCATAATTTATAAATCAAATATCTGTTTTACTGTTGTTAATGTTTTTAGAATATTTTATTTTAATTTTCAGTACTTCTTATATCGTTTATTTCCTTATTTCCTTTCCTCATGGGACTATTTTTCCCTGTTGGAGCCCTTGGGCGTATTGCATCTTGCTTTTCTAACTAGGGTTATTAGCTTAGCTAGTAATAATAATAATACACAAACACATATACTGTATATATATATATATATATATATATATATATATATATATATATATATATATATATATATATATATTTATATATATACACATATATATATATATATATATATATATTTATATATATATGTATATATATATATATATATATATATATATATATATATATATATATATATATATATTTATTTATTTCTATGTAAGCATCATTGTAAATAGTTCTTTTGAATTTGTAAAAACAGACTTATGGTATACAAAACAAAACATTCACTCAAAGGAAGAGCTCAATAGCCAGATAAAATCCCACTGTGCAAAAGTAAAAGTGAAAATACCCATATTGCCCACTGGAGAGCCTTTTATCCAACCAAAGGAATTCTTTTTCTTTAATGGTATTATCCTACAGTGGGATGGGAGGGGAGGGTAGAGTAAGGCACCCTGCCCGAGACCATATCCTGTTTGGGGAGTCCTCTGTAAAGAATAGGAAAATGGAGTAAAGTAGGAGAGGGAAATGAGAAAGAAGTGAGTTTTGGGTGTTATTAAGAATATTGCACAAAATTGGAAAACTATTTTAGAGGAAGAGAAACTTTTACAAGTGTTTTTCAATCTGGTTAGATATTTAGTCAGAATTTGTGGTTATTTGGGAGAAAGTAACTTTTTATTAATCCTTTCAAAGCTTTGATTTACAGCAGTACCAGGCAAGCATTCACTGAATATTATCATATATATATATATATATATATATATATATATATATATATATATATATATATATATATATATATATATTTATATACACACACTATGTGTGTTACTGCATATAAACTTAAGTTATATTTTCTTCTCTTTATGAGTGTGGATCCCTGATCACTACGATCAGCTAAGCTGTACAATTCAGTGCCAGCCATACTAGGTTGGTTTGCTGTGAGCGATCAGACGAAAATCTCGTTGTGATGAAAACTGGACAAACCCTATACACGAATTGACATGTCTGAGGCCTCTCTCCTGTAGTGAAATAGAAGCGGCTGCCTTTGTTGTTATAATTGTTTCTATATACATATATTCTATATATATATGTATATATATACATTTATATATATATATATATATATATATATATATATATATACATATATATACAGTATATATATATATATATATATATATATATATATATATATACATATATATTTATATTTATATATATACATATATATACATATGTATACAGTATATATATATATATATATATATATATATATATATCTTACTATTAAGTTTCCATCCATTATCTGCTCCAACTCCTGCATTTCTCTCCGCATCGTAGTAGAGCACTTCCTGACATTCTTATTCGACGGAGGTTCGTCCGCTTCCTCTCGTTCCATCTCTATTTTTTTGTGATTTATTTATTTCATATATTTTTCTTCCGCCATTTTATTACATGCCATGTAAAAATGTTTTTCTAACAAAATTTTCCCATCCTTTAACGTTTCTGAACTTGGTCCTTTTTTCAGTATTTTTTTATAAGGATTAATTGTCTTAGAACAAGTTCACATTTTTTATTTAGAGAATTTTTCTTTTAAGAATTTTTTTTATTGAGAATTTTATTAAGGGATTTTTTTTTTTTTAAGAAATTTTTCTTTATAAGAGAAGAAATATTTCTTATAACCCAATTTTGAATTGAGAAAGGAACCGATTTGCGTTCACATTTTTTTAGAGAGTTTATCTTTTTTAAGAATTTTTTTATTTAGAATTTTATCAAGGGATTGTTTTTTTTAAAGAAATGTTTCTTTCTAAGAGAAGAAATATTTCTTATTACCCAATTTTGAATTGAGAAAGGAACTTTCATGCTGTTTGATGGGTC
>NC_090725.1:306956952-306977803 GCF_036898095.1 Palaemon carinicauda | reverse complement strand
AAATGAATGGGTTAAAGCTTCATAATAGACGTGTTTTTCAATGAAGAACAATGTTATTCAAGCAAAATCAATCATTCTATCTAATATCTGATGCATAATACATCGTTTGTAGTTTCATGAAGCTAAAAACATGAAACCATAACTATGACGAGAAATTCACATATGAAAAATAAACTTTTATATAATATCAATAGATAATTAAATAAATCATAATTAACGCGTCTGAATACATATTAGACATTCGGGAGCATATATCAATTTTCTAGAACAATCACAAATTATTTTTTTCTACTTATTTATAAACATAATATAAATTAAGTTGACTTAGATCATCAATACATCTGAAATCAGACGAACAGAGTTAAAAATACCGATTTCCTCAAGATCAAATTGTGATGTAAGCCCGAGAAACTCGAAATGCATCAACAAAATATGCGATGTGATAGCACGCCCAAAGCATTTATGCAACAAAAGCTGACTAAAATAACCAGATTCAGAAAAAATGAGGCAATCACTGCCCCCCCCCCCCCCCCACCATGGGGGAAAGAGGAGTTCACCGACACTTAATAAACTATTATCATATATATGTGATATGGTACATTGTTTAAAATTTATTGCTGAAGATGTTAATGTTAACCAATTATGTATATCCAAAATTGCATAGCTTCCCCCTTCTTCAGGAATATGGTTATATAGGTTTAAAGGCCATCATGCTCTGTGACAAAACCTGTTTTTTGACAGCCATATACCAAAAAAAAAAAAAAAAAAAAAAATTTATGGGAAATTTCTTTTACAAAAGAATAAACTTCTTCTGATGAGGATTCGACTTAAAAAGGTATTACGATGCCCAAAATACCATTCGAACAACATTATCGAGTGAGTTAACCAAGCAAATGTAAACCTTGGTTATCTGCAATAAGGAAAAATAGAATAATGAAAAAAAAAAAATATGAAGAGGAGGAGGAGGAGGAGGAGGAGGAGGAGGAGGAGGAGGAGGAGGAGGAGGAGGAGGAGGAGGAGGCATTACCTACAGTGTTAAAAAAAAAACCGTAATTTTAATCGGAAATTCTCAGCAAAAATATACTTTCTTAACCGTATTTCAGTAAACTACAGGCGACCAAACTTTTTACCCTATTTTGATATTACCTTTTACAGGCTGGTGACCGTGATGTCACTACATTACATCAATATATCCGTTTTTAAAGAGTTTAAAAAACCAGGAATTAAATGTTGCCAAACATTTACCGTTTTTTTTTATGCAAATTTTTTAGTGTATCGCCAGGAAGAGCACACATTTCGCAAGATCTTTTGGCGTTTTCGAAGCACTACTAAAATGTCGATGAAGATTGGTATCTTAGGGTGCTATTAGTATGATTAGACCAAATTCAGGAGACACCATTGGTATAAGATTGCTTTTCAAATCATGAGAGAGAGAGAGAGAGAGAGAGAGAGAGAGGAGAGAGAGAGAGAGGAGAGAGAGAGGAGAGAGAGAGAGAGAGAGAGAGAGAGAGATATTTTAAACAATAAACAATACTTTTACTCTCTATGTCAGCGTTAATAGTGAAAAACAGAAAATCTGAGAGAGAGAGAGAGAGAGAGAGTGGAGAGAGAGAGAGAGAGAGAGAGAGAGAGAGAGAGAGAGAGAGATATATTAATGAAAATACTATTACGTTTTTTTAAAGCCAGCGTTAATACTATAAAGCAGAATATCTATGAGAGAGAGAGAGAGAGAGAGAGAGAGAGAGAGAGAGAGAGAGAGGAGAGAGGGAGAGAGAGAGAGAGAGAGAATGTCAAACAATAAACATAAAAGAAATTTCTTTTATTGCAAGCGTTAATGGTAAAAAAAGAACATCTCCAACCCCCCCCCCCCCCCCCAAAAAAAATCTGCACCTTTATCTCCATATCATATACCCTACAGATTTTCAAATGCCCTTGAAGGGAACCTTAAAAGCGATAAGACCTCAAGAGACAAAAGGGTCAAATAGAGAGAAGGCATTAGACACATAAGAAGATTACGTAAAGAGCAAACCCCAACCGGGAGAAGAGAATCCTTCGCTTGCCAGACACCGTTAAAAGGCAGTTATATGGGTCGCCGGCTCTGGCACTTAGCGAATGATGCTTTTAAAGAGTCCGCCTCATCATTGCTGCCTTGAGCAAGATGTACTTGGCACAAGATGCTTAGAGGGAAGATGACATATAACATGGCAATGGCAAGATGGCACATCGGGATAAAGAGGACGGTGAGGGGAAGATTGCTAAGGAGTTAGGGAATGTGAGGGGAAGATTGCTAAGGAGTTAGGGAATGAGGGGAGATTTGATTAAGTTGTGGAATGTGAGGGGAAGATTTGATAAGTTGGGGAATGTGAGGAGAAGATTGCTAAGGACTACAGGAAAGAGAGGGGAAGATTGTTAAATTTCAAACAGTAAACTTAATACTATTACTTTCTTTAATAAAAGCGTTAATAAGTAAAAATAGAACATCTGAAAGAGAGAGAGAGAGAGAGGAGAGAGGACGAGAGAGAGAGAGAGAGAGAGAGAGAGAGAGAGAGAGAGAGATATTAATGAAAATACTATTACGTTTTTTTAATGCCAGCGTTAATAATATAAAGCAGAATACCTATGAGAGAGAGAGAGAGAGAGAGAGGAGAAGAGAGAGAGAGAGAGAGAGAGAGAGAATGTCAAACAATAAACATAAAAGAAATTTCTTTTATTGCTAGCGTTAATGATAAAAAAAAGCAAATAAAAAAAAATTAAAATCTGCACCTCTATCTCATATCAATACCTTACAGATTTTCAAATGCCCTTGAAGGGAACCTTAAAAGCGATAAGACCTCCCAAGGGACAAAGGGTCTCAAATAGAGAGAAGGCATTAGACACATAAGAAGATTACGTAAAGAGCAAACCCCAACCGGGAGAAGAGAATCCTTCGCTTGCCAGACACCGTTAAAAGGCAGTTATATGGTCGCCGGCTCTGGCACTTAGCGAATGATGCTTTTAAAGAGTCCGCCTCATCATTGCTGCCTTGAGCAAGATGTACTTGGCACAAGATGCTTAGAGGGAAGATGACATATAACAGGGGCAACGGCAAGATGGCACATCGGGATAAAGAGAACGCTTAGAGGGAAGATGACATATAACATGGTAATGGCAAGATGGCACATCGGGATAAAGAGGACGGTGAAGGGAAGATTGCTAAGGAGTTAGGGAATGTGTGGGGAAGATTGCTAAGGAGTTAGGGAATGAGGGGAAGATTTGATAAGTTGGTGAATGTGAGGGGATGATTGGTGGAGTTAGGGACTGTGAGGGGAAGAATGATAAAGAGTTAGGGAAGTGTGGGGGAAGATTGCTAAAGGAGTTGGGGAAATGTGAGGGGAAGATTGATTAAGAATTAGTGAATGTGAGGGGAAGATTGCTAAGGAGTTGGGGAATGTGAGGGGATGATTGCTAAGAAGTTAGGGAATGGGAGGGGATGATTGCTAAGGAGTTAGGGGAATGTGAGAGGGAAGATTTGATAAGTTGGAGAATGTGAGGGGATGATTGCTAAGGAGTTAGGAGAATGTGAGGGGGAAAGATTGCTAAGGAATTAGGGAATATGAGAGGAAGATTGCTAAGGAGTTAGGGAATGAGAGGGGAAGATTGCTAAGGAGTTAGGGAATGTGAGGGGATGATTGCTAAGGAGTTAGGGGATGTGAGGGGAAGATTGCTAAGGAGTTAGGGAATGTGAGGGGAAGATTGCTATGGAGTTAGGGAATGTGAGAGGAAAAACGACGAAGAAAAAGAATAACGACAATAAAGTTTCGAGAGAATGGAAAAAATAGATCTAAATGAAGGTCTAGTACATGAGGGAGGAAGGGGGAAGGAAGACTGTGAAAGATGGAAATAGAAACTTGACTCAAAATATCGATGACATAACAGAAGACGAAAAATTGCCAAATAAAAATAAAGTGTATCGTAAAATAAAGATGATAAAAATAATAAAAAGATAAAAATAATAGATAAAGAACACGCAAACATACAAATCAAATACTGTAAATTTGTATTGGTACAGGAAAAGAACCTGGTAGAAGTTTTCAAAGATATAGAAAATATAAAGAGGAAAAAAAAATAAGAAAAGCTAAGACAAGACGCGAAAAATAAGGATGAAAATAAATCTCAAGTACGTATCATAAAAAAGAAAAAAAAACAGTAGACGGAGTAAAAATATTCATGAACGTTAAAAATGTTATGAAAAAAAATATGAGAAAATAGAAACAAATGAAAAAAAGATGAGAAAATAGTAAAAAAAAAAAATGAAAAAAAGCAAAACTGGTATAAATAAAATCCAAGGAAAAACTAGAGTAAAACCTGGGGGTAAAAGAAACTGTAAAGGGGGGGGGGGGGGAAATGAGGAATGAACACTCGCAGAATTTTGAGCCGGCAAAAAAAAAAAAAAAAAAAATCACAGAGTGCAAATAGTAGCAGGGGAAGAATGTGAAAAACGAGAATGGGTTGGGAACAACTTCTGTTAAAGGATATATAAAGGTTAAAGAAGGCTTACAGCAATAGAGAATGGCAAAACTATATCTATGAAAATACGCAGTAATAATACATTTTAAATAAAAATAATTATAATAATTATTATTACTTGCTAAGCTACAACTCTAGTTGGAAAAGCAGATGCTATAAGCCCAGGGGCTCCAACAGGGAAAATAGCTCAGTGAGGAAAGGAAACAAAGAAAAATAAAATATTTAAGAAGAGCAACAAGATTAAAATAATTACCTCCTATATAAACTATAAAAATTTTAACAAAACAAGAGGAAGAGAAATAAGATGGAATAGTGCCAGAGGTTACCCTCAAGCAAGAGAACTCCCACCCAAGACAGCCCCAAGATTAGAGAACAATGGTTTGATTTTGGAGTGTCCTCTTAATAAAAGTTGCTCATGAATGGCAGAGGCAAGGGGTAGTGACAATGCCCTAGACACTGACAATATATACATGCATATAATCAAACGCCCAAGGCCCCTCTCCACACAATCTAAGACCAAGGAGAGACAGGCAATGGCTAATGATGATTTACCAGGTAGACATATAGGGTTACAACCACCGCAAGAAACTATCGAGCTTGAACGAAACTCGAACCCCAGTCCAGTAGACCGCCAGGCAAGGACGTTTCCATAGGCCACCACGGGCCCTTACACTTAAAGAGGAACTAATAGCAATAATAATTACGAAAGCTGAAGCATTTTCAGTAAAAAAAGAGAGAGAGAGAGAGAGAGAGAGAGAGAGAGAGAGAGAGAGAGAGAGAGAGAGAGAGAGAGAAAAAAAAAAAAAAACGTAGCCCTTATCTTGAAATGGCAATATACGTAACGCCTCTCCCCCCCCCCCCATTATGGATTTGCAAATCGCATTAATTAATACCCTTAAGAAAAGCTACACCGAGGCTCTTTTAGATATTCTACATGTCTGTAACCGGTGTATATTTCACCCAATAATATCTTGGAACAATTTTTCAAACTATACAAACAGAATAAAATACAAAACAAACAAATACATAACTTCCTTGACGGATGTAATAAGATTCAGGCTCGAGTTCTCGATTTTTTCCCGTTGAGTGAATCGGCTTACAGAACTCGGGACTGGAAGGTAAATAATCTGAAGTGTTTGGTTTGATTCATCGCGAGGAATATGGTCAGAAGAAGGATCTAACACACGGGGGTCGTCGGTGACATATTTTCACACGTATACAGACACAACACCCAATTTCATATATATATATAAATATATATAAATATATATATATATATATATATATATATATATACTATATATATGGATAAATATCAACACAACATCGTGCTTAAATAGAAATAAATTTCTACCTCATACTTGGGATCGAACCCTAGCCCCTTCTAATGAAAGGCCAGGTCGCTTCCAACCATGCCACGGTCGCTTCCAACCTCCCGTGGCATGGTTGGAAGCGACCTGGCCTTTCATTAGAAGGGGCTAGAGTTCGATCCCAAGTATGAGGTAGAAATAATATATATATATATATATATATATATATATATATATATAATATATATATACACACACCCTTCTCAGTTGGGATACCTTAAGGTAGTTATATATATTTATAAAAATATAAATATATTATATATATAATACATATATGTATATATATATATGTGTGTATAAATATCTATCTATCTATCTATCTATCTATATATATATATAATATATATATATATATATTATATATATATATATATATCCTTCTGAGTAAGGGATACCTTAACGTAGTAAAAGGGTTTGCGCATCACCACGATCAGCAAAACTGTACTAGTCAGGGCCACCCATACTAGGTTAGAATGCTGTGAGCGATCAGAACAAAAAGTCTCCCACAATTATTAATCCGCTATGGCCAGTGTGATGAAAATCACCCAATCCTCAGACATGACCAAGACATATCTGAGGCCTTTGTCCTTCAGTGGATTGGGAACGGTTGTATTTATTGTTGTTGTATAAAATATAAACTGTATAATAATTTTGTATTTAGATATATATTTCATAAGTCCATGTATCATAATCATAATTTCAAAAGGAAAACCAATAATCACTGAATTCTCAAGTAACAACTATTGATCGACCAATTGGCATCGGTTGATTAAGAAAGCCTAATTGGCATCATTTTTCATCCGTTGAAAATAATTAATTGACCTAATTAATGGGTATCGGAAGATGTTTACGCAAGCGAGCACTCGCGCGCGCACTGTGTACGTGTGAACATTTGGCAACAAGTACGTACAAAACTGGTGTAACTGTACATGTGTTTCATGAAAGTAATTTCTAAGGTGTATAAAGTAATAATGATAATAACTGATTATTCCTATAAAAAGAATGTTATTATTATTATTATTATTATTATTATTATTATTACAAGCTAAAGCTACAACCCTAGTTGAGAAGCAGGGTGCCATAAGCCAAAGGACTCCAACAGGAAAAAATAGCACAGTGAGGAAAGGAAATAAGGATATAAATAAACTATATAAGAAGTAATGAACAATCTGTGTGTGTGTTAATCTTTTATATTTTGTTTCTGAAAATATTTTCTATAGAAATTTCAGAAGATATACGTGCAATAAATAGGCCATGAAATATGAGGCAAATTTGTATGATACTAAACTTATAATGAAGGAAGTTCCAAGTTGTAAAAACTATGCCTTCTTAATGAAAACCTAATTTTTTCTAGAAACATTTGAAATTATGCTAGTGGTGCCATATGAAAACGTACGAAATTAGATATCTTTTTTTTTATCTTTTGAAGAAGAAGAAGAAGAAGAAGAAGAAGAAGACGATTTCCCGCATGAGGTCGACTATGCCTCCAGAAACCATAATTTTTTTGCTCATTCTTTTTTCCCCCTTGATTTTCCCGTCACGTCTTGGGGGTACCAGACGGGTTGATCTGCATTTAGTGTTTCCTGCAGAGAAAGCTTTTGATTTTCTCTCTCTCTCTCTCTCTCTCTCTCTCTCTCTCTCTCTCTCTCTCTCTCCTCTCTCTCTCCCTCTCTCCTCTCTCTCTCTCATATATTCAAACAGACTTAACCCCAAAAAATTGATATTTCCCCTCGAACGACGATAGATATTCAAAATGGATTTGACCATAACAATCTATACTTTTCCTCAAATGTCGATAGATATTCAAACCTACTCAACTAAAATAATTGATATTTCCCCTCAAATGACGATAGATATTCAAACGGACCTCAACTATAACAATTTATACTTCCCCTCAAATGACGATAAATATTTAAACATACAGAGCTTAAATTATTGATATTCCCCTCAAATGACGTATAGATATTCAAACGGACTTAACCATAACAATTCATACTTCCCCCTCAAAATGACGATAGATATTCAGACATACTCAACTAAAATAATTGATATTTCCCCTCAAACGACGATAGATATCCAAACATACTCAACTAAAATAATTGATATTTCCCCTCAAACGATATTCAAACACACTACCAAAAAATATTTCCACTCAAACGACGATAAATTCAAAACAGACAAACAAAAATATATATTTCCCCTCAAATGTTGATAGATATTCAGAACTTACTCAACCATAAAAAATTGATATTTCCCCTCAAACGATCGATAGATATTCAAAGAGACATAACAAAAATACCGACTCCAATTCTCCTTTATAAGAAAAAACTCAGGAGATAAAATAAAGATAAAATAGAAAAAAAATGGAAGACAAGGGGCCTGAGGACTTCCCAACCCAGAAATCTCCCCAATTCCCAAATCAAAAGCGTCCCTGGCCGATACTATTTCAGCCTGGAACTCCATGAAGTATAAAAAAAAAACTGGAAATCCACAGGGAGAACATTTCTCAAATCGTTCCTGGACATTCCAAATCTATTCTTCATTTTGGGGGGAATGACGAAGAAATTCCTTTTACGTTCTCATTTTGGAAGAATCTTGACATTGTTTTTTTTTTTTTTTCTTAACCTAAGAACGTTATAATCATAAGTCCAGCGGTCGATAAACGAAGAAAATTTCAATATCGAATCGGATAGTAATTGGGAAAATCTCAGAGACAAAAGAAATTGTAATAACAGATTGAACTGGTTCTCACACATCATTATAGGCTATCTACTTAAACCATATTGTGTTTAGGGGTTATGGTAAGCCAATTGGAAACGCCCCTACCTAGCTATCTGCTGTATTATTATTATTATTATTGTTATTTTTATTAAATGCTAAGCTACATCCCTAGTTGGAAAAGCAGAATGCTAATAAGCCCAGGGGCGCCCCAACAGGGAATATAGCCAGTGAGGAAAGGAAAATAAGAAAAGTAAAATATTTTAAGAAGAGTTAACAAAGATAAAATAAAATATTTCCTATATAAACCATAAAAACTTTAACAAAACAAGAGGAAGAGAAAACTAAGATATAACAGTAGGCCTGAGTGTACCCTCAAGCAAGAGAACTCTAACCCAAGACAGTGGAAGACCATGGTACACAGGCTATGGCACTACCCAAGACTAGAGAACAATGGTTTGATTTTGGAGTGCCCAAAACCTCTTCGAGATCAGCTCAAACTAGTGCCTACAACCTAACCATCCTTGCGAGCTAAGGATAGGGGGTTTGGGGGAGCCTCTAGATTTACCTGCTGAGTCATCAGCAGCCATTGCCTGGTCCTTCTTAGTCCCAGCTTGTGTGAGAGAGGGCTTGGCTGCTGATCATATGTATATATGGTCAGGTCTCTAGATCAGTGTCGCTGTCCCTTGCCTCTCCCTTTCATAAGCGACCTTTAAACCGTTATTATTCCACCCATCCAATGCCTACTCTATAGATAAATTTATTCATAAGGATATATAA
Organism: Palaemon carinicauda; assembly: GCF_036898095.1. Lineage (NCBI taxonomy): Eukaryota > Metazoa > Arthropoda > Malacostraca > Decapoda > Palaemonidae > Palaemon > Palaemon carinicauda. The sequence goes on along the minus strand of NC_090725.1, from coordinate 306,968,429 downwards.
TTCCATATGCTATCAGCCCCCAGGTCTATTTATTACCCATTCAAGGATAATTACATACATATTGGCTGCGTCCACAAGGGATTCAGAAACACCGGCTTTGAAGTGTACCTGTTTACCCTGATACATATATTGAACTAATTGCAATGAAATCACTGATGTTCAACAATTATATTATTATTATTATTATTATTATTATTATTGTTGTTGTTATTATTACCAGCCAAGCTACAACCCTAATTGGAAAAGCAAGATGCTATAAGCCCAAGGGCTCCAATAGGGAAAAAATAGCCCAGTGAGGAAAGGAAATAAGGAAATAAATAAATGGTGAGAACAATTAACAATAAATCATTCTAAAAACAGTAACAACGTCAAAACAGATATATCATATATATACTATGAAAAGACTTATTTCAGCCTGTTCAACATAAAAACATTTGCTGCAACCAAAAGGTAGGATTTGTTTATGAAAAAAAAAAACTGCTGTATTCGAATTACTGCACATTTTGAAAATAATTATGTAACCTAAATTACAAATTCACTGATGGGATAGATAGACAAGAAATATATTCAGAATATATTAAACAATGGGATAGATAGACAAGAAATATATTCAGAATATATTAAACAGACCTTGGATTTATAAAATGAATAAAATATATATCCAATGAATCAGATGAGATATGATTTAATTGCATATATTAATTAATAATGGACTTCATAAAATCTATAAGAAGAGAATGTTTGAACCAAATCTATTTAAACTATTAAATATGAGTTGCGTTCATAAATTCATATGAATTTTAAAACATCTGATAGTCACTTTGATGATCAATGTTCTACGAAAGAGAGAGAGAGAGAGAGAGAGAGAGAGAGAGAGAGAGAGAGAGAGAGAGAGAGAGAGAGAGAGAGAGAGAGAGAGCAATCCAAGCTTTTAATCCAGAGATCAAAGTCTCTATTGAGGCTGTCCCTCTTCTGACTACCCCAGTATCGTTTTGATGTGGAAGGTGTTTAGATTTTTTATAACATATATATATATATACACTCACATATATATATATATATACACACACATATATATAAATATATATACAATATATATATATATAAAATATATATACACCCACAATATATACAGTATATATATATATATATATATATATATATATATATATAGAGAGAGAGAGAGAGAGAGAGAGATGAGAGAGAGATCATATATGTGGATGAGAACATGTAAGGGGTAGATGGAGATGGTTTTAGGAGGCATGTTTTCACACAAGAGGATTTTCCCCCGAGCGGCCTCGCAGTTTCTATGAACCACGCGGGTTAGCAGTGCACACAGTTAGTAAATCACTGCTGTTCGGAAATTCTTCGAGCGGCCAGCATGAAAACAGCTTCATTGATCTTCTTTGATTTCTAATCCACGAGGCATCAATCGGCTCGTGTGAAGCCTAACTTATATCATCGGTCTACCATTCTATTGCTTTTTACCTATCAAGGACCATTCCCGTGTATCATGACAATCATAACCACAATCTACCATTTAATTTTCCTATTGAAATAGAGATTACTCAAGTGCCATTTGTGGATGAGATCATGTTGAGGGGTAGATGGATATGGCTTGGGTATGCTCTTCGCACTCCCCAAGAGAGATTAGTTCACCAAACAATTACCTGGACTCTATAAGGTACTACAAAAGTCAGACGTCCCAGACCTACATGGCTGAGAACTCAGAAGCGTAAAGTAGGAAACAATGAATGGATAAGTATTAAATTGAAAGCTCAAGATAGAGACGACTGGCGAAATCTAACCCGAGGCACTTTGCGTCAATAGGCGTAGGAGGAGATGATGATCATTCAAACAGTATTTGATTCATCTGTATATCTACCCGAAACTTGAGAGTTCATTGCTCTTGGAAACTTAAAAAGAGAATTTCAGTCTCTTCTTTAGATGAGGAAGTCATTAACCCACTTGCTTATTCAATCTAAACAACCTCTACGTTTCTCCAAACACAAATGGTCCTTGAAGAAGCCACAAAGCTCGTCAAAAGACCGAATTACGCCATTTAATTACAAAAGATTCAAAGGAAACCGTCATTCATTTGAACGAAGGCAAAGTGTTTTGAGAGAGAGAGAGAGAGAGAGAGAGAGGAGAGAGAGAGAGAGAGAGGAGAGGACGAGAGAGAGAGAGAGAGAGAGAGAACTTCATCAGGGAGTAAAAGTGAATAAGAACACTTCTTAGAGAGAGAGAGAGAGAGAGGAGAGAGAGAGAGAGAGAGAGAGAGAGAGAGAGGAGAGAGAGAGAGAGAGAGAGAGAGAGTGTATTGCTTTGACACCCATCTGTAAAAACCCAGCCTTGCTTTGTTTGAAAGATCAAATAAAATATGAAATCTGAAAAGTGATTATTAAGCTAATTAGATTGAAATGAATAAACCAACACCTACAGAATAAATAGGTCTTGGAATTAACACATACATGTATACATACACACACATACCCCTACTATGGTGTGTAAGTGCATATATATCTATTCCATGTTGCCCATTTATATTCAATTCTCAATTACGGTATGCAATATTCGATTTCATATAATATTCAATTAAATCAATACATTTGATTACGACTTACGTTTTCTTTAATCAGTTGAATCAATGCATTTGATAACGACTTACATTTTCTTGAATAACTTTTTTATAGGCTCAAACCTATAACCAATGAAAAATTAATGTTACGACCAAAAAATTACGATATCCTTATGATAACAGTTAGGGAAATATGACCATTTAACCCACTTCTCGAAAAAAAAAGTAAAACTTTTCATATATCAAGTTTTTAATAGAACCCATTTGTGATAGAAACATTTAGAAAATGCAATGAACAGGTGGAGAACTAGAACTATAAAAGTACCACTTTTCAAGTATCAAGTTTTCAATAACGCATAAAGATAGAAACATGCAGAAAATGCAATGAACAGGTAGAACACTAGAACGAAGAACAGGTAGAACAACACACCAAACCGACAAAAACACGTCAGAAAGAGTAACCTTTAGCCACGAACATGAACAAAAAAATTTAAATTATTCCTTCAAAATTAAAATCATGCAAACTTTGTGACGAAGACAGTTATTTTTCAATTTTCACCTTGTAATTTTCGTTCTGAATAATGAAATTCCTTTAAAAAAAGCGAGTGTTTTAATCGACAAAACTATTGTCATTTACGTATGAAATACCAACTGAGTCTACTTTGACCTTTTGTTATGATTTTAGGGCACTCGGTTCATGGAGAACGATCTGCTATGTGTACAGTTTTAAATACATAATCAGAAGAATTTAATCATAATGCAGATCTAGGATCTAATTGAGGCCTTTTGCGTCAATAGGATTAGGAGATGATGGTGATGATGCTGATGAATTTATCTATCTATACAGTATCTATATGTATATATATATATATATATATATATATATATATATATATATATATACATATATACATTATAGATATATAAATACACAAAAAACATATACATACATATAAAACACTCACACATGTATATATATACATATATATATATATATATATATATATATATATATATATATATATTATATATATATATATATATACTGTATACAGGTGCACACTCTTGTAGAATAATTCAATTCACTGTTAAAAGAGCAAACATCACTTAATCATCAACCCTTAACAACATAATTTACCAGTTAACCAATATCAAAATGTAAACAATAATAAAATAAAGACAGTAAAAGTAAACAAACAAACAAAAATCCAAAATGCACAAATAAAAAAAGTACAAACATAACTGTAATTGATACTCTATCGAAGAACACCCACGAAAAGTGTTAAACCGAAAGTGAATACGTCATTGCAACTAACAGCAACAGACACACACACACACACACACACACACACACACTTTCACCTACAGCAGAAGGTGGCGTATCATAAACCAACACTTGTAAAGCGTCATTCTTTAGTCTTACCAGAAAAAGTCTTATTGTGGGTTTACGCTTTCTACACACAGTAATTTGAACAAATCGAACTCTTCAATTTCGGATCTGGTCTATCCACGTTCACTTAATGATAAGTGGTGTCATAGGGCCATGTTTTAGGTTACACCACGATACAAAAACAAATAAATAATACACTAGTAACTATATATATATATATATATATATATATATATATATATATACTATTATATATATATATATAATGTATACTGTATATATATACATACATACATATATATATATATATATATATATATAGAGAGAGAGAGAGAGAGAGAGAGAGAGAGAGAGAGAGAGAGAGAGAGAGAGAGAGAGAGAGAGAGAGAGAGAGAGAGAGATGGTGCTTATCTGAAATATTTATTTCCAATACTCCATTTTTGGTAAATATGTATCGATAATTTTCCTTAATATCTTCACCTCAATTTGACATTTTTCACTATTAATTTTGTCAGTTTTTAATATACGGAGATAAAGTACAAATATTCAGACACTTTCAAATATCACTGAAATCCCATAGCCTAACATGAGAACTAACTTCACGCAATGGCGCATCCCAGTTGTCAAAAAAGGAAAAAAAATCCACACCTATTGCACTTTTTATAGTGTAATTATTGTAATTTGTATTCACCGACTTCAATCATATAGAAAAGCGCGTAGTTTCAAAATGAAGTAAGACAACCACATGAATTATGATGATTATTACCAATAGTGATTTATAGTTCTCAGTTGTATACTTCACGATAGAGTTAAATTCATCACATCAGAGATCCGTATGAAATACTCATTCTAAGGCTCACTTCACATGAGCGGATTTATACCACGCGGTTTTTGTCCGAACGGCAGTGATTTACTACCCGCGTCCACCAGTAACCCGCGCGGTTTCCAGTGTAGCGGCTTATAGAAACTACGAAGCCCCTTGGGGAAAATCCTTACGTGTGAAGACATGCCTCCTAACGAGCGGAAATATTTCCGTACGGAAAAAATATCCCGCTCGTGTGAAGCGAGCCTAGACTTTATATCCTTTGATAACCCCGACAGAACAATAAACCCTTGGACTTCCGTTTGACACAATTTCTTGAGATAGTCTTCAATGGATCATAGAAGGATGGGAGAAGCCAGGGCGTAGGGGAGAGAGAGAGAGAGAGAGAGAGAGAGAGAGAGAGAGAGAGAGAGAGAGAGAGAGAGAGATGAGCAGGAGTAAGGCGGGGAAAGAGGGAGATAGAAAGTTCTATCCAAAGACAAATCAAAGAAAAGTATTTCAAACTTTTCACTTAAGAATTTTTCCCTGACCAAGAGGCTGATCTAGCATGAGGGCGGATTAATTATCAAAAAGTTTTTTATAGCTTTTATTATATTTATGGGCTTTCTGTGAAATGGAAGGAATCAACTAAAAGTAGGGCAAAGGGCAGGGGAGTCTGAAGGGGGCCCAAGAGGGCCAGACATTAGATAATCGACATTTCAATGTCTTATAAATATTTATAGAACTTGATCTATATTCAAAGTACAGTTGGATACTGGAGCCCCTGGCATTCCTCGCTCACAAGAAGTACCCCATCACGTCCTTACTTCCTGGAGAGTAACCAAACAGATAGTGTAGGAGATATGGCAGAGGTGGTAGGTGGGCTAAACACAGAAACTAGCCGCGCAGTAGGGGTGAATACTTCTTAGAGCGAGGTTTACCATGAATTCATGTATCCAACTGTACCTGATAAGACCTACTTTTACAATGTGTAGAAACTATAAAAAGAGAGACAGCCTTCAAATGTGTCGAACAATGTTTCCCATATTTCATAAAATTCCTTTTCTGTTTCCTATTAAACAAATTCTCTTGGTTAGGCGACTGGTTCTACTATCCCAAGAGAAACAGCATCCGACGTCTTCAAATGTAACTATCTCTTTCAAAGAGTGACTGTGAAGGCTGACCATATTAATAACTAACTGACAAAAAGCTGATTGTAATCATTATTCTCGGACGAATTATTATTATTACTATTACAAGCTAAGCTATAGCCCTAGTTGGAAAAGCAGGATGCTATAAGGCCATGGGCTCTAACAGGGAAAAATAGCCCAGTGAGAAAAGGAAACAAGGAAATAAAAAAAAACCATAAGAGAAGTAATGAAAAATTGAACTAAGATATTTTAAAAACAATAACAAGATTAGAGTAGATCTATTATATGTAAATTATAAAAACTTGAAAAAAAATGAGGAAGAGAAACAAGATAGAACAGCGTGCCCGAGTGTACCCTCAAGCAAGAGAGCTCTAACCCAAGACAGTGGAAGACCATGGTACAGAGGCTATGGCACTACCCAATAATAAAATATTTAAAAAAACATTAACAACAATAGATTAGATCTATCATATATAAACTATAAACACTTTTTAAAAAATGAGGAATAGAAACAAGATGGAATAGCGTGCCTGAGTGTCCCCTCAAGCAAGAGAACTCTAACCCAAGACCCAAGGGGTGCATAGCAGAACCGACTAACATACTCCATTCTAATAATTAAATTAGGGGGAGGGGATGTACCTTGCAGATGTGAAATGTTGGTCAACAAATCCCTCTAAACGTAAACAATTCAGTTAATGCAATAGTTGTCATTTAAACTTGGCATGTTGTCAGGTTGCTTCAAAAAGAATCCCAGCCACAACTTTTAAATGAATCTCAGGGACGGGTAGAAGGAAAATAAAATGGAACACGGACATGGGAGGGGGAGGGGAACAGGGAGAGGTGGAGAGGATGACAGGACGTGATGTGGGCAAACAAAATTATTAATCAAGTAAAATCAGAGAAGACTTCTTGACCGCTTTCCTGCAACACCTGACCCTGCTTCAACATCTCTGCAAAGCAACTCCTTCTCCGGCTTCGCCAATCCTCCTTCGGGCTTTGTCAACCACCCCTCTGACTTTGCCCAAACCTCTTCGGCTTTACCAACCCCACACCTCCGGCTTTACCGATCCCACTCCGGCTTTGCCAACCCTTCCTCCGGCTTTGCCAACCACCCCTTTAACTTTGCCAAAATCCCCTCGGCTTTACCAACCCCACACCTCCGGCTTTACCAATCCCTCTCCGCTTTGCCAATCCAGCTCCTGCTTTGCCAACCAAGCTCCAGCTTTGCTTATACCCCCTCAGGCTTTGCGAACACCTCCTACGGCATTGCTAACACCCCCTCCTTCTTTACCAACCTCTACTCCGACTTTACCAATACACCCCCTCCGGCTTTACCAAAACACCACCCCAGCCCACTCCGGCTTTGCCAACCCTTCCTCCGGCTTTGCCAACCACCCCTTTAACTTTGCCAAAATCCCCTCGGATTTACCAACCCCACACCTCCGGCTTTACCGATCCCTCTCCGCTTTGCCAATCCAGCTCCGGCTTTGCCAACCAAGCTCCAGCTTTGCTTATACCCCCTCAGGCTTTGCCAACCCCACTACGGCTTAGCGAACACCTCCTGCGGCATTGCTAACACCCCCTCCTTTACCAACCTCTCCTCCGACTTTACCAATACACCCCCTCCGGCTTTACCAAAACACCTACCCAGCCCACTCCGGCTTTGCCAACCTCTTCTTTACCCCATTACCTAACCCCAGAGTGAGCACTAAAGCAATCCAGAAGACTGTCATTTAAACTTGAGCGCCCAGTTCATCAGCTCCCACAGAAACTAAATAAACGAGCGAAAACTGAATTTCTAAAAAAAAAAGTTTCCAAAACGGACAGTTTTCCCACAAAGTTTTAAAAGGTCTTCCTTCCGCAGTATGTTGTATAAGCACTTAAAGCTTCTTGTACCCAGCTTTCAACTTTGCCTTAATTCTTAGGGAGGCTAATTTTGGCCGGGTCAGTCCACGGCATATAAATGTGGGTGTGTGATGTGGGTGTGTGATGTGGGTGTGTAGTGTGGTGGCCAGCAATCAGGTCCCTGCAAAAGTTATGTAACTAACCAAGAGATAGATTATATTATAAAATTTGGGGGAATAACTTCCTGCATGTTGAAGAGACTAGTAAAGGAAAATATAACCTTGGAGTAATAACAAATAATCTTCGTTCGCACCTTTATCCTTACATTAAGGGGTCGGTTGCCTGATGTGACCTCTCAAAACAAAAAATTTTACTATTCAAAACAACATAAGAGATGAAAATACATTTATTGTATTTTGACAGCAAGCATTGTCATGTCATAATTGTTTACTCAATTTGTAACATTAACGATTCTCTCTTTTGAATTTAAAAAATAATCTGTTAAGACTACAGGTATTGGAAAAGACTATATAAGTAATCAATAACAAGAAATAAAGCATGAATTTAAAGATTTATGTAAACATCTTTTCCAAAAGCCTGGCTGGTCCTCATCAAATCGGGAAGGGATAGCGAATTCTGATCGACAAAGCAGTGCAACACTCTCTCTCTCTCTCTCTCTCTCTCTCTCTCTCTCTCTCTCTCTCTCTCTCTCTCTCTCTCTCTCTCTCTCTCTCTCTCTCTCTCACACACACACACACACACACACACACATATATATATATATATTATATATATATATATATATATATATATATATATATATATATATATATATATATATATATATATAATGAGGTAATTGCGTACAACGGTAATCAATCATTCCACTAGTCAAAACTGGTTTTACCATAAAATTCAATCCGATATAAAACAAATATGTATTGTAATGACACTAAAAAATAATACAGAGGCCCTTGCAATAAAACATATTACACACACTCAATATATAATATATACACACACACACATATACATATATATATATATATATATATGTGTGTGTGTGTGTGTGTGTGTATCACAGCATATGGAAACCTGGGTCAGAATATGATGAGGAAGACCAAGAGTGCATACAAGAAGGGTAAAAAAGATATTATATACTGATGAGCATCCTGCGTATGAAGAGGATGATATTGAAATTATTTCCCATGAGAAAATCCCTTTATAAAAAAAACCCTTCCACATACCTCATTAATCGTGCTTGGCTCGCGTCATTCATTACAATTACATTTTATGCAAATGTGGAGTATCAAATTCAATCACACTTTTTTTTTACCGCTAAAAATACTTGCAAATCGTTGGTACTAGACATGATATACTTTTGCAGGGGGGGAGGTTAACATTTATAATATCACTTTTACTCCTATTACTACTCTCGTATTTGTTGTTATTGAAGTTATTAATCTATCTCGCAATTGTTAATAACTATAAGCTAAATAATTCTCCTTTTCTTTTATCGTGAATATGTCTACGCCTTTACTATATATATATATATATATATATATATATATATATATATATATATATATATATATATATATATATATATATATATAAATGTTAATAATAATAATAATAATAATAATAATAAAGATAATCTCCCCTATGTTGCAAAGAGCAAGTGTCTGGTTATATAGGTATGTATATGTATGTATATTATATATATATATATATATATATATATATATATATATATAATATTTCCGGTCACGCCCAGCGGCATGGCCAGACGCATAACCACTTGGTCTCTACCCATCCCACGGGTAGGGGGAGTAGCCATAAGCTTGTGAGAAGGTTTGTAGTTAGGAATTGGGGAGGGGGTGGGAAGGATTGTATCTATGTGTGTGCATATGTATCAAAATATTGAGCTGTCATTTTTGACGGATCGCGAATGATGATGATGATGATGACGATGATAATAATAATAATAATAAAAAGATGAAGATCAATATAAAAGGTATCTTATAAAATTAACGGCACTAAGCGGATCTCCTAACGAAATAACAATAATAATAATAATAATAATAATAATAATAATAATATAATTGTTATTATTATTATTATTATTGTTATTATTACTATCACTAGCCAAGCTACATCCCTAGTATGAAAAGCAAGATGCTATGAGCCCAAGGGGTCCAACAAGGAAAAATAGCCCTGTGAGGAAAGGAAATAAGGAAATAAATAAAAAATGAGAACAGATTAACAATAAATCATTATAAAACAAGTAACAACGTCAAAACAGATACGTCATATACAAAATTATAAAAAGACTCAATAATAATAATAATAATAATAATAATAATAATAATAATAATAATAATAATAAGCAAATCCCAAAGCAGGGAGTTAAGGAGAGTCAAGTTCCGTACGTACCCTCGCAACTCGAAACCTTAAGTTAGATTTCAATCTCAAAGCGCATCACAAAATCAAGTTCATTAAAGTTTGGGGTGGGAGTTTATTTAGGCCAGAGGGGTCTTGGGCCAAAACTTGGAGATGGAATAGGAGGAGGAGGAGGAGGAGGAGGAGGAGGAGGAGGAGGAGGAGGAGGAGGAGGAGGAGGAGGAGGCTGGAATACAATGGGAAGGTTTCACATACGCGGTGAAGGAGAAGAAAACCTGAGTGATGAGAAGGAATGAGAAGGAATGAGAGGAGATGAGATGGTGGAGGATAATAGAATGAGGATAAGAAAGGGAGAGGGATAAAGAAGAGTGGGAGAGGAGAGGGATAGAAAAAGCGGTAGCCAAAGAATGGAGGTAAAGAAAAGAAGAAAAGAAAAGAAGATATCACGATAAGTTTGAGAGGAAAAAAAAGGGGGGCCTGAAAACGGTTATAAATTTCTTCTCGTTTAGAATAGAAAAGTCGCCTTGAGCATGTGAGCTTAAGTCGTAAAGAATACATTAGACCTTTCTTACCTATTTAATGTTCCTGAATATCTTAATACTTTATATATCATTTCCAGGAAATTTAAGTTTGTTTCTAATGGAAGTATAAAAAAGCGTCGGGGAGGAATGGAGTAAATGAGATTATTTTTTTTTTTCTAGGATAATACAGAACTGCCAGATCTTCTAGGAACTATCGAATAGGCCTACGGCCCTTTCGAAATGTAATTTGTTGATTCTTTCTCGTTTTTTTCTTCTCTGTAACAAGAACTTCCCTTGATTTTTAACCCTATTCTCCTCCTTAATGAGATCCTATCTTTTCTCAATTTTTTTTTCTGGTGATGGTGGGACTATTCCTGACTACAGAAGGAATAAGATATAAGGTGCTAATCACAGGATCATCTTCGAACTGAGAATATCTTTTTTTTTTTTTTTTTGTTAAACAAATTTCACGCTTGCCTAGACTTATCCATATGAAAAAATGTGAATCCATACACGCTCTCTCTCTCTCTCTCTCTCTCTCTCTCTCTCTCTCTCTCTCTCTCTCTCTCTCTCTCTCTCTCTCTCTCTTTATATATATATATATATATATATATATATATATATATATATATATATATACTGTATATATATATATATATATATATATATATATATATATATATATATACTGTATATATGTAATATTATATACAAACATATGCTGTATATATATATATATGTGTGTATATATATATATATATATATATATATATATATATATATATAT
>NC_090725.1:306936952-306946952 GCF_036898095.1 Palaemon carinicauda | reverse complement strand
TCCTTGCTGTTTTGTATTCGAGTTCCAATTGGGAATCGAACCACGGACACTGATGATGCGAAATAAATGCACAAATATTGTATAGTTTCGTTTACTATTATTCAACTAAAGAATCAGGAATATAGATACAAAATTACAGAAATTTTATATTATCGTGAGACAAGATAACCATAATACAAATTAAATTAAAAAAAAAAAAAAAGTAAATATAGAGAACACAAGAGATAGATAATCTAAATTACAAAAAAAAAGTTGATAAATATAAGGAACATGAGAAATAGATCATGATAATTGCTAAATATTGTTATTCCTTCGTATGCCCATTCAATTAGGAAAAGAGAATGATTTCATATTCCATGATATGTAAAGATATGCAGCCATACAATCAGGGAACTTGAAAGAGAGGGTACACTTGCTATATCTCGGTGTCTGAACACTTCTATATCTTTTATTATTATTTCCAGGAACATACGACCAACAAGGTACATTTAACAAGATAATACTTTTTTGTTTTGGGTTTTGCATATACACAAAATAATACTTTGGGGGGTTGCATATTAACAAATTAATACTTTTTTGGTTTTGCATATTAACAAAATAATACTTTGGGGGGTGCATATTAACAAATTAATGCTTTTTTGGTTTTGCATATTAACAAAATAATACTTTTTTGCTTTTGCATATTAACAAACTAATACTTTTTTGGTTTTGCATATTAACAAAATACTTTTTGGGGGGTTGCATATAAAATAATAATAATTTTTTTTGGGTTTTGCATATTAACAAAATTATACTTTTGGGGGGTTTGCATATTAACAAAATGATACTTTTTTTTTGGTTTTGCATATCAACAAAATAATATTTTTTTTTGGGGGGGGGGATTGCATATTAACAAAATAATATTTTGGGGGTTTTTACATATTAACAAAATAATACTTTTCTGGGGGTTTTGCATATTAACAAAATATTACTATTTTTTTGGTTTTGCATATCATTACTGTATAAAAAACTTCTTGAGCTACAGCTGCTTCTGAGGATCAATATCTTCTTTTTTATTATCCTAACTGTTATCACTATCGAACAAACATAAAAAATATAATAGTCCCCACATACAGAGAATGTTTAAAATCTTCCTCTTAAAAAGTCGATCAAACTCTCAACTTTGAGAATAAAAAGGAAAATAATTGGTTCATCTACGAAAAGTTTAAAAATCTTCATTGGCAAAGTTTGAAAAGTCACAGCCTTGGTGCCACGCCTTAACTTGTATATTAACTCATTTTGGCCAAGTGCAAAATTATCATAATTAGTCCACACAAACCTTCTGTGTTGCTTATTACTATTTTTATTTTCACTATCATTATTATTACTACTACTCTTAATATTATTATTATTGTTGTTGTTGTTGTTGTTATTATTATTATCATCATCCAAGCTGCAACCTTTGATGGAAACGCAGGATGTTATTAGTCTAAGGACTCCAACAGGTAAAAATAGCCCTTTGAAGAAAGGATTTAAGGAAAAAAAATAAACTACATGAGAAGTAATGAATAATTAATATAAAATATCTTAAGATCAATAACAATGTTAAAATAGATCAGTCATATATAAACTACGATGAGACACTCATGTCTGCCTGTTCACCATAAAAACATTCGTTGTAAGTTTGAACTTCTTTAGTTCCACCGATTTAACGGCCTGATTAGGAAGATCATCCCACACTCTGGTCACAGCTGGAATAAAATTACTAGAATACGTGTAGCATTGAGCGTCATACTGAGGCATGACTTGGAATTAATTGCATCCCTAGTATTGCGTAAAGGATGATACAGGATAGGAAGATCTCAACGCAAAGGGTCATTTTAAAATGGTAAGACTGAACCACTCCAAAGTTCCCCATAAGAAAAACACAGGTCTTATCTATTCAAGAACAAAATTAGACTGGCACTCAGTAGAGAACACACCTCCGCCGCGGCAGCTTATTTCTCTACATATTCCTCGAACTTGACCTTCACCTTTGACCTAAACATGCATTAATTGGCGTGGATTTTCATACGATGAAATATGAACCGTGTTTGAAGTATCTGCGACTACGATGTCCAAACTTATGGCTGATGACGTGAATTGGACAATTTACTTGACCTTGACCTTCCAAAATTTAATGATTTCCAGCTTTTTACATAACAGTTAATCCCTGAGTTTCATTACTTTACGATTAAAATTGTGGCGAGGAAGCTGTTCACAAACAAACACAAAAGCAGGTGTGAAATCATAACCTCCTTGCAACTTCTTTAAAGGTTTAAATGAAGCCCATGAATGGCTGAGGCAAGGGACAGTGACATTGCCCTATCGAGCAGGACAATTCACTTGAGACTGACCGTATACACATGAGCAGCGCCCAAACCCCTCTCCACCCAAGTTAGGACCGAGGAGGGCCAGGCAATGGCTGCCGGTGACTCGGCAGATAGACCTATAGGCTCCCCCAAACACCCCATTCTTAGCTCATAAGAATGGCGAGGTTGCAACGACCAAAGAAACTAACGAGTTTGAGCAGGACTCGAACCCCCGCCTAGCGATCACCATTCAGGGACGTTACCACATCGGCCTCCACAACAGCGGAGGTAATTAGTCTTGAAAGTCCAAAATCCCTTACAAGACAAAACCACATCTTTACTCATCAGCTGATATGTCCAAAATATGCTCATATGACACCGTTGACTCGATCGTGGCACTATCATCCTAATTCGCAGTATGAGCACTATCAACCTCTCATGAAAACCGATTTTCCCAAAACCATCGGGATTATAAGTCATCCGGAGGGCTTCGTTATCTTAAATGATCTCATGGCGTCATTACCTCCAATTACTTCATGACATTACCTCCAATCATCCCCTGGAACTATTATCCTAAATTCCTACCACGATGTCAGAGATTTGGGAAAGGCCAGTATTTCTCCGTGAAGGAGATGGCGATGATTTTCCAATGAAAATAATGTTAATCATTATAGGAACTTGTTAAAATGGGGTTAGGATTGGTCAGTACTTGGATGGGTGATCAATATAAAGACATTCCATCAGCATATTAGCCAGCCTTATACCCGAACGAATGTTAGTCATAACTTACAATACAGGAATAGTAACAACCTTTGGGTATATATATATACATATATATATATATATATATATATATATATATTTATATATATATATATATACACACACACACACACACACCACCACCACCACCACCACCACTACCAGAACTAATGGCAATCATTCTAGTCCACTGCAGGAAAAAGGCCTCAGATGTTTTTACTCATGTCCTGGGTTTGGACAGTTTTCCTCACCATGCTGGCCACTGCAGATAAGTGATGGTGGGAGAATTTTATGTTTATACATACATATATATGTATGTGTGTATATATATACTGTATATATGTCATATACATGTGTATATATATACATATATATAGTATACATGTGTATATATATACATATATATATATATATATATATATATATATATATATATATATATAGATTGATAGATATATATATACATACATAAAAGTTATTTGAGTATTATAAAATCGTACCGCATAAATATCAGCTTAACAAATCGCAAAATTTGTGTTAAAACACGTGAAATGATGAAATTAATGAGCAATTAAAACGCTAAGCCTATCGCCGATGCAGTGAAGAAGAAGAAGAAGAAGAAGAAGAAGAAGAAGAAGAAGAATTACAGACACGTAATTAGAAAGTTCATTTGGCCAATGACCCTAAACGTTCTCATGAAACTTATCACGTTCATGTACGTGCGTAATTATTAAGAATCCTCACCTTCACCAATATTATATTGATCAAATTACCATCTTGAAGAAAATTTCAATGTATGTAAAAGATTCATATCCCTGTAATTATGTTCACAATTAGATTTTCACAATCATATCGAACTCATAGGCTTTCACTACCCATAATCTACACCTTGATTTTAAAAATAAATAACGTATACGCGACCAGTCAAAATTACTGCTAAATATAAATAAATATATATATATATATACATATATATATATATATATATATATATATGAACACACAGATTCAACATTCCCCACATCTCCCCATTTCTTACTACAAAGACGGGAAGAGACTGAATATTTATACGACTAGCAATGCCGCTCAGCGTGACTAGATCTATATATATATATATATATATATATATTTCTACCTCAAACTGGGATCGAGCTGTAGCCCCTTCAAATGAAAGGCAAGGTCGCTACCAACCATGTCACCAGAGGCAACCTTGCCTTTAATCTAAAGAGGCTCCGGTTCGAATCCAGCACGAGGTCGAAATTTATTTCTATTTGAGCACGATAGTGTGTTGATTTTCCTCCATATATATATATATATATATAACCAGACACTTCCATCTTATTATAAATGGGAGATTCTGGTCCCTATCTTGAAAACCTTGGGCATATTTAGAATACCAGCCATCTCCCCGAACCACCTACTGTACATTATTTTGAACACTCGTCATTATCTTTAACCTTAGCCCCACTTAGTGTACTCATTACCACTATCATCACCATCTAAAAACGACTACTTCGAATACTCAACATCAGCTACATCACCTGAACCTCCTCTAACATCCTGGACCAATCAGTAACATCTCTAATCCTGAACATCTGCTTTAAGACGAACATATGAGCAGAATCCCAGTAGGGGTTTCGTGAGCAGGCGAACTCTTCGTTCTATTACTGTAATATGATCAGCAATATTATCATTGCCGTGTAACGATTGAAAATGCACCCAGAGCTCCAACCAAGAATTATTACCCCCAATGAACATTCGCTGTTTATTTAAGACTTTAATTGGCCCACAGATTCACCTTGAGATTTATTTACTTTACAAGGAGCCTGGCAAATTAGAGAGAGAGAGAGAGAGAGAGAGAGAGAGAGAGAGAGAGCTAAATTTCGAAAGCCCATTGAGACGTAAGTGATTAGAAAATTTATTAGCTCAGAAAATGCTGAGAGAGAGAGAGAGAGAGAGAGAGAGAGAGAGAGAGAGAGAGAGAATTTAAATATTGAAAACTAAATGGGACGTAACAGATTAGAAAATTTATTAACTCAGAAATTGCTGAGAGAGAGAGAGAGAGAGAGAGAGAGAGAGAGAGAGAGCTAAATATCGAAAACCAAATGGGACGTAACTGATTAGAAAATTTATTGACTCAGAAAATGCTATGAGAGAGAGAGAGAGAGAGAGAGAGAGAGAGAGAGAGAGAGAGCGCTAAATATCGAAAACCCAATGGGACGTAACTGATTGGAAAACTAATAGTTCAAACACGAGATTGCTATGAACAAGTAATACAAAATAATTGTCTTGTGAAAGTGGTGCCGAAGTCCACCAGTGTTAGAAAACACAAGAAACCAAACCACTACAATTTTTCGCTTTTTGTTATAGCTAAATAGTTATTTCTTTTTTATTAATTATACGCGTAGGTATGCACGGGCCACTAGAGAGAAATGTAAACGGGGAAAATGAATAATACGTATATGGAATGGGGAAATATACGAACTTTTAATCTACGTATTTTTGGTGGGCCCAGCTGTGCAAGCAACTGTTGACGAAATGTAAATTAATTAAACACAAAGCACAGGAAGTTTCCGTGGCCTTTTATGACACAGAACACTGGAAAGATACTTAAAAATGAATATTAATATAAATATAAAACAGATAAATGTAATACATCAATGTTAGTGTGAAGGGGTTGTATGACAACGTGCAACCAAATTAGTTTATCTGCTGAAGCTATGAAGTTCATGAACACACATTTAAAGAAAATCCAGAGAGTACCAGATGAATGGAGCGAAGAGTAGTTCCCTATTTTCTAATCATACATCAACTTCTGCAAAATATGTAGAATTAAAATGTATAAATTAGTATAATTGCTATCGGTAGCCCGTTTGGAAATATGCAGTTGGTAGCCAAATTCTAAAGTCTGTCGAAAGTCTCTATACCGAGAAAGTAATGGTCAGCAAATATCAATGTTCTTATGTATTTGACCGTAATCAAGTGTGTGATATATATATATATATATATATATATATATATATATATAATGTGTGCATTCCTAGAGACTCACACACTTTCCTTTTAGCAAGTATTTTAAGAACCTTAACGAAGAAAACTTCCACACGTTAGCCCTACAGTGTACCATCTTCAGCAGTGTCAACCTGCCATAAACACATTACATCATTCGCCTATCCTGTATGTAGTCTTGCAATTCCAAAAAGTTAATATTGTTATAAGTCCTGTCTCTAAAGCATTTTAACACCAGACATGACCCTCCTTGCTTCCTTTTAATCTTCCGAATTATACACACTTTTCCCAGCCTATTCTTCTCCATTTTCTCCACATGATCAGGTCAGCTCTGAAATTTCATCAAACTTTCCAATTCTGGTAAACTTCCTAATTGTAATTATATTTCTTCCACATATACTAAACAGACGAATAATCTCACCAGACTTCAACTTTCTATTTCATTGGCAATGAACTAAATGAAAGACTCAAAAATTGGTTGTTTTCTTATGCTACCACGATCTATAGGAATTAATCTAAAATAACTATACTAGTTAACCAACTCTATTGTTTCACCATCCAGACATCCAAACATCACATTTTCTTCCTGACTTTCATTTATGGCCATTTCATCAATCTTTGCTAAAATCATTATCAACTTTCTCTTTTACAATCACTTTCTAAATTTCATAATTTCAAACATCTATGCAAGTTTCTTTTTCGCTATCAACAATTGACTGCATTTTCTGCAAAAAAAATCCGTCATTCATTACTTGTTAATACAGCTTTTCCTCCATTTACTTGTTCAATCAACTCTCCGGTCTCTATGATTCTACACTACCTCCACTTTCATCACTTGTAATCACCTACAAATAAAAGAAAATAAATTTTGTATCTCTTTCGTTACCTTCCACTTTGTATTAAAATTAGAAACTATTTTAATCTAGGTCAGACGTTAAATACAAGCGATTTTTATTTATTTTTTTACTTTACAGCAAAACTTTTCACAAAATTTTATATAACAAACACATGATCCACATAAACATTGTTTATTTTTCTTTATTTGATCAACCCACGGTATTTTGCTGTAATCCACCAACACATTCCCTTGATAGTATTGTGCTCAATGTAGTTCTCTGCAAAGTCTTTGGAGTTCAGCAGCGGACATCATTCACGAAATTACAGGGCCAAAGTTGCCATGCTTCACTAACGGAAAGACTCACAATAAACAAATACGTATCTACATATGATCACGTCCATTTATACTTACACTTTAACACGACGATTCATCATAAATAAAGTGGAAAGGCTCTACTGTCACATTCAGTCAAAAATTATTCCAAGTTTCTATCTATATAAGCCATCAATTCCCCTTAAAAGATGTTGGTAGTAAGGGCCACTGTTAGTAAACAATGAAAGAGAGGTTACCAGAGAAACTTTCTATTCACGGACCGGATATCCTATTGGAGGAAAAAAACAATGGAACACCCTTGTACCTTTGAGGTCACCCAGGGTAAAATAGGATGTTATGTTCACGTAAAGATGTTGCACAACACGAGAGAGAAAAAAGAATAAATGTCATTGTACGAACGATCCAAATACTTCAATAGATACAGCCATACATCTGCTAGGAGTAAGTATGAGTGTGCATTCATCAAGGCTACTGACCATTATGTTTGGAAATGCACCAGAAGTTTACAAGAGAAGCATTCACTCTGATAGATTTTCAATACAGGCTAAAACTGTTTTAAGTAACGAAGTTGACTCCTGTTTAAAAGGTGAAGGCATAATGGTGTGAAACACATGATTATATATATATATATATATATATATATATATATATATATATATTGAAACGTGATTACATATATATATATATATATATATATATATATACATATATATATATATAAATATAAATATATATATATATATATATACATATAAGTATAAATATATATATATATATATATATATATATATATATATATATATACATATATTTGAGAGAGAGAGAGAGAGAGAGAGAGAGAGAGAGAGAGAGAGAGATAATCTAACTGAAAGCAGAATGGCAATATACTAAAAGATAGAAAATTTTAGACACATTCAAACATATTAACATGCCAAAGGTGAATAACCATAAATTAATTAACCACAACTCCAAAGCCAATGACACATTACATGATCAAAATCACAAAGATGACACGAAGTTCTATCGAAACATAATCAACATGAGAACTGTAAACACATTTTTCACTGGATAATACAGGATGAAGATTCTTCTTATTCTAATAATCAGGACTTAAAAAAAAAGAGTACAGTAATACGTTCTCTTGATGATAAAATACTTTTAACACAATAATAATCCTTTCTCGAGAATTATATTGTTCTAATAATCGTATGAGAAAAAGTTTTTCTTAATACAGTACAATCTCCATTATTAAAAGATGTACTTGAACGTCATGTCAGTCTTTCTATCCATTAACGATTTATCTTAATATAAAAATAACCATTTGTCAAAATAACACAATTTTCCCGAGATAGGTCACACTTTGTAGACGACCAAAAAAGAAAACAAAATATCGGTAAACCTTTGTAGACAACAAATTTTCCAACGTCAATATTTGTAGACGACAAAATTTTGTATGTCAATCTTTGTAGACAGTGGTAACGTGTTCGCCTAGCACTCGTATGGCAGCAGATGGATCCCAGCCCGGGACCATGGGTTTTAGCTGTTTACCGGGAAGGCCACTGCTGTGGTTTAGGTACCACAGTGGGGGTTGGGCTTGCCCACTGACGTTCTGGTGAGGATCTATTCTGATGATACTGGATCTAATACCAGACATATTCACTTTTAATCTTTGTAGACGACATTTTCTATTTCAATCTTTGTAGACGACAAAATTTTCTTGGTCAATCTTTGTAGACGAAAAAAAATTTTCTTGGCCAATCTTTGTTAGCTGAAAATTTTCTTGGTCTCTCTCAGTTAACCTAAGTAGACAACAAAATTTCGGTTAATCTTTGTAGGCAGCAAAATTTCAGTCAATCTTTGTAGACAACCAAATTTTGGTTAATCTTTGTAGACAACAAAATTTCGGTCAATCTTTGTAGACAATAAAATGTTCACAATCAGTCTTTGTAGACAACAAAATTTCGGTTAATCTTTGTAGGCAGCAAAATTTCGGCCAATCTTTGTAGACAACCAAATTTCGGTTAATCTTTGCAGACAACAAAATTTCGGTCAATCTTTGTAGACAACAAAATGTTCTCAGTCAGTCTTTGTAGACAAAATTTCAGTCAATCGTTGGATACGACAAAATTTTCTCGGTCAATATTTGTAGACAACCAAATTTGCTCAGTCGACCCTTGCAGACAATAAAATATGTCTGTTAATCTTTGTAAACAACAAAATTTTGTCCGTCAACCTTTGTAGACAACAAAATTTTCTCGGTCAATCTTAGTAGACAAAATTTTCTCGGTCAATCTTTGTAAAAGACAAAATTTTCTAAAGACAAGAGCTCAGCTTTATCTTAGTACATTTGAACCCTAAAACCATTTATTACAAGACCCTCATACTCATCTGGTTCATTAATGGCAAGCAAGGTATCGTAATTAGTATTACCTATGTTTTAATAGGTAACGTATTAAAAAATTAGAGAGAGAGAGAGAGAGAGAGAGAGAGAGAGAGAGAGAGAGAGGTAGCGTAATTACTAATACCTATGTTCTAAAAGGTAACATTAAAACATTATAGTGAGAGAGAGAGAGAGAGAGAGAGAGAGAGAGAGAGAGAGTGTGAGAGAGAGATTCATATTCCCTAATGGAAAGCCTTAGTCCTTCGTTCTTTATCTATATCCTCGGATGCCTTCTTGAATTCAGCCAGAAAAAGAAAACGAACCAACAAAAAAACAAACATGAATAAA
>NC_090725.1:306929452-306931952 GCF_036898095.1 Palaemon carinicauda | reverse complement strand
GGTGAGGGTATCAGAAACAGGTATCCAACAGAGTAATCTTGGAACTAATAATATCCACTGTCAAGGTGAGGGTATCAGAAACAGGTATCCAACAGAGTAATCTTGGAACTAATAATATCCACTGTCAAGGTGAGGGTATCAGAAACAGGTATCGAACAGAGCAATCTTGGAATATTCACTGTCAAGGTGATGGTATCAGAAACAAGTATCGAACAGAGCAATCTTGGAATATTCACTGTCAAGGTGATGGTATCAGAAACAAGTATCGAACAGAGCAATCTTGGAATATTCACTGTCAAGGTGATGGTATCAGAAACAAGTATCGAACAGAGCAATCTTGGAATATTCACTGTCAAAGTGATGGTATCAGAAACAGGTACAAACAGAGTAATCTTGGAACTAATAATATCCACTGTCAAGGTGAGGGTATCAGAAACAGGTATCGAACAGAGCAATTTTGGAATATTCACTGTCAAGGTAATGGTATCAGAAACAGGTATCAAACAGAGTAATCTTGTTAATAATAATATCCACTGTCAAGGTAATGGTATCAGAAACAGGTATCGAACCGAGCAATCTTGGAATATCCACTGTCAAGGTAATGTTGAGTGAATAATTTTCCCGTAAATGAGTTGATAGATCAAGTCATGCCGACGGGTATAAACGCTGTGCTCGCTATATTCTCTTTTTCTGAGAGAGAGAGAGAGAGAGAGAGAGAAGAGAGAGAGAGAGAGAGAGAGAGAGAGAGAGAGAGAGAGAGAGAGAGAGAAGTGCGGCGGCAGCACATGATCATCACGCCACGTGTTGGTGTCAGTTTTTTTCTTTTATGGCCAAGGAAAAGACCATCAGATTCATGGCATCGTAGTGGCCACAATTTGATATAAATAGAAGAGGCTAAGGTGTGCGTGTGTGTGTGTGTCGAGTGAAATAAAGATACCTTGTACTATTGACTATGAACATTACATAAACATTAACTCTCCCCTCTCTCCGGTCCCTGCAAAAGATTACTTAACCAAATTTTCTCTTTGAATAAAAAAGATTTATTCAAACGAAGAATAGATTCCTGGCTCTAACGTAACTTCCATTGTTATACCATATGCATTGTTAAAAGCCTGTTTATGTGAAAGCCCCTTTGTATAAGAAAAATAAAAATAGAAAGATAAACACCTCAAAACAATTCTAATCCTTAGGATGTTCAACCTTCCAGTGATTTACCGTTTCTTTTATGTAATTTTATTTTACAGCAACAAGAAGTACCACGTTGAGCGAGTACTAATATGAATTTTACTTCTGAAAGAGGAAGATCTTACACCGTAGACTTGAGGAAAATGTTGACAATCTTCCTTGGCGGAGGTCTGAAATCTCTTGATTGCTCTTGTTAAGGGTGGTGACATCCTAAACTGACGTGGTATGTATCATTGGGCTCCTGAGTAGATAAGGAAGGACAAGAAACAATGCATTTAAAGACAAAAGTCTCTGACTTGATGGTCAATAAGACAAAAGAAGTTCTGGAATATTTAGACTGACAAGAATGGAAAGAATCAAATTAGTGATTTGGAAGATTGTAAACATTTATATTATTAGTTTTTTCCTCTCTTGCACTTCATTCCACTAATTCGAATAAAGAAAAATAAAGGGTCCCCCAGTAGAGCACCGACATCCGCCACGGCAGCTTATTTCGGTCTACCTAATACTCGACCTTGACCTTTGACCAACGACTTTCAAAAATTGATTCACTTCGACGTCTGACTATAACAATTAATTCCTTGTTCAAGCACAAACAAACAGACAAACAAAGTCGAAAACATACCTCCTTGCAACTTCGTTGGCGGAAGTAATTATGTTTTGAGTAACAAAACAAGGAGCGACAAGAGAACATTCTCAGACAATTCACGTTTATGTGTGTGTGTGTTGAGAGAGAGAGAGAGAGAGAGAGAGAGAGAGAGAGAGAGAGAGAGAGAGCAAAAGTACACGAAGACGATCTTTCATAACACTAATTACGAAGAAACATCCTCATAAGTTGAAAACCACCAGCAAAATAACCTCAAGCTCGGGGCGAGACACCAAAATTTGCTAAATGGTAATTTTCGTATTCTTCATACCACGGGGCTACCTAATACTAGAGGAACGGAACTCATTACACGTACATTTGCATAAATCACCACACACACCTATAAATAGAGGATAACGCAACTTCTCTGCTTTATCTTAAACTTAGGAGTTATGCATCGCTGTTTTTTTTTTTTCTTTTTTTTTTTTAAATAATATTTCTTTCTTTAAATGGCTGGTTTACCACTCCTTTATTTAAATGGCAAGTCTAAAGCCCAACTATTTTTTCCCTCCTTTTTCCATTTTCCTTTTTTTACAAGGATAGAGAAGGTGATTGTATTCGGTCCAAAGATCTCGGCCCCCTCTTGAGAAATTATCATTTAATTAAAAAAAAAACACACACAAAATACTCTCCCTCTAACTATTTCCTTGTCACGTAAAACTTACAAAT
>NC_090725.1:306919452-306924452 GCF_036898095.1 Palaemon carinicauda | reverse complement strand
GATATGATGTTCTTTAAAATTTAAAGATCTTTATAAGGAATCAATACCTTGAATTACTGTAAATTCTTTCTTGATGAACAGAAAAATGAGGCATTGACTTAGATATGATGTTCTTTAAAATTTAAAGATCTTTATAAGGAATCAATACCTTGAATTACTGTAAATTCTTTCTTGATGAACAGAAAAATGAGGCATTGGCTTAGATATGATGTTCTTTAAAATTTAAAGATCTTTATAAGGAATCAATACCTTGAATTACTGTAAATTCTTTCTTGATGAACAGAAAAATGAGGCATTGGCTTAGATATGATGTTCTTTAAAATTTAAAGATCTTTATAAGGAATCAATACCTTGAATTACTGTAAATTCTTTCTTGATGAACAGAAAAATGAGGCATTGGCTTAGATATGATGTTCTTTAAAATTTAAAGATATCTTTGAAAAGGAATCAATACCTTGAATTACTGTAAATTCTTTCTTGATGAACAGAAAAATGAGGCATTGACTTAAATATGATGTTCTTTAAAATTTAAAGATCTTTATAAGGAATCAATACCTTGACTTACTGTAAATTCTTTCTTGGTGAACAGAAAAATGAGGCATTGACTTAGATATGATGTTCTTTAAAATTTAAAGATATCTTTATAAGGAATCAATACCTTGAATTACTGTAAATTCTTTCTTGATGAACAGAAAAATGAGGCATTGACTTACATATAATGTTCTTTATGATTAAAAGACATCTTCATAAGGAGTTAATACCTTGAATTACTGTAAATTCTTTTTGATGAACAGAAAAATGAGGCATTGACTTATATATGATGTTCTTTAAAATTTAAAGATGTCTTTAAAAGGAATCAAT
The DNA here is from genome assembly GCF_036898095.1 of Palaemon carinicauda. Taxonomy (NCBI): domain Eukaryota; kingdom Metazoa; phylum Arthropoda; class Malacostraca; order Decapoda; family Palaemonidae; genus Palaemon; species Palaemon carinicauda. The sequence continues at coordinate 306,923,591 of NC_090725.1, read as the reverse complement.
ACCTTGAATTACTGTAAATTCTTTCTTGATGAACAGAAAAATGAGGCATTGACTTAGATATGATGTTCTTTGAAATTTAAAGATCTTTATAAGGAATCAATACCTTGAATTACTGTAAATTCTTTCTTGATGAACAGAAAAATGAGGCATTGACTTAGATATGATGTTCTTTAAAATTTAAAGATCTTTATAAGGAATCAATACCTTGAATTACTGTAAATTCTTTCTTGATGAACAGAAAAATGAGGCATTGACTTAGATATGATGTTCTTTAAAATTTAAAGATCTTTATAAGGAATCAATACCTTGAATTACTGTAAATTCTTTCTTGATGAACAGAAAAATGAGGCATTGGCTTAGATATGATGTTCTTTAAAATTTAAAGATCTTTATAAGGAATCAATACCTTGAATTACTGTAAATTCTTTCTTGATGAACAGAAAAATGAGGCATTGGCTTAGATATGATGTTCTTTAAAATTTAAAGATATCTTTGAAAAGGAATCAATACCTTGAATTACTGTAAATTCTTTCTTGATGAACAGAAAAATGAGGCATTGACTTAGATATGATGTTCTTTAAAATTTAAAGATCTTTATAAGGAATCAATACCTTGAATTACTGTAAATTCTTTCTTGATGAACAGAAAAATGAGGCATTGACTTAGATATGATGTTCTTTAAAATTTAAAGATCTTTATAAGGAATCAATACCTTGAATTACTGTAAATTCTTTCTTGATGAACAGAAAAATGAGGCATTGGCTTAGATATGATGTTCTTTAAAATTTAAAGATCTTTATAAGGAATCAATACCTTGAATTACTGTAAATTCTTTCTTGATGAACAGAAAAATGAGGCATTGGCTTAGATATGATGTTCTTTAAAATTTAAAGATCTTTATAAGGAATCAATACCTTGAATTACTGTAAATTCTTTCTTGATGAACAGAAAAATGAGGCATTGGCTTAGATATGATGTTCTTTAAAATTTAAAGATATCTTTGAAAAGGAATCAATACCTTGAATTACTGTAAATTCTTTCTTGATGAACAGAAAAATGAGGCATTGACTTAAATATGATGTTCTTTAAAATTTAAAGATCTTTATAAGGAATCAATACCTTGACTTACTGTAAATTCTTTCTTGGTGAACAGAAAAATGAGGCATTGACTTAGATATGATGTTCTTTAAAATTTAAAGATATCTTTATAAGGAATCAATACCTTGAATTACTGTAAATTCTTTCTTGGTGAACAGAAAAATGAGGCATTGACTTAGAAATGATGTTCTTTAAAATTTAAAGATCTTTATAAGGAATCAATACCTTGAATTACTGTAAATTCTTTCTTGGTGAATAGAAAAATGAGGCATTGACTTAGATATGATGTTCTTTACAATTTAAAGATGTCTTTAAAAGGAATTAATATCTTGAATTGCTGTAAATCCTATATTAATGAACAGAAAGAAGACAAGGCATTAACTTAGATATGATGTTCTTTATAATTAAAAGATATATTTTAATGTTGTTACTGTTCTTGACGTGTTTAATCTTAATTTTTCATTACATCGCTTGTAGTTTATTAATTCCCTTTCCTGATTGGGCTATTTTCCCTGTTGAAGCCCTTGGGTCTATAGTATCCTGCTTTTCCAATTAGTGTTATAGCTTAGCTAATAATAATAATAATAATAATAATAAGAAGAAGAAGAAGAAGAAGAAGAAGAAGAAGAAGAAGAAGAAGAAGAAGAAGAAGAAGAAGAAGAAGATTAATAATAATAATAATAATAATAATAACAATAATAATAATAATAATAATAATAACAATAACACTAATAATAATATCAATCAGACATAAGCATAATATATAACACTGAAGATAACATCTACGAAACCAAAAGGAACTCTATAATAAAGCTAAATTTAAAAAAAAAATTACTAATATAAACATAACCAATAACACCTACGAAACCAAGAAAAGAACCCTTAAATAAAGTTAAATTCCCAAAAATACTAACATAGACATAACCAATACTACTATTAAATATCCAAACCCATAAATCTAAAACTCAACAGCACCATGAATACTACTGTACACATCAGTCAAAGTCAAAGCCATTGCCAACGCATCCGAACACAGACTGAGACCCCAGTGACCCACATGCAAGTCAGGCAAGTCAAAAACCGTTTCCAGCACATTCTTAACCGGGATCTCCCCCCCCCCCACCACAACCCTTATTATCTTCCTCTTATTATCTGGTACCCACTCGGAAATAACTGGTATCACATTGGAAAATATCTATGTGAATTCCTTTAGTTAAATTTGGGAGATTTTATGGTTTGTCTCTAATTTTACACCGTAGTAATTAAGACTGGTTAACTGTGCTGTAGTAGTATTAGTAGTAGTTGTAGTAGTAGTATTAGTAGTGGTAGTAGCAATGAGTTCATATTTTATAAGTTTATATTACCTTAGATTATAAATAAATCTCTCTTCATAGTTTATACCCGACAGATCTATTTTAACGTTCTCTCTCTCTCTCTCTCTCTCTCTCTCTCTCTCTCTCTCTCTCTCTCTCTCTCTCTCTCTCTCTCTCTCTCTCTCTATATATATATATATATATATATATATATATATATATTTATATATATATATTTATATATATATATATATAGGTATGTGTATGTATATATATATATATATATATATATATATATATATATATATATATAAAGAGGGAGAGAGACTAAAGGACACTAAACCTCCCAGAGACCTTGTCCCATACAGTGAAACAAAAAAAACAGGCACATCCGGGAGAAAGACAAGGACAAGGATAGGTAACAACTTTCCAATTTCTCTCTCTTATGATTTGACAAACACCCCATCAGTGATATGAATGAATTACGCATGTCTAATGTAACCTTACTATAAACCAGGTTAAGCTGGTTATCATTTATATGCATTTACAGAGCTGGATGTAGGTCATAATAATTTTATTTTTAGCATCAAATCCATTACGTTTGTATTGCTAGTTTCAAGTATAACCCCGTGATTTGCATTAGCTCTTGCAATTACAGTTCATGAAAACTGATAAACAATAAGGACATATAAACTCAAATTGACAAGCTGGAACAACAGTTACAATTGAGACAAGTGACATTAAAACAAATAGCAATTGCCATTTCTCATAACCTATAAATAATTCCATTTTTAATTATTACAATACTATACGCCACTCTCTCTCTCTCTCTCTCTCTCTCTCTCTCTCTCTCTCTCTCTCTCCAATTGAAACGAGTGACATCAAAACAAATAGCAATTGCCATTCCTCATAACCTATAAATAATTCCCTTTTTTAATTAATACAATACTATACGCCTCTCTCTCTCTCTCTCTCTCTCTCTCTCTCTCTCTCTCTCTCTCTCTCTCTCTCTCTCTCTCTCTCTCTCTCTCCAATTGAAACAAGTGACATAAAAACTAATAGCAAATGCCATTCCTCATAACCTATAAATAATTTCCCGTCTTAGTTAATACAATACTATACGCCTCTCTCTCTCTCTCTCTCTCTCTCTCTCTCTCTCTCTCTCTCTCTCTCTCTCTCGTGCCCTGTAGAAGCAAACCGTCTGTTCGGTCGCCAACCAGCCAGACCCGGAGACTCCGTTAGCCTGTGGTGAATAAACTGTGATGACTCGTCCGAAGGTGTAGCTAAGTCATCCCGCCATTGCCGCCAATCAGGCATTCACCCACCAGCCCAAAACGAACTCCCACTCCCCCCTTCCCCCAACCACGGGCCAACTCCTTTTACGGGAGCCCTTAACACACCTCTGGCCAAGGAGGAGTATCCAATTTTTTTTTCTATATTTATTTTTTTGGTTTCCTAATAGTGCTAAAGAATGAACCTCCCCAAACTTCTATCTCTTAAACTTGTTTCGTATACGTTTATGTAAATTTACGTTTCTTTCATGAGGATATGCGAAAAATTACGGATCCACGTAAAAAAATTAATTAAATAATCAAGGCCCCACAAAAGAATTTAGATAAATAATCAAAGCCCCACAAAAGAATTTAGATAAATAATCATTGCCCCACAATGAATTTAGATAGATAATCAAGGCCCACAAAAGAATTTAGATAAACAATCATTGCCCCA
>NC_090725.1:306906952-306911952 GCF_036898095.1 Palaemon carinicauda | reverse complement strand
GGTGGACCGAATTAACCTTAACCTTAAACCCAAGTTCGCAGATGGTTGTCACACAGACATCAAATACGCCAACGGTCTAAATTGATTCTGGAAAAGGCAAGCTGGTTTCGAAAAATAAGCTGACGTGGCTGAGTTCTGCACTCTTGAGTGCGTTTCTAGTTAGGAATGCTATTGGTCTTCGAAATTTTTTCCACTGTTTTGTTCAAGAATCTTAAATAAAAACCTTTAAGAAACTCGCATCTATAGACATGGCGTTGTTTCCAGGAAAAGACCTTGGTTAGTTTCAGAGAAATAAGCTGCCGTGGCAGGGGTCCGCACTCTCAGAGTGTCTTTCTAGTTAGGAATGCTATTGGCATCGTTTCCAGCAAATACCTGGAACACATTTCATAACCTCAAGCGATTCTTATCATTTGACGAAAGTAACAACAGCTCCCTCTTTTCACTTCGCTTTTACAAACAAGTAGGGATGTTATGATTTCCAAACGATTAAAGACCAAAGAGCAAACTAAATATTATTCATTTTGAGCCAATAGAATGAATCTATTGAAAACTTGTGTGGGGTTTCCGGGAGCAACGCTCCTAAGTCATACAAGGAGGAGAAGAGAAGAACCTGTAATTATGACTAATGCATGAAAGAAAGCTTCTAACTAAAATAACAAAAGGTAATCAACATAGGGCTGTTATTACCGCTGGGGGCAATGAACAATGAAATTACATAATTACATACAAATGAAGGGAAAGATCATTAAGGAAACAATAACCATAAAGGTAAGTAATGATATTGATAACTGTAATAATAACATTACCAATAACGATGATAGAATAATAAGGGGATTCAAATTACTTGGAAAAAAAAAAAAAAAAAATTCAAAACAGAAATAACCATAAACAAATCTTGAACTTTTTAACACCAGTCCCAACGTCATAAAATTAACAGCGGTCACTGAATTAACAATAAAATTGTTACATAAAACTAGAAAATAGTTTACTGTTTACTTGCATGTATTTAAACACACATACTGATGATACATAAGTACGCTGACGTGTATACCTGAACTATATACTTAGCGCATTTCCCTATATAATAAAGTGTGTGTATATTATATATATATATATATATATATATATATATATATATATAATAGTAATAATAATAATTTAACGTTGTTACTGTTCTTGAAAAAAAAATATTGTTTATTACTACTCTTGTAGTTTATTTATTTACTATTTTTCTTTCCTCACTGGTCTATTTTTCCCTGTTGGAGCCTTTGGGCTTATAGCATCTTGCTTTTCCAACCAGGGTTGTAGCTTAGCTTATAATAATACAGACAGATAAACACACACACACACATATATATACATATATATATATATATATATATATATATATATATGTGTGTATGTATCTTTATGGTCACACTGGCATTGCCAAGAGTATAACTACTCTCTTCCGTCCCTCGAGTAGGAGGTGGGGAATTAGTCATACCCTGGTGAGAGGGGTTGTAGTTAGAAGAGGTGAGGGCGTAACGAGGGCTGAATCACACGAGTGTGCATATCAATATATCTATCCGTCATTTTTGACAGGTCGCATACACTAACATATAGAAGTACATTTGTAAGAACTGTTGAATGTATATGAAGATCATTGCTCTCGAAGCCTGCCCAGTCGTTGAACAAATTCCTTTTCAAGAGATAAACCATCTTAATAACGATGTTAAAATACCTAAATGTGTCGGTACCACTGATAGTTTACACCCCCCCCCCCCCCCATGTTAAACCTCATATTCAGGCATGTTTCATTCTCCCAATCTCTGACTTAGCAAGTGATTATCACACCAATACCGCTTACCATCTGCTTCAGTCTGTTAGTTAACGCTTGCTAATCTTAGACAATAGGCCTAAGCATCACTATATCAACGGCTTAATTGAGTTATGTACATAAAACCTAAACGTTTACTCGCTCAGGTTATGTTGACTGGTAAATACAGTATACATAAGTTTAGAAAGCTTAAGATAACATTAGAATGTCCACTTTTAAATAATAAATAGTTGGACTCTTGAGTAGGAATGACAATAAGGTTTAAAGGTTGCTCAAAGTACAGGCAAGTGACCGTTTCATTGCCCTATTATGCAGGACAATGCCCTGAGACTAACCATATATACATATGATCAGCGCCCAAAGCCCCTCTCTACCTAAGCTAGGACCAAGGAGGGCCAAGCAATGGCTGCTAATCACTCAACAGATAGACCTATAGATTCTCCCTAACACCCAAATCCTTAGCTCACAAGGATGGTGAGTTTACAGCTACCAAAGGAACCAAAGAGTTTGAGCGGGACTGGCGGTCACAGGGCAAGGACGTTACCAACAGGCCATCGCATTCTTAGACATTAAAAAAGTTTTTTTTCCTACGGATAGAAAACTAGAGTTGTAAACTAGATGGTAAGTGTCATTAATTTGTAACTTTCACTTTATATCTCTATTCCAATAAAAATAGAGAAAGTAAAAGGCTTAATATCCGAGTCTTTATGTATGATCTTTCATTCAGGAAAATGAAATCGGATGCTTTGGAGGTCAGTGTAAGAACATAGTTCTTAGTGCAAAAGAAAACTAGTTTGAATGTTGATTCCCCTTTACATCTCAAAAAAAAAAAAATCCTTGACTAAAATATCCGAAATCAATGACTAAAATATCTAAAAGATATATTTTACATGAACCTACAAAAAAAATAATGTAAATAAAATTTTTTCACAAATCTGTTAATAAAAATATAATTGTTTATATACATAAACAAATGAAAAATCAAATCAAATATATGTTTAAACACCTTTTAATGATCCTGCAGAGACAATTATGTATTCAATTTTTCATAAAACGATATGAAATTTCCATCAGGAACAACAATTCTTTTCTCAAATTAAATATATGTTACAGGAAAAGATGTATCGAACGTTTACAAAGCATTGCTTTGTAATCAAATTCTAAAGCAAAACGAGAACTACAAACGTGGAGGGAATACAATTCAGAAAAAATATTAACGCCAACGTGATATGCAATTATTGTACGTAAATTTATCAAAATTATTTTTCTTTACCGAAGAGACAGAGTCAAATCAAGAACTGAAAAGATTATTTATGAGGTAATAATGTGGCATTTCTTATTAACAAATAAGAAAATAATAGTAATATGATAGTTAATTATAGACTTCCCCCTATTTCCAGGAACTGAATGGAAAACAAACAATGAATAACAAAAAAGCAGGTTTTAGTACCAGCGAAAACAATAAAAATCCTTTGATAAGAAGTTTCAAAATTAGGAATAACGGAAGTAAAGAGAAAGTTGCGAAGCCCGAGGAAAAAAAAAAAAAAATAAATAAAAAAAACACACCACTTACTTCTATCTCGTCTAAGCCTAACTTCTACATAATACACATATTTATAGGCATACGTACATAAGACCATCTGTACAATTCAAGAAACCTTACCTACTCTAGACAATCAGTCGCCACCGCTCAGCCAAAAAGTAGCTCACCTGTGAGATAAGAGAAAATAACATTAATCTTACGTGATCATAGTTTATAGATATATATAAATAAACATATCAAAAGGTCAAGGACAATTACATACATATACATACAATTAATTGCATTGGTAGACGTGTATATTCTAAATGGGAATCAAAAGAGCTACCAGAAAAAAAAATGCTCCTTTACCCCACAATTCTATTATTATTATTATTATTATTATTATTATTATTATTATTACAAGCTAAACTATAACATTAGTTGTAAAAGCAGTAAGATATAAACTCAAGGGATCCAACAGGGAAAAATAAACCCAAAGAGGAAAGGAAACAAGGAAATAAATTAACTAAAAGAGAAGTAACAAACAACAAAAATAAAATATTTCAAGAACAGTAATAGCATTAAATTAGATTTTTAATATATAAACTATAGAATCTTCAAAAACTCAGGAGGAAGATGAATAAGATACAATATTACGCCCAAGTGTACCCTCAAGCAAGAGAACTCCAACCAAGACACTGGAAGACCATGGTAGAGACTATGGCACTACCCAAGACCAGAGAACAGTTGTCTGATTTTGGAGTGTCCTTCTCCTAGAAGAGATGCTTACCATAGCTAAAGAGTCTCTTCTACCGTTACCAAAAGGGTAAAGTAGCCATTGTACAATTACAATGCAGTAGGTAATCTCTTGAGCGAAGAAGAATTGTTTGGTAATCTCAGTGTTCTCAGGTGCATGAGAACAAAGGAGAACATGGAAAGAATAATCCAGATTAATAGGTATATGTGTAGGCAAAGACAAAAAATGCGTAACCTGAGAGAGGGATCAAATGTAGTAGTGTCTGGCCAGTCAAATAAGCCCAAAAACTCTCTAAAGGTGGTATCTCGGCGGGGGGGGGGGGGGTTGTGCCCTGGCCAACCTACTACCAATATAGGATTGGATTATAAAATTTAGGCCAAAAACATTGCAAAATGAAAATTTCATGGAAGGCAGTTAAAATAGCCGGTAACTCTACTAAATAAAATGAAAGAATATGCAAGTCTATAGCATATTTCAGTCAAGCTGTAAACCAGATCACGTAAACAGGATATACAGTATAACTTATACTTATGGAAATTCCATTTAGTTTATATAATTCGTCAATTTCTAGTTTTTAAAAACAATATAGGCATAACGCAAAAGCATTGTGAGTTGCCATTAATTTAGGCTGAATATGAGTCCCAGTAAAGATATTCTTTTTAGAACCGTGCATGTCACACACACACACTATATATATATATATATATATATATATATATATATATATATATATATATATATATTTATATACATATAAATTTATATATATATATATATATGTGTGTGTGTGTGTGTGTAAAGTTTCAGTCATCTACTGCCTAAATATGAACTCTAATAAAACTATTCTATTTTCAACTTCAAACCACAAAAACGCAATACATATACACACTAGCAGCGCGCGC
>NC_090725.1:306899452-306901952 GCF_036898095.1 Palaemon carinicauda | reverse complement strand
CCTTATGCAAAGGTCAATAAAAAGCTTAATGGAATCTGAAAAATGGGACGAGGAAATATTCATGAGGCAATTGAATATGCCTTTGAAAGAAGAAATTTATTTATGGAAGTTGAGAGGAAACATATTAACATCATGTCTGTTAAAAGTAATGCTATTATAACAACTGCCAAGGATATCACCGCCGTATCTTTAAATATGTACCCACCGATCAAACTGACATTTCCCACCTGAATATTTGAAAACGTTCACAGACGAACTCTTCCGACTTTTGAACTTGTCGATATATATACCCCCATAAAACTTCCACGAGGAAGCCGAGCTGACCAATGAGAAAAAAGCGAGGGTCCCGCGTTGGCAACAATGACCTGACCTACTATTCCTAGTTCCCACAGTCTTCGTTCGTTGTCGTTATTGATCGTTCTAGCTAGGAAAAAAAAAATGTTTCATAGGGATTATTCGCTTACCCTGGATCAATATAAATATTCCCCGAGTGAATAATCAGAGACACACGTAATGTTAGGATGATTTTGTCGTATGGAGACAAGTTGGCAACTTCATTTTCTAGACGTCAAAACTGTAAACAAAAGAATGTCAAAGAGAACTGATGGAGGAGAAGAATTAAAAGAGCATCCTGTGGCTGCTTTAGCATTTGATCCCAAAGCCAGTCTAACCTTCCTTGGTTACACGTGAAATACCAAAGACGTGTGTGTGTGTGTGTGTGTGTGTGTGTGTGTGCGCGGGCGCGCGCGCCAGACAACCGTTTCTTGGCCCCATTTCTCAAAGGAACCGAAAAAGCGAGTAGGCACTATCGTAACCACGTCGTCCCCAAGCGTCTTAGCTCCTGGATTGTCAAGTGGGCAAATTACAAGAGACATTCAATAACCTCCACTTTTGCTTGTATTGGCTTCAAGTTTTCTCAAATTTTCCAAAAGAATGGACGGTTTTCGCTTACTAATTTCAAAGTAAAGCTTTGCTAAGAGATAAGTACTACGCATTAATGAGACGGAATATATATGAAAAGGTACAAAAAATCAACTTGGTAGAACTCTTACTTATAACAGCTGACAATGACAAGACAGCAAATGATGAGAATAAAATCCCACTCTCATTAATTACACTTTTCAACGAAACAAATTAATTAATAAAAAGATGAACAGTAGTTGAACAAGATTGGCTTTTCCCTTAATGAAAGGTTAAAACTATACTCAAGACGAGCTAATACCATAAAAGGACCAACAATCAAAGGAAATTTTTTGGATCCTACCAGCAACCAAGTGTTCATTGATGATAACACTATAAAAAAAAAATCCAATTTCTTTTATCTATCATTACCACCGGCTGGAAATTGATCAATAACACAAATAAAAAGAAAAATAATAACTACATCGAACTTTTTTTTTGAGGTGGTGGGGTGAGGAGGGGGATTACGGCACACCCATTGTCTTCTTTCTATCATTTATTAAACTTTATCCATTATTAGAAGACAGGGAGACCCAATGAGTTCCAAATGGTAGATGGAGACCCCATTGAGCCATAGCGTGAATGGCTTTTAGATGACCGGGAATGGGGCAGTAGAAAGGAATGGGAATGGATGGGACAGTAGAAAGGAATGGGATGGATGGGACCGTAGAAAGGAATGGGAATGCATAGGCCAATAGAAAGGAATGGGAATGGATGGGGACAGTAGAAAGGAATGGGAATGGATGGGGACAGTAGAAATGAATGGGAATGGATGGGGACAGTAGAAAGGAATGGGAATGGATAGGGACAGTAGAAAGGAATGGGAATGGATGGGGACAGTAAAAAGGAATGGGAATGGATGGGGACAGTAGAAAGGAATGGGAATGGATGGGGACAGTAGAAATGAATGGGAATAGATGGGGACAGTAGAAAGGAATGGGAATGGATGGGGACAGTAGAAATGAATGGGAATGGATGGGGACAGTAGAAAGGAATGGGAATGGATAGGGACAGTAGAAAAGAATGGGAATGGATGGGACAGTAGAAAGGAATGGGAATGTATGGGGACAGTAGAAAGGAATGGGAATGGATGGGGACAGTAGAAATGAATGGGAATGAATGGGGAAAATAGAAAGGAATGGGAATGGATGGGGACAGTAGAAAAGAATGGGAATCAACGAGGCTAAGGAGGTGTAGGGCTTTCAGATGATAAATGGGTTCATTACGAGGAATATGGCATCATAAGGAGATACATGGGTTCATAATAGGGTATATTCCATTATCCCTTTCTGAGTAGGGATTACCTTAACGTGGTGAAAGGGTTTGTTTATCGCTATGTAACTGTGACGGAAACCCATACTAGGTTGGTTTGCTTGTTGTGAGCGATTAGACTAGAGTCTCCCGCCATCACCAATCTGCACTGGCCAGCATGGTGATGAAAAGTGCTCTTAAAATATTTTATTTCAATTGTTCATTACTTCTCTTGTAGTTTACTTTTTTCCTTTCCCCACTGGGCTATTTTTCACGGTTGGGACCCTTG
>NC_090725.1:306891952-306894452 GCF_036898095.1 Palaemon carinicauda | reverse complement strand
ATATATATATATATATATATATATATAAACGTGACAGGCAAGATTTTCCATTAATGCAAATCTAAATGCGTATATAGTTTTAAATATATATATATATATATATATATATATATATATATATTCATATATATATATATATATATATATATTATATATATATATGTATATATATATATATATATATATATATATATATATATGCGTGTGTTTGTGTGTGTATTTAAAGATGCTCGTAGCACTGTTAATGATATGCTGCCACTACCGTTGAAAAATCTTCCTTTCAGAAATTTAGCGATGAATGTTGCAGTGACATGTTGCTTTCCTCTACAGCCACCCCACTGAGACAGGTAACTGCATATGGTTAATATATATATATATATATATATATATATATATATATGTGTGTGTGTATATATATATATATATATATATATATCCTACCAAGCAATTTAAATAAAGGGTTGAGGTAGCCTATTGGAAACGTCCCTGCCTGGCAATCTCCTGGAATGGGGTTCGAACCATCTTAAACTCGATAGTTTCTTGTAGTGTCTGCAACCTCACCATCCTTGTGAGCCAAGGATGGGAGGGCGTTGGGGAAGCCTATATCTTTACCTACTGAGTCATTAGCAGCCATTGCCTGGTAATCCCTGGTCTTAACTTGGGTGGCGTGCGGGCTTGGGTGGAAAGATGAACAAAGTACATATTTTTTTCTATAGTAACTTAATATTTGCCTCAGTTAGTCACTTAAATAGCAGTTGGTCTGCTTTAAAGTTTTCTGATACATCTATATTTCTCAATACCTTCAATGATCCAAATTGGGTATTCACATATCATTCAGTAGGTGATTAGATCTATTTCCCTGCAAAATCGCAACATGAATAGATGTTTCTTATTGAATTTTACCTTGAAAGGGATGGCTCAAACATCACGGAAAAGAACCTTTTAGCATGGATTTTCATAGGAACTGAATTCACATGGGTGACTTTGTTACATAATGAAATAAATTATGTTCAGCTGAAGTCCAGTGATTTCTAAATAATTCTTAGCATATATATCATAATGACCTTTTAGTGCATGTTCTCTCAAAGCTTTAAAGGCCAATCATGAATGGCCGAGGCAAGGGCCGAGGCAAGGGACAGTGACGTTGACCTAGTAAGCAGGACAATGCCCTAGAAACTTACCATATACCTATAATCAGCGTACAAACTTCTCTCCACCCCAGGCTAGGATCAGGGAGGGCCAGGCAATGACTGTTGATGACTCGGCAGGTAGACCTAAAGGCTCCGCAAAACCCCCATCCTTAACTCACAAGGATGGGGAGGCTGCAGCGACCAAAGGAACAAAGGAGTTTGAACGGGACTTGAACCAGTCTGGCGTTCATCAGTCAAGGACGTTACCACATAGGCTGATAGATACTTTACTATCCAAGTCCTTTTATGTCGTTAAAGTTCTTTGGCTATGATACGCAGGTCCTCTAGGAGAAAGACACTCCAAAAACGACCATTGTTCCCTAATCTTTGGTGGTGCCATAGCCTATCTACCATGGTCTTCCACTGTCTTGAATTAAAGTTCTCTAGCTTGAGGGCACACTCAGGCACACTATTCTATGTGTTTGTTTATTCTCTTTCCTCACTGATATATTTTTTCCCGTTGCAGCAGTTGGAATGTGGCAACATAGGTTTTCCAGCTAGGGTTGTAGCTTAGCCAATAATAATAATAATGATGATGATGAGGAGGAGGAGGAGGATGATGATGAGGATAATGATGATGATGATGATAAGTTTCGATCTCTCTAACTCGGCTATGGTGCATATCTTTCAAATAAATGTTAAGGAAAACTACTACTTTCCAAGCTTTCAAATAAAACACAGAAAACACAGCCATCAAGAGCTTCTGATAAGCTGTTATGCTCTCAAATACTTAGCCATTCTCAATCATCTCATAAATAATTTCTATAAAACCCAAACCTTTAAGTGATACGAACATAAAAATCTATTTCAGTTGCAAACGTCTCTCCTTTTTTGTCCTTTTTACATCGGCCGTTAAAACGGTCTGACGTCAGAGACGATATACACGATTTTTTTTGCTCTTTTTGATTGCACTTTTTTTCATAAAATATTCTATTTTTTCTTGTTTCCTCTCCTAACTGAGCTATTTTTCCTGTTGGAGCCCCTGGGCTTAAAGCATCCTGCTTATCCAACTATGGAGGTAAATTAGTAGGTAATAATAATAATAATAATAATAATAATAATAATAATAGTAGTAGTAATAATAATAAAAACAACAATATTAATAATAATAATAATAATAATAATAATAATAATGATAATAATAATAATAATAATAATAATGATAATGTACAGCAATATACATAAATGAGAACTACATTCTTTCTCATCGTTATGTTATTACCAATGCGTCCGTATATGCATCGCTCGAAGTCGAAACAATTTGGGAATTGTGCGAAGCGAATTGAAATCGGCCGAGTGTTTGGGATTAA
>NC_090725.1:306884452-306886952 GCF_036898095.1 Palaemon carinicauda | reverse complement strand
GCGGCTTTGCTTCCCCTATTTAACTTTGCTCCTGCTCCCTTTGGTCTGTTATTGTTTAGCTAACCAGCTTACATAATAAGAAAAAAAGAAAAAGAAAAAAAAAAGACAATTTTATGAACGCATTTTAAAAAGTTCAGGAGTCTATGTATATCCATGTGCCCTTTTTAATGTGAAAAGAAGGTTTTTAGAAGACACTGAAGAAATAATAAAAATAACAATTTAAGCTCTGGTGGCCTATAGTACCGCAATTCTCTCAATTGTATATACAAGTTAGAACACAGGCCACTGTATGCTTATGTGAATTTTGACTCAAACTCGACCGACTGAATATAGTTAAAATATGCTGGAATTGAGATACTAACGCTAGAGAGTTATGGGGTCTTTTGTCTGGCCAAACAGTAGTACACTGGATCCTTCTCTCTGGTTACGGTTCATTTTCCTTTTCCCTACACACACACGCATACCGAATAGCCTGGGCTATTCTTTACATATTCTCCTCTGCCTCATATACCTGACAACATTGAGATTACCAAACAATTCTTCTTAATGCAGTGTAATTGTTCAGTGGCGATTTTCCTCTTTGTAAGGGTAGAAGAGACACTTTACCTATGGTAAGCCGCTCTTCTAGGAGGACACTCCAAAATCAAACCATTGTTCTCTAGTCTTCGGTAGTGTCATAGCCTCTGTACCATGGTCTTTCACTGTCTTGGGTTAGAGTTCTCTTGCTTGAGGGTACACTCAGGCACACTATTCCATTTAATTTCTCTTCCTCTTGTTATGTTAAAGTTTATATAGTTTATATAGGCGATATTTATTTTGAGGTTAATCTTCTTAGAATATTTTATTTTTCCTTTTTCTTTCCTCACTAGGCTATTTTCCCTATTGGAGCCCCTGTGCTTATAGCAACCTGCTTTTGCAACTAGGGTTGTAGCTTAGCAAGTAATGATAATAATAATAATAATAATAATAATAATAATAATAATAATAATAATATACATATTGAATGACAATAAACTATAAATACAAGAAAAAAAATGCAAATACACAATAAAACAAAGCGACAGAACAATACTCCAATACTATGGCGAAGGACAGTGCCTTTGAGACTAACTATATATATATATATATATATATATATATATATATATATATATATATATATATATATATATATACAGTATATATATATAAATTTTTTACAATTACTTAAAATATTTCAATTTGATTGTTTACTCTTCCCTCGTAGTTTATTTATTTCCTTTTTTACTTTCCTCACTGGGCTACTTACCTTGGGCTTATAGCATCTTGCTTTTCCAACTAGGGTTTTAGCTTAACTTGTAATAATAATAATAATAATAATAATAATAATAATAATAATAATAATCAGCACCAAAAGGCCCCTTTCCATCTACATAGGACCAAGGAATGTCAGGCAATGGCTGCTAATGACTCGGAAGCTAGACGTATAGGATACGCCCAAACAAACCCCTCCTTACCCCATAAGGACGTTAAGGATGCAAACACTACTAGAAACTTGTCACGTAAGATGCCTTCCAACAATATGCCTCTCAACCTTTCGGAATATTTTTTAAAGCACAAAGCGTTTATATAAATATGAAATACCCAATATCATATGGCTCTCAACCCTTCAGAATATTTTGTAAAAAAGGAAGCGATGAAAAAGTGAAATATACATAAACGTTTCCAGTTAGATTGTCTTGAAAATAAACGTACAAACGTTTATACAAATATGAAATGTCCTAAAAATATGCCTCTCAACCCTTCAAAATATTTTGTAAGAAAGGAAGCGATGAAAAAGGGAAGTATACATAAACGTTTCAAGTTAGATATCTTGAAAATAAACATACAAACGTTTATACAAATATGAAATGTCCTAAAGATATGCCTCTCAACCGTTCAAAATATTTTGTAAAAAAGGAAGCGATGAAACAGTGAAGTATAGATAAACGTTTCCAGTTATATATCTAGAAAATAAACATGCAAACGTTTATACATATATGAAATGTCCTAAAAATATGCCTCTCAACCCTTCAGAATATTTTGTATAAACGGAAGCGATGAAAAAGTGAAGTATACATAAACGTTTCCAGTTAGATATCTTGAAAATAAACATACAAACGTTTATACAAATATGAAATCCAGTTAGATATTTTACTTTCTCCTTGGAGGAATACACCTACTTTCCTCCAAGACTTTCTGCTTCCCCAAGGCGATATCTCCAAACTGGACGCTCCCAATCAATCGTAAAAAGGATTTGGAAACTGACACACGGAATAACTCTTGAAGGACGATATAGTGGGGAAACACGAAGCAGAACTAACAAAGGGAAAAACGAGAATGACGGAACAATAGCAACAACGGTATAAATTTCCATAAAGTAATAAATACTGAAATGGAGATATAGTGTAAGTTTGGAGAGATAGAGAGAGAGAGAGAGAGAGAGAGAGAGAGAGAGAGAGAGAGAGAGAGAGAGAGAGAG
>NC_090725.1:306871355-306878855 GCF_036898095.1 Palaemon carinicauda | reverse complement strand
TTCTTTCTCATCGTATAGTTGATATTAGGAAGAGAAAGTCCTTGGGATCAAGATACCAAGATAAGCATTTGTAATAAATAATGACAACAACCAATTTTGATATTTGTCTTATGCACGTGTGTGTTTCATGAAGTCCACGATCTAGCAAACCTCAAGGGAGCTACAATCGCATTTTTACCTGCTTATATTACGTAAACACGTGTGATACTGTTGCCATGTTTATAATAAATAAATAAATAATTAATTAAATAAATAAACAAATTATATATACACATTTATATCTATCTATCTATCTATCTATCTATATATATATATATATATATATACATATATATATATATATATATATACATCACATTGAGATCGAACACTTTAGTCTCTTCAAATGAAGGCAAACCATTTTCATTAGAAGAAACTAGGGTTTGATCCTAACGTGAAGTAGAAACTATATCGATGGAACACGATAGTGTTCATTTTCATATATATATATATATATATATATATATATATATGCTGTGTAATATACATTTACATTATGCAGTTATGGTACATGACCTTCATATACTTGTGTGAATAATTAATAGTTACAAAAAAAAAAAAAAATAAAGTATTAACTTATCATAATACTACTAAAGCATACAGTACACAAAAGTTATCAACGCATAAAACACCTGAAAAACAAAATAACACCACATAAAACTCCCTTCCGAGTAAGTTTAACCCCGGAAATGAAGACCCACCGAATTCCGTGGCCGATATAACAGATACCCAATAGAGCGTTCAAAAAAGTAAACAATTCAACGCAAACAGAAAAAAAAAAAATGCTCGGACAAAAGCAAACTGACCAAATGATCCGGTATTCCACATTAATGCCATTCCAACTTCATGAAATGCGTAAACAATCACTGCGATTGGTGTGGCACACTGACGTCAATGGACCCTTCGCTCGCCGAATGAGTATTTCATGAAATACAGATAGAATTCTAATATTATCTCTGGATATATATATATATATATATATATATATATATATATATATATATATATATATATAATTATCTTTTTGGTCACGCTCATTTATCACCGTCCCTCTGAGAGAGAGTAGTCATACTCTGGTGAGAAGGGATAGCATGTGCGTGTATATCTATCTAAATATTTAGCCGTCATTTTCTATAGGTCACCTACACTATTTAATAATAATAATAATAATAATCCATCAAGCTAGGGCCAGGGAATGCCAGGCAATGGCTGCAGATGACCTATAGGCTCTTCCAGATTTAAGGCACCTCTCCATTACGCTAGGAACAGGGAGGGCCAGGCAATGGCTGCTGAAATCCTAAAGGCTCTCCCAAACGCCGCATCCTTAGTTCGCAGGAATAGTTAGATTGCAGACCCTACTAGAAACTATATAGCTCAAGCGGGTCTCGAACTTCCATCCAGCAGAATGCCAAGCAGCAAAACTATTCGTAAAAACGAGGCCCATAATCAATCTCTCTCTCTCTCTCTCTCTCTCTCTCTCTCTCTCTCTCTCTCTCTCTCTCTCTCTCTCGACACTTTACAATATTGCAGAGGGTTTATAGCCATGCCGTTTCTCCATCCGCGATGCTATACGATGCTCGTTATTGTTGCAGGCGCTTTCTATTGCGTTTTGCAATGTTGCACACATTCGCTGAGTGTAGGGGGGGGGGGGGGGCGAGAAGGGCCACCCATGCGCGCCATTGCTATTGAAACCCGAGGCAAGTATGGTCATGTATATATAAGGAAGTTTCGTGGATTTCAAAACTAACAGCGGATGTTTATGGATGGTTCTAATGAGGGGAAAACAGGATATAACTATTTAAAAGTTTAAAAAGGTTTAAAGGCCGCTCATGAATGGCAGAGGCAAGGGAGAGCTACATTGGCCTATCAGGCAAGACAATACCCTGGACTCACTGACCATATATATACACATGATCAGCACTCAAACCCACTCTCCATCCAAGCTAGGACCAAGGAGGGCAAGGCAATGGTTGCTGATGACTCAGCAGATAGACATATAAGCTCCCCCAAAATCCCCAACCTTATATCACAAGGATGATGAAGTTGCAGCGACTAAAGACACTATCGAGTTTGAGGGGTACTCGAACCTCAGTCTGAGACGTTACCACATCGGCCACCATAGCCTCTTCTATTATAAAATAAATTTCACTCGATATATGGATATTTAGTGATGATACCAAAAGTATGTTTTTACAGAAAAGGTATGAGCAAACAAATAAGAAAATAAGATTTTGAAGAACCATTTCAACGACCCCAAATAGGGACAAGCTAGGAGAGAGAGAGAGAGAGAGAGAGAGAGAGAGAGAGAGAGAGAGAGAGAGATTTAAATTAAACATTCCTCTAGCATACAAGAACCTGAGATGGTCTTTTAAGATGATCATGTACAGGAATGATTCTACAAGAGAAAATAATCAAACAGACTGAGCTTTCTTTAGGCAAACTCAACTCTCTACTCACAAATTCCGGCATATAAATTGTCACATGGATGGTTTTAGGTAGGTAGGTAGGTAGGTAGGTAGGTAGGTAGGTAGGTAGGTAGGTAAGGTATGGTACATTTTCCAAATGCTATTCAAAGAAAGATGCCCCTTCCCCTTTTAATAAAAGTTTACAGCGAAAATCAAGCAAGACAGGTACTAACGGAAAGAGTATAAACAGGAAATAGTCCATCTTAAAAATACTTATTTCGCTTGACAAACAAACTGTGTAGCTCTAATATATGAAAATATTACAATAGTATAAATTTCATAAAAACATTCTCAGAATATCTTTTTACAAAGAGATTGCTATGCCAAAAGTATAAGTACGCATTAACAAACTTTGAGAAGGCAGCAGTAAAACCAAATAGCATTACGGCAGAACTTACGAAAGTGTGGACGAAGCATCTGAGCTGATCTTGGGTGTGATGTGAAATAGTAAAAACGTAGGAGAAAACAGAGTAAACTTAGAAAAGACCAAATTGTGGAATGATCTTCCTCATCTAGCAGTTGAATCGGTGAAACTTCAAAACTTCAAACTTGCAGCGAATGTTTGTATGTTGAACGGACTGACTTGAGTGTCTTTATAGATTATATGTGAAATATTATTCTAATCTTGTTACTGTTCTTAAAATATTTACATTAATTGTTCATTACTTCCCATGCAGTTTATCTATTGCCTTATTTCCTTTCCTCACTTGACTATTTTTCCTGTTGGAGCCCTACGGCTTATAGTATCCTGCTTTTCAAACTAGGGTTGTAACTTAGCTAGTAATAATAATAATAATAATAATGATAATAATAATAATAATAACTAGAAAAGCACTAAGAGTGCAGACCTCCACCACGGCAGCTTATTTCTCAAGGTCAGGGTTAATTCGGGTCGAACTTTTCCTCGGCCTTGACCTTTGATCTAGGACTTCAAGTAAATCCCTTCCACGTCTCAGCATAACAATTAATCCTTGAAAGTTTCACTACTTGATGAGTAAAATTGTGGCCAGGAACTTGTTCACAAACAAACAAAGAGAAAAACGGAGAAACATAACCTCCTCCTAACTACGTTGACGGAGGTAATAATAATAATAATAATAATAATAATAATAATAATAATAATAATAATAATAATAATAATAGTAATAATAGCATCAACACAGACGCTGTTAAAAATTTGCATTAAAAAAAAAATGATAAATGTCTGGCAACAATTATTCCAGGATGTTTACTGTTTTAAAAACTGATAAATTAACGTAAAAGAGTCATATTACGATCACCAACCCGTAAAAGATGATAAAATAGTAAGGTAAAACTACAGTCGCCTGTATTTTACTGAAATACGGTTGAGAACAGTATATTTTTACGGATAATTTCCTATTAAAACTAAAGTTTTTTCTAACAGCGCACTAACGCCTAAAACCCAGGCCGAACAATAAGAAAAAGCATCCACTCCACCAATTAACAGAAAATCCCACATAATCCTCTAAAAGTCTTAAATCTTCCTTTCTTTCTTTATCATCCCCTTATTAAACCTTCACAATTGGCTCATCCTTTCTAATTACATCAAACTATCATGAATCTCAAATAACCATTTTTCGTTTCACTTAATCAAATCTTTACATTCAACTTTCCTTCTTTTTTCTACTTCTCTCTTTCTCTTAAATTTCTTTATCATTCCCTTATCAAACCTTCACAACTGGCTCATCCTTTCTAATTACATCAAACTATCATGAATCTCAAATAACCATTTTTCGTTTCACTTAATCAAATCTTTACATTCAACTTTCTTCTTTTTTCTATTTCTCTCTTTCTCTCTTATCTGAAGGAAATCCCATTTCTCCCGACATTAATTCGCTCTAATTACCTTTATAAATTTCTAAATTTCGCCTCAGAATTGTGAGATGATTGTAATTTCGAACGGGGAAGAGGTCTTTTGTTTGCTTTAAACCATCATAAATAACGAGGATAATTATCTTCAATGCCCTACTTCATTCTTCAAATGCAAATGAATGTAAAAATATGAGAGAGAGAGAGAGAGAGAGAGAGAGAGAGAGAGAGAATTGAAATAAAATGTATTTCTAAATTACACATTCTCTCTCTCTCTCTCTCTCTCTCTCTCTCTCTCTCTCTCTCTCTCTCTATATATATATATATATATATACAGTATATATATATATATATAATATATATATATATATATATATACAGTATATATATATATAGATAGATAGATAGATATACATATGTGTATATATATATATATATATATATGGACATGGGCAGTACATATAATGAAAATGACATATAATGGATGGATATGAACAATAGGAGAACAGGTTCTTAGAGATTACAAACGAAAAAGGGGAAGGAAAAACAGACGATGTATTGACGAACTAAGAGAATTTCCGAGTATAGACTGACATAGTAAGGCCATAAACAGACACGAGTGGAAGGACATGTCTGAGGCCTCTGTCCTGCAGAGTTCTGGCAACGACTGATAATGATGAGGAAGACAAAGAGGATGATAATGTACTCTTACTATCACCCTGATTTAAAGATCAAGTGAACTGAACATCCCACGGAATATCTATCTTTATCTTTTGTAAAAATAGAATCAACGCCAAGTAAAAAGATGGGAAAAAATAGAGTAAAAAATATAAATGGAAAAATCTTCAACAACAGAGATATATCATTTCCACAATTTCAGGTCGGAAATTATAATAAAAAAATTGCAAACGGATTCAATAACAGCAAAGCTCATTACAGATTCTATTTTGCACTTGAATTAAAGTTTTCATTCGACAAAAAATGAAGAGTTACTTTCCTTTTTTTTTTTTACCTTTTGTCCTTTCCTTATTAAGGTTTCATTTTCAGCAACCATTATGCATGTAATGTGATATGTATTTCTGGTCTCCTTTGGGCAGTAACCTCATGAATTTATTACATGAAACTAGAAGAGCACTCTGAGTGCAGACCTCCGCCACGGCGGCTTAATTCTCGAAAATAGCTTGCATTTTCCAGAATCAATTTAGACCGTAGGCGTATGTGAAAACCATGTGCGAACTTAGGTATAAGGTTGGGGTTAATTCAGTCAACTTTTTGCTCGACCTTGACCTTCAACTTTGACCTAGGACATTCAAAATTGAATCACTTCCACCTCTCAACATACCCGTTAATTCCTGAAAGTTTCACTACTCTTAAGAGTAAAATTGTGGGCAGGAATTAATCCCCAAACACAAACAAAAAGGGGCGAAAACATAACTTCGTTGGGTGGATGTTATGCCTGTCATTGTATATTAGTACACATACTGAATGTTATCATCCACACAAACGTAAACAAAAAGCAGTTAATGAAAACATCTATATGAATACATATTTCATAAAAAAAAAGATATATGAACTCTCACGTATATTTAATAGAAAATAAAAATTACTTCTACATGTGCAGCATAATTCAATTACTGTATACCTACAGTGGAAGATTTCTCTCTCTCTCTCTCTCTCTCTCTCTCTCTCTCTCTCTCTACAATATATATATATATATATATATGTGTGTGTGTGTATATATATATATATATATACATATATACCTGAAATAAAAAACTTCTACCTGTACAGCATAATTCAATTACTGCATACCTGCAGTGGAAGATATCTCTCTCTCTCTCTCTCTCTCTCTCTCTCTCTCTCTCTCCCCCCGTTGAAACACCACCAATTTAGTACATATCCAAATCAAGTTGAAAATTATTTATCGTTCCAGTGAGCACAGCTCGTAACGTAACGCCCATCCCCTCCCCCCACCCATGTTTCAGCTACTGTTTACTCCACCTTTCAGTTCACAACCCAGAACGCCCGCACCTTCCATCGCCTCATACGCATAACGCCACGCCCATTCGGCTTCAAAAGACGGGTTGGAACTACTTTTTTGCATTATTAAGGTGGTTGACGTTCGTGGGGGATAGTTAATGTATAGGCAAGGATACGTTTAATCACAGGTGCAATGCATGGCTAACAGAGAGAGAGAGAGAGAGAGAGAGAGAGAGAGAGAGATATACAAGGATTTTGGCTGCCTCAAAGACTTTTAAGTCCACCAGCGGAGACTCCATTTGCTCGTGGGTGAAGCGAATTAGTTTAAACATTTAAGAGTTTATATGATCTTATCTGTGTCTGAGAGAGAGAGAGAGAGAGAGAGAGAGAGAGAGAGAGTTACAAGTATTTTGGATGTTTCAAAGACTTTTTAGTCCATCCGTGGAGCCTCCATTTGCTCTTGTGCGGAGAGAGAGAGAGAGAGAGAGAGAGAGAGAGAGAGAGAGAGTGTGTGTGTGTATTTGTTAAAAGAGTTTTGGATGTTTCAAAGACTTTTTAATCCATCCGTGGAGCCTCCATTTGCTCTTGTATGAAGAGAGAAAGAGAGAGAGAAAGTGTATGTGTTAAAAGTATTTTGGATGTTTCAAGAACTTTTTAGTCCATCCGCGGAACCTCCATTTGCTCTTGCGGAGAGAGAGAGAGAGAGAGAGAGAGAGAGAGAGAGAGCCTATATGGCCTAAGCACAAACTTCCCTCCTTCTGCTACGTCCCCCAAGAGGTGCCTAGGCTTAAAGCCAAACCATTACTTCCCTGTTAAGTATTCATACGGTTCTACCAAGCCTCCAGGATGCTGAAAAGATCTGATGTCTCCAGGCATCCTGCCAATCCGGTATTGGGAAAAACTACGAACACACCGTCAGTTTACGACAGGTTGTTTCGTTTGAACATCAAACGTTATTACTACAATTATTACCTTCGCCAACGAAGTTGGGAGGTGGTTATGTTTTCGCTCCTGTTTGTCTGTTTGCGAACAACTTCCACGGAAGAATTTTACACGATTTGTATTCCTATTACCTCTTCTTCTACACAATATTGAAAAATAAAGACAGCGACTTCTACTTTTTCTTATGTTAATCATTCTTATCTTTCTTTTTCTTCCTAATTTGTTCCTTTTTCAGTAACCTCTT
>NC_090725.1:306863855-306866355 GCF_036898095.1 Palaemon carinicauda | reverse complement strand
TACATACATATATATATCAATGCTACCATATATATATATATATATATATACACTCCTGTATATTATTCCTCACACCATACCACTGGTTGAATGAGAACCCTCTTCTCTCCCTGAACTGGAGGTCATGAACATTAACCTCTCCCCCCACGGTATCCCTTCCCCCGCCTCTCCAAGGAACACGAACTCGACACGACTCCAATCCCGTGATGAGAGGGGAAGGGGAGGGGGGTACATGAACTCCAAAAGCATAGCTATAGCGTGGCTACGTTTCCTGGTGTGTATTACGTGCCATCTTGACATTTAATAGAATGAGAAGGTGATACCAGAGAGTGCTTTCTCTATATGACTTGCCCGGAGAGATATGAACTATGGAGAGAGAGAGAGAGAGAGAGAGAGAGAGAGAGAGAGAGAGAGAGAGAATGGGTATGGAGAAAACTACTTGCGTCATGTGTCATTCTATGGTACGATACAAAAGAGATTAGGCCTGTTTTCAGCAAACACAGGTGGCCATTGTTTTCCGATATTTTGTTCTACAAATGTTTGTATGTCCGCAATCTTACATTACCATACACACAAACAGTATATACACTGATAATCTAAAATTAGTTTCAATGCATGTCCTCTAAATAAAACCTTAAATATAAGACAAAACTAGCCTACAGTCAGATATGAACTTAATTTTCAGTGTTTTATATATATATATATATATATATATATATATAAAATATATATATGGAGAGAACACCATCAAATCTTTTCTATAATTGGATACCACTTTCTAAAGAGTAACTGAAACAAGACTCTATACAAGGATCAGCTCTTGTCAACAAGTAAGTACATATCCTTCCCCATTTAAAATTCGCTCTAGCAAATTCTAACAGAAAGCATTCACTTTCAGAACACAACACAGGCTTTATATAAACTGCGAACTCCATGAAATGATTATAAGAAAAAATATCATGCGATTTACCAAAAGTAGTTTTAAGGAAACTCTTTAATAAGTCACTACAGAACATGAAGGGAATGAAAGCAAAGTTGTTATGACACAGTAAATGTATACAGTATAGAGTTCTGGTGACCGGTCAATCTTGTTATTTTCTTTGGTCACTGCAACCTCACCACCCTTATAAGCTAAGGATGGCGGTTTTGGGGGAGCCTACAGGTCTTTCCGCTGAGACCTCAGCAGCCATTGCCTACATATAAAATTATAAAATATTGGTCTGATATTCCCTCTAATATTATACGAATGAAATATTTCAAAACTAAAACAGCTCTCCCAAGATATCCATCTCCTTTTCCCGATTACGATTAATAAATTTTATATATATATATATATATATATATACACATATATATATATATATATATATATCATCGTCATCATCATCTCCAACTATGCCTATTGCCGCAAAGATTTCGCCAGTAATCTCTATCTTGAGCTTTTAATTTAATACTTCTCCATTCATCATCTCCTACGCCACGCTTTAAAGTCCTCAGCCATGTGGGACTGGGTGTTCCAACTCTTCTATACACACAAACACACACATGTATATATATATATATATATATATATACTGTATATATATACAATGCTAATACTTTATTTGGTATTTTGTTTCATCTACCGTACCAAATATCATTAAGCGAACATAGATTAAAAGGAGCATAAGTATCTTTGAAGCAGAAATTGTCAAATTCCTTGCACTCAAAATAAATTAGGCAAGGCTGATGAATTATAGGTTCACGTCACCAAATGGTCGCAAAGCAAAGCAGTAAACCACATTAAATTATGATTAATTAACCAATAAACGTGATGAATACGTCGCCGCTAATGATGTCATTAATTATAACAATTTTTACATATCAAGATATATATATATATATATATATATACATATATATATATATATATATATATAACAAATGCAGCCCTTTCTAGTCCACCGCAGAACAAAGGCCTCAGACACGTTATTTTTCATGTCTGGGGTTTGGCCACTTTTCATCACCAAGCTAGCCACTACGAATTGATGATGGGGGGAGACTTTTCTGATCACTCACAGCAAACCAACCAAGTATAGGTGTCCCTGACTAGTACAGCTTTGCTGAACATGACAATACACAAACCATTTCTCCACGTTAAGGTATCCCCACTCGGAAATAAAAAGTAATACTAATATAGACTAAGCAAATTCAATAATGCGAAAATAAAGTTCTTAACAATGTGCCGCCTGGCTGGATATACCGACTACCAAAGTATTTCCCCTATTTATTTCTAGTCAAAAGAGAATGCGTCACTTTGACACTTCAACATCAGTTTTCGATTTCGAAACCATTTTCTCCTACGAGGTTTCAAGACCGTCGGGGGGAAAAGTTTTCAGCATTTCCTTCCAACGTGAGCATGCCATGCAGTCACCTGCTACAGAGAGAGAGAGAGAGAGAGAGAGAGAGAGAGAGAGGAAGTGTAAGTACATTCACCCCAACACTAGTCTTGAACGTAGCA
>NC_090725.1:306855046-306858355 GCF_036898095.1 Palaemon carinicauda | reverse complement strand
CCGTAGGTGTATTTGAAGTCTGTGTGACAACCATGTTCGAACTAAGGTTTAAGGTTAGGGTTAATTCAGTCGGCCTTTTGCTCGACCTTGACCTTCAACTTTGACCTAAGACTTTAAAAATTAAATAATTTCCACGTCTCAACATAATAGTTAATTCCTAAAAGTTTCACTTCTTCACGAATAAAAATGTGGGCAGGAAGTGGTCTACAAACAGACAGACAAAAAGGGGCGAAAACACAACCTCCTCCTCCCAACTTCGTTGGCAGATGTAATAACAAGCGTCTGACTGTCCTACATAAATGTAAACAAAAAGTAGTTAAGGAAAATATCTATATGAATATATATTTCAAAAGAAAAGGTACATGAACTCTAACGTGTATATAATTGAAATAAAAATTACTTCTACATGTGCAGCATAATTTAATTACTGTATTACATTGGAAGATCTGGATGATCTCTCTCTCTCTCTCTCTCTCTCTCTCTCTCTCTCTCATTTATATATACATGTATATATATAAATATATAATATATATATATATATATATATATATACATGTGTGTGTGGGTGTGTATAGATAAAAGAACTTCTACCTGTACAGCATAATTCAATTACTGCCTACCTGCCTACCTGCCTACCTGCAGTGGAAGATCTCTCTCTCTCTCTCTCTCTCTCTCTCTCTCTCTCCGTTAAAACACCACCAATTTAGTACATATCCAAATCAAGTTGAAAACTATTTATCGTTCCAGTGAGCACAGCTCTTAACGTAACGCCCACCTCCCCCCCCCCCACCCTGTTTCAGCTACTGTTTACACCACCTTTCAGTTCACAACCCAGAACGCCCGCGCCTTCCGTCGCTTCATACGCATAACGCCACGCCCATGCGGCTTCGTTAAGAGACGGGTTGGAACTACTTTTTTGCGTTATTAAGGTGGTTGACGTTCGTGGGGGAATAGTTGATGTACAGGCAAGAATATGTTTAATCACAGGTTCAATGCATGGCTAACAGAGAGAGAGAGAGAGAGAGAGAGAGAGAGAGAGAGAGAGAAAGAGAGTGTTAAAAGTATTTTGGATGTTTCAAGGACTTTTTAGTCCATCCGTGGAGCCTCCATTTCCTCTTGGAGAGAGAGAGAGAGAGAGAGAGAGAGAGAGAGAGAGTATTTTGGATATTACAAGTATTTTGGATGTTTCAAAAACTTTTTAGTTCGTCCGCGGAGCTTCCATTTGCTCTTCTGGAGAGAGAGAGAGAGAGAGAGAGAGAGAGAGAGAGAGAGGGAGAAAGAGAGAGCCTATATGGCCTAAGCACAAACTTCCCTCCTTCTGCTACGTCTCCCAAGAGGTGCCTAGGCTTAAAGCCAAACCATTACTTCCCTGTTAAGTATTCATACGGTTCTACCAAGCCTCCAGGATGCTGAAAAGATCTGATGTCTCCAGGCATCCCGCCAATCCGGTATTAGGAAAAACTACGAACACACCGTCAGTTTACGACAGGTTGTTTCGTTTGAACATAAAACGTTATTACTACAATTATTACCTTCGCCAACGAAGTTGGGAGGTGGTTATGTTTTCGCCCCTGTTTGTCTGTTTGCGAACAACTTCCACGGAAGAATTTTACACGATTTGTATTCCTATTACCTCTCTTCTACACAATATTGAAAAATAAAGACGGCGATTTCTACTTTTTCTTATGTTAATCGTTCTTATCTTTCTTTTTCTTCCTAATTTGTTCCTTTTTCAGTAACCTCTTTTAAAATGACCATGATGTTATATTTACCTCTACCAACGAAATTGGAAGGCGGTTATGTTTTCGCCCCTGTTTGTCTGTTTGCGAACATCTTCCTGGCCACAATTTTACTCATATAGTGAAACTTTCTGGGATTACTTATGTTGAAGACGTAGAAGTGATTAAATTTTGAAATCCTGCGTCAAAGGTCAAGGTTGAGCTAAAGGTCGACCGAATTAACCATAACCTTAACCCCAAGTTGAAACATGGTTGTCACACAGACTTAAAATACGTCTACGGTCTAAATTGATTCTGGGAAAGGCAAGTGGGTTTCGAGAAATAAGCTGCCGTGTCGGAGGTCTGCAGTACTTTTCTAGTTATCAGTCTTATCATTCGAATAGCGAACATAACTTCTCAAGTTTCCACAAGGGATGAGTGGGGATTTCGGGTCACTTCCAGTATATGATAGGCAACATGCATGGAGAAAATAAAAACTAATACTAAAATGCAATTCATTCTATCCAATACAGTTTTCTATACGGAAAAATATTTACATTACATGAAGTAACATACGAGAAAAGTTAAGCCTGGGGCTTTACACAACTAACATAATCTTTCATATTTCTCCAACATGCAAGTCTTAGCGTATAAATCTCGTCCTATATAAATATGTTGCCGAGAATAAGAGGCTTGATAAGGGTCCTTAGACATTCTAAATAGTCAAAGTTCTCGTCGGGGGGGATAAATTGCTTTTCTGTAATTCCTATTCAGCTTATAAAAACAAACTGAACCTGTGTTCCAAGTGTATGAGCATGTATATATCTGTAATATTACACACACATTATATATATATATATATATATATATATATAATTACTGTTATTGCTAGCTAAGCTACAACCCTATATTGAAAAGCAGGCTAATATAAGCCGTAAGGTATCAACAGGGAAAAATATATCAGCAAAGAAAGAAAATAAGGAAATGAAGAAACTCCACGATAAGCATCAAATAGTAAATTCAAAATATCTTTAGATCAGTGAAAATGTTAGAATAATTGCCATATATATAAACATATGAAGAAAGAGAGACATTACCCAACACCACACAAGATACCAGAAGGCGATGCATAATTCTAATACACCCGGAAGTTAGTTTATTAATATATTATTTGGGTACGTTTTGTAAACATATATAATGCAAACAGAAAAAAACTAATGACATACGATAATTACTTCACGAGGTACCGACCTTATTTCTCCTCAATCAAAATATATACCGTAATATATGCGTTTCTTAACACCTAAAGCACTAACATTAGAATATAATTACTGTAAATTTAGTAACATAATCGCTTTAATATAGAACCCCCCCCCCCTCTCTCTCTCTCTCTCTCTCTCTCTCTCTCTCTCTCTCTCTCTCTCTTTTACAAGAGGAGGCAGCATCATTTACCTCAAGTATTCTCGTGGCTGCGGCCAACCGCTAGGGCGACGACACAGAAGCCGAAAAGCACAACTCGCATGAATCTCATATGTTGCTTTTAGCTGTGTTTGTGTAAAAGAGCACTAAATATTTTACATATACTGAAGTA
>NC_090725.1:306835046-306852546 GCF_036898095.1 Palaemon carinicauda | reverse complement strand
AAATAGGTACCAGTATTTCAAGAGGGAAAACTCACCAATCTTGAATCAAACTGAAATGAAACGTGTCTATTTGCTATAAGTGGTATATTCTCGCCAAGGAAATTAGGTCACAAGAGAGAGAGAGAGAGAGAGAGAGAGAGAGATGGCAGCATTGATATATATATATATATATATATATCCTTTCTGTGTGGGGATACCTTAACGTGGTTAAAAGGTTAGCGTAGCGCCATGATCAATAGATGTCCTACTCAGGGTCAGCCATACTAGGTTGGTTTGCTATGAGTCATCAGACGGAAATTCCACACCATCACCAATCTGCACTGGCCAGGTTGGTGATGAAAACTGGCCAAACCACAGACATGCATTTGTTGTTGTTGTCTATATATATATATATATATATATATACTCCTGTATATTATTCCTCACACCATACCACTGGTTGAATGAGAACCCTCTTCTCTCCCTGAACTGGAGGTCATGAACATTAACCTCTCCCCCTACGGTATCCCTCCCCCGCCTCTCCAAGGAACACGAACTCGACACGACTCCAATCCCGTGATGAGGGGAAGGGAGGGGAGGGGGGTACATGAACTCCAAAAGCAAAGCTATAGCGTGGCTACGTTTCCTGGTGTGTATTACGTGCCTTCTTGACATTTAATAGAATGAGAAGGTGATACCAGAGAGTGCTTTCTCTATATGACTTGCCCGGAGAGATATGAACTATGGAGAGAGAGAGAGAGAGAGAGAGAGAGAGAGAGAGAATGGGTATGGAGAATACTACTTGCGTCATGTGTCATATATGGTACGATGCAATAGAGATTAGGCCTGTTTTCAGCAAACACAGGTGGCCATTGTTTTCCGATATTTTGTTCTTCAAATGTTTGTATGTCCGCAATCTTACATTACCATACACACAAACAGTATATAAGCTACATTGATAATCTAAAATTAGTTTCAATGCATGTCCTCTAAATAAAACCTTAAATATAAGACAAAACTAGCCTACAGTCAGATATGAACTTAATTTTCAGTGTTTTATATATATATATATATATATATATACATATATATATATATATATATAAATATTTATATATATATGTATATATATATATATATATATAAATATTTATATATATATATATATATATATATATATAAAATATATATGGAGAAAACACCATCAAATCTTTTCTATAATTGGATACCACTTTCTAAAGAGTAACTAAAACAAGACTCTATACAAGGATCAGCTCTTGTCAACAAGTAAGTACATATCCTTCCCCATTTAAAATTCGCTCTCGCAAATTCTACCAGAAAGCATTTACTTTCAGAACACAACACAGGCTTTATATAAACTGTGAACTCCACGAAATGATTATAAGAAAAAATATCATGCGATTTACCAAAAGTACTTTTAAGGAAACTTTTTATTAAGTCACTACAGAACATAAAGGGAATGAAAGCAAAGTTGATATGACAAAGCAAATGCATCCTGTATAGAGTTCTGGTGACCGCTATCTCGTTAGTTTCTTTGGTCACTGCAACCTCACCATCCTTGTAAGCTAAGGATGGCGGTTTTGGGGAAGCCTACAGGTCTTTCCGCTGAGACCTCAGCAGCCATTGCCTGTATATAAAATTATAAAATATTGGTCAGATATTCCCTCTAATATTATACGAATGAAATATTTCAAAACTAAAACAGCTCTCCCAAGATATCTTCCCGGTTACGATTAATAAATTTTATATATATATATATATATATATATATCATCGTCATCATCATCATCATCTCCAACTATGCCTATTGCCGCAAAGATTTCGCCAGTCGTCTCTATCTTGAGCATTTAATTTAATACTTCTCCATTCATCACCTCCTACGTCACGTTTTATAGTCCTCAGCCATGTGGGACTGGGTGTTCCAACTCTTCTATACACACACACACACACACACACACACACATATATATATATATATATATATACATATAATGTTAATACTTTATTTGGTATTTTGTTTCATCTACCGTAGCAAATCTCATTAAGCGAACGTAGATTAAAAGGAGCATAAGTATCTTTGAAGCAGAAATTGTCAAATTCCTTGCACTCAAAATAAATTAGACAAGGCTGATGAATTACAGGTTCACGTCACCAAATGGTCGCAAAGCAAAGCAGTAAACCACATTAAATTATGATTAATTAACCAATAAACGTGATGAATACGTCGCCGCTAATGATGTCATTAATCATAACAATTTTTACATATCAAGATACATATATATATATAAATATATATATATATATATACATATATATATATATATATATATATATTATATATATATATTATATATATATATATATATATACATATATATATATATATACATATATATATATATATATATATATAACAAATGCAGCCCTTTCTAGTCCACCGCAGAACAAAGGCCTCAGACACGTTATTTTTCATGTCTGGGGTTTGGCCAGTTTTCATCACCAAGCTAGCCACTACGAATTGATGATGGGGGGAGACTTTTCTGATCAATCACAGCAAACCAACCAAGTATAGGTATCCCTGACTAATACAGCTTTGCTGATCATGACAATACACAAACCATTTCTCCACGTTAAGGTATCCCTACTCGGAAATAAAAAGTGATACTAATAAAGACTAAGCAAATTCAATAATGCGAAAATAAAGTTCTTAACAATGTGCCGCCTGGCTGGATATACCGACTACCAAAGTATTTCTCCCATTTATTTCTAGTCAAAAGAGAATGCGTCACTTTGACACTTCAACATCAGTTTTCGATTTCGAAACCATTTTCTCCTACGAGGTTTCAAGACCGTCGGGGGGAAAAGTTTTCAACATTTCCTTCCAACGTGAGCATGCCATGCAGTCACCTGCTACACACACACACAGAGAGAGAGAGAGAGAGAGAGAGAGAGAGAGAGAGAGGAAGTGTAAGTACATTCACCCCAACACTTGTCTTGAACGTAGCATGCTAAAGACTTCCTACTCAGACAAACTATTCAGAATTAGATAAACAACAGAAAATGTACGATAAACTTATTAATTCAAAACAAATCAAAATGGAAAATAAGTGAACGAACTCTTAAAATAAAAAAATAAACGAGGATTTCCAAATCAAATAACTACTGTATGAAGAAACTCAAAAAGAATGTAAAAAAAAAAAGACGAAATATTTGTGGTTTGAACTTGGACTCAAAACTGCTCGCGTTTATAAGAAAGGACTCGACGAAGGATGGTGCAAGATTTAAAAGAGAAAATAGAAATGTTGTATTTACTGGTTTCCAACACCTCCAGGATCTATTATTATTATTACTATTATTATTATTATTATTATTATTATAAATAGCTAAGCTACAACCCTAGTTGGAAAAGCAAGATACTATAAGCCCAATGGCTACAACAGGGAAAATAGCCCAGTGAGGAACGGAAATAAGAACACTCATATAATAGTGTACCCGAGTGTATCCTCAGGCAAAAGAACTCTAACCCAAGACAGGGCAATACTATGGAATACAGGCTATGCCACTACCAAAGAACAATGGTTTGATTTTGGCAGTGTCCTCCTAGAAGAGCAGCTTACCATAGCTAAAAAGTCTCTCCTACCTTTATCATGTTTAAAGTAGGCACTGAACAATTTAAGTACTATAATTAGCCCCTTCAGTGAAGAAAGATTTTTTCGGTTATTTTAGTGTTGCCAGGTATATGAGGAAAACGGAGAATGTGTAAAGAATAAGCCAGACTATTCGGTAAAAGTGTAGGCAAAGGATAACCAAAGGCTTCAATAATTACAGTTGGTCTGAAAACCCTTACTAAAAAACCTTATTGGGTTTACCCAACTAAAAATAATAACATTTTAAATGGTAATACACTCAATATGGCAAAGCGTTCTTGATGCAAATAGGATCGCAAGCAAAAATCAAATCGAGTAAATAATAGTAAATTTCCAATTCCTTTCAAGTATGCAATCATGCTTGACCAAACAGTGTTTGTGTTCATTGATTGGATTAAGGGAATATGCAAGCGAAAGCACATTTCTCCTGCCTGTGCGCTTCCAAGCATTCATTAGAACTTCACATTAGTTGGTGCGTGCTACTTGTGAACGATAGGAGCATTCACATAATTTTGAGGATTTAAAATGACCGATGCCTCTCTAGTAATAAGGGCTTTAAATTTTGCTGTCTGTAAAACAGGGGAAATAATTCTGGGTGATCTATAAATACTGATGCTATTAAACTTACAAGCCACATTAAAATATATTACACCCTAGAAACAATATATAGTTATCTACTTGTCTGTAGTTTCTTTATTTCCTTTCCTCACTGGGCTACTTTCCCTGTTGAAGCCCTTGGGCTTATAGCATCCTGTTTTTTCCAACTAGGGTTGTAGCTTAGCAAGTAATAATAAAAATAATGCATTTAGTAGCATCAATATTTTCTTCATCCAACCACCTCCATCTCCTTTAGAGGGAGCCACCAGAATTGTACAACCCTCTGGTTACTTAACAAGTCGGCTGGATCGGTTTAGCTTTAAGGATTTGAGCTAATTAGCCAGGCCCCAACTAGGATAAAACCCTAATTACACTGTGGTAAAAGTTAGACTTGGCTGGATAACAAGATGGAAAGAAGGAAGCAGGAACGGAGGTAATGTGGAAAGATATAAAGATAGGAAGCAGGAGCCGAAGCGAGCAGCAACAACGCCTACAGTGCACCACTTACCGTGGACAGAAAGCAAGAATTCCTTACGGTGGTAAGTGTATTGAAATCTAGTTATATACACACGCATGCACACACACACACACACACATATATATATATATAAATATATATATATATATAAATATATATATATATATATATATATATATATAAAATGTGTATTCATGTGTATACAAATATACTATAGTTTGAAACTACATAAATATAACTTAATGTCACTAATTATACGCAACATATATTTCATGATAAATGTAATCCTCTTTTTCAGGCACATTCATACCTAAGAACTGAAATATTTTAAACCACATACACTACGTGGATATATACTTTAATCCCGTTATTCCAATATCTTGCTGGGAAAAGCGCTCAAACGCCCAGTTCTAAAACACTAGGGGCTACTTTCCCTAAGGATGCTGATATTTGAATATAAGACAGTGAACAATTTCCTCGCTCACACAATTCTATCGGTTTTCGTATTTCCTTTCCTTACAAGGCATTTATCCCTGTTGGAGCCTTGGGCCTTATAGCATCCTGCTTTTCTAACTAGGGTTGTAGCTTAGCTATTAATGATAATAATAATAATAATAATAATAATAATAATAATAATAATAATAATAATAATAATAATAATAATAATAATATGCATATAAACAAATTTAATATATATATATAATATATATATATATATATATATATATATGTGTGTGTGTGTGTGTGTGTGTACACACATAAATGTATGCTTTCTGTTACTAACTCGCAGGACATTAATGCATTTAAATACTGAGCCACTAACAGTTTTAATATGGAATTCTCATACCTCGGGAATAAGGGCAAGAAATCAAACATTATTAGAATGTTGGTAAATTATTGAATTCTAAATTCTAACCAATTTACTCTGATAATTTAACCCGTATTCTAATACTCTTCTTCTAACAGAGCATACATTTTAACCAATTCACTCTGATAATTTCGAAAATATTAACCTCCTCTTATGAAAAGTAGCTGATAATTTCGAATACAATAACCTCATCTAAAAACTATAGTGATGCCAAGACTTTCCTGCCAACTTTTTTTTATTTAAGGTTTAAAGGTTACTCATGAATTGCAGAGGCAAGGAACAGTGACGATGCCTTAGAGACTATTATATACATATGATCAGCGCCCACGCCCTCTCTCCACCTAGGTTAGGATCAAAGAGGGCCAGGCAATGGCTACTGATGACACTGCAGTTAGACCTATAGGCTCCCCCAAAACCCACTCCTTAGCTTACAACGATGGTGAGGTTGCACTGGCCAAAGAAACAAACGAGTTGGAACGGGACTCGAACCCCAGTCTGTCGATCACCAATCAGGGACGTGATCACATCGGCCTCTACAACAGGAAATAAATTTTACTTATCTTCCAGGAAACGTTTTCCGGTCAAAACACAAGCGAAGACAAACGTACCTGTCGGAGAAAGAGAAAAAAGTTATTAAAGCAACAATTCAATTAATCATTAAGTCAGGCCAATAAGAAATAAATCATTGAATAAACACCAATATGAAAAATAGTATTCTAATTAGTCTTGAATAGAGTTACAAATACTAAGTTAACCGCATACTCACTAAGCATCAGAATTTTGAAGAAGAAAAAAATATTAACATTAAATTAGATAAAATAAGTTTTTCAAATAATTAAAATAAAAGTATGACTGCCATTATTTCTTTTCTACAACATTTAAATCGGAGCTAATAACCCAACTAATACCTTTTCATTTGGTATTATCTATAAATCAGATAAACACTTTCCAAGGTTAACACTTTCCATTTATCAGAATTTTTAAATCACTGATTGTCTACAAAGCTAAAAACATTTCATTTATTGTAATCTTTAAATCACCGATTAAATCTTCAAAGCAAAAATCAGTTCATTTAGTGGAATCATTAAATCACCGATTAAATCTTCAAATCAAAAATCAGTTCATTTAGTGGAATCATTAAATCACCGATTAAATCTTCAAAGTTAAAAACATTTCATTTGGTGGAATCTTTAAATCAACATTTAAATCTTCAAGGCTAAAAACATTTCATTCATTGGAATTTTTAAATCACCAATTAAACCTTCAAAGCTAAAAACTTTCCATTTAGTAAAATCTTTAAATCACCGATTAAATCTTCAAAGGTAAAATATTTTAATTTAGTAGAATCTTTAAATAAACAATTAAATCTTCAAAGCTAAAACCTTTTCATTTAGTTGAATCTTTGAATTATCGATTAAATCTTCATATCTAAAAAAATTTCACTTAGTAGCATCTTTAAATCACCAATTAAATCATCAAAGCTAAAAACATTTCATTTAGTGGAATTTTCAAATCACCGATTAAATCTTCAAAACTAAAAACTTTTTATTTGGTTGAATCTTTAAATCACCAATTAAACCAAGGCTAAAAAATTTTCATTTAGTGGAATCTTTAAACCACCAATTAAATCTTCAGAGCTAAAAACTTTTCGTTCAGTAGAGTCTTTAAATCACCGATTAAATCCTCAAAGCTAAACACTTTTCATTTAGTAGAATCTTTAAACCACAGATTAAATCTGCAAAGCTAAAAACATTTCATTTGTTGGAATCTTTAAATCACCATTTAAATCTTCAAAGCTAAATTCTTTTCACTTAGTAGAATCTTCAAATCCCCATTTAAATCTTCGAAGCTAAAAACTTTTCACTTAGTAGAATCTTTAAATCTCCATTTAAATCTTCAAAGCTAAACACTTTACATATAGAAAAATCTTTATATCACAAATAAAACCAAAGCTAAAAAAATTTTCTTCAGTAGAATCTTTAAATCACCAATTAATTAAACCAAAGCTAAAAAAAATTTCATTTAGTGGAATCATTAAATCACCAATTAAACCAAAGCTAAAAAATTTTCATTTGGTAGAATCTTAAAATCATTGACTAACTCTTCAAAGCAACACCATAAGCCTAATGATTCCAACTTGAGGATACGAAACACACAAAGCCTGAAATCCTAAATATCGTTAAGGTAATAAACCGACAAAATTGCCCGGGCTGGAAGACCCATCCAATACGAACAAAAGAGGCTTAAAATAAGCCCCCATTTAAATCAACGCACTTAAAAAATGTAAAGCAGCTTAGAGAACATAATGGTTCTTTGATGCTCCGGTGGAATTAACAACTTCCGAGTAAAAAGAAAATATTTGCTTCCGATTAGCAACTAATTACCAACTCTCATCGGGTGTCATTAACAGCGCAAATCGCAGCTTAAGTATGTGCAGTAATTAAAAACACCTGAAGTTCTAGTATCGAAGAATTTTACGCGGTGATGCATGGCAAGGGTATGCAACTGCTTACAGGGCTTCGTCCGAATGCACGCATACATAGATTATGCACAAAACCTATAAGAATGCAAATTGTAATTATATATATATATATATATATATACATACATATACAGTATATATATATATATACACATACATATACAGTATATATATATATATATATATACACACATACATATACAGTATATATATATATATATATATACATACACATTAGATTTCATTACAGTAAAACTTGAACTTTACACAAAATGTGTGCAAGAATGCTCTTAACCTACAGCTTGGAAAAAAACTTTCATTATACCAATTCACAAAAAGGGAGACACAAAATACTTGAAAAAATTGCCGCCCAGTAATTTACTTTCAGTAATATATAAACTATTTACAAACATCATATCAAACCTAGACTTTAATCAAACAAGAGAGCAGGTAGGCTTTAGTGGTGGGTATTCATCAACTGACCTTATCCATGTAATGGAAAAATCAACAGAGTATAACAAACCACTATGTATGGTATTCATACAGTATGAAAAAGCTTTTGAATCTGTCAAAACTTCAGCAGTAATGAAAGCCCTTCAAAGACAAGGAATAGATGGATCTGATGTTATTAGAAGATATCTATAAATATCTATAAGGGACGTACAACAATCCTAATATTACACAAAGATAGAGAGAAAATTCCAATTGAGAAAGAAGGTAGACAGGGAAACCCCATCTCTACTAAATTATTAACAGCCTGCCTAGATGTAGTTGGCATTTCGAGCATGAGTAGCGAAGCTAGTGGTTCTTGACAATCCAAGAGCAGCATGTAAGTCCATACTTGAAGCTACCTTTTGTGAATTTGACATCCTGATCCTGGGAATATGTTTTGGTTACCATACTGTTTGTTCTCCTAATTCGCTCCCTTCAGCTTAAAAAATATCCAGTACAGACAAACGGAACTCTCATCAGAGTCAGTCTGTGAGGCTTTTTAGAAGATAGCCCAGATCACTTAAGATTTTTTTATTTTCAATTTTCTATTTGTATTGTTAACATAATAATAAAAATAATAAACCGCAAAGGCTTCTATAATACAATGTATATTAATTGGAGAACTAGTAACGTCCTGGATGAAACCTCTTACGACAGATAACAATAAAAAAAAAAGGAAAACTTTTCATCCCCTCCCTAAGATTGTACCTATCAAGATAAGAAATGGTACAGGAAACTTGAAGACCATTATAGAAATAAATATTACAAATGCATCATCTAATAAAAATAAAAATGTGTTTCTTTTAATCATATTCACACACTACGTATATACTGCGTTTGTGTTTTATACATATAGGTAATTCTATAACAAAATATAAAAGTATAATCACTATAAATAATATTACTATCACATTGCATAAACATGTATTAAAGCACTATACACTATACTAACCGGGCAAACCTACGTTCTACATCTCCCCTCTATTCATACAATGTGCACTCATTCCCTATGCAAGCAATAATTAAAATCGCCGTTGTCACAGACTCAGCAGCAGCCCCTAATTTATAATTCAAAGCTAGCCATCATTCCTCGAGGGAAAACGCAGAACTTTATTCAAATTGGCACTGCAAAATCGAATGTGGGAAAAGGGGGTTGGAGAGGGGTTTTAACAATGCAGCCTGTGTGTCTATCCTGGTTAAGGTATTTACTATGTAGTTGGTAACACGTTACTTCACCGAGGCCTTTTTTAAATACTTTTCATCACCCCACCACTCTTGACTACTCAACCCAAACTATATAAAAAACAAAATTGATCAGCTACTTTGTTCTTCTATTTTTGTCAATTAAAAAAAACACTAATATCCACAACCATTTAGCTACATATCTATCATTTCCAATCACTTTCCTTCACAGTCTTGTCATTTCACTCCCTTTAAACTTATCAATATCTTCAATTTTCCTTGAAATTTTCAATTACCCTTCAATTTTTTACCTATGCCCTTCTCTTCACTTTGAAGGCCTCAATATGTCCTTGGTTTCCATCAAACTCCTACCAGCTATTTCCTTTCATTTAAACATTTCATTTTACGCTTCCCATTTAACTTTGCTTTCATCTCCTCACCTTTATCATTCTCACAAGCCATCCTTACCATTTCTCACAAACCTTTCACCATAATTCTTTCTTTGTTTGCCTTTAACCCACCCTTTCCAGAACCATCGCTACCTCTCTACCGCCGAAATCTCTCTCTCTCTCTCTCTCTCTCTCTCTCTCTCTCTCTCTCTCTCAAGTCCCTTAAAACCCCCAATACTATTCCTATTCCTCCTAAAGTTTTAACATACTTTCCCTCTTGCTACAGTGCTCCCCTTTCTTGCCCCATACCAGATCAGTACCTCCAACACATTATTAACTTCTCCTTCCCTCTCTTTTCCCCTCATTCCCCACAGCCCCTCGTTATCACTGACCTCCCTTCAGACATTACATCCCCTTCATTTCCTCTTGCCTCTCCCCCACAACATCAGCAAACAAAAGCAAATGCAAAGGCAAGCACATACACCACACATTTGCATAAATGGATATGCCGGTAATCGATAGGACAACCTACGCTGATAAACCTAAATGCTTGATATGCTAATGGGGATAGGAGAAGGGGTGGGGGGAGGATATTGATAGGGGGGGAGGCCCACTTCCTCTTCAATTATTGAAAACATTCCGGTTGATAAATACCCGTAAATGATTATCATTACGAAGGGATCAAATCATAATAATAATAATGATATAATGATGATAACGCTCGAAACTTTGAGGGGATGAACCGTGTCGACTAATTGCAGGGTGGACGACGATGATGATGATGATGATGATTTCGATTAATTACGAGTTGAAGTGATGACCGCTCATTCACGTCAAGGCGTAAGAAGTATGGCGATTAGGATATCGATGAGCATCCCTTGTAATCTGACAAGGATGGAGCAGGATCATGACAAATTCATTATGGAAGGGATAAATGATGAGGGCGAAATCAGGGAAGAACAATTTGTTTCGCGTTAAGATAGATAATATTATAGATACAATAATAAATACACCTGTTTCTAGTCTATTGCAGGACAAGGCCCTCAGATATAGACATGACCTTTTTCATGTCTGGCCATTGCAGATTGGTGATGGTGGGAGACTTTAGTCAGATCGCCCACAGCAAACAAACCAAGTATAGGGTACCCAAGACTAGTACAGCTTTGCTCATCAGGACGATACACAAACCCTTTCACCCTTTCAGATATATGGATATGTCTGTTTATATACATACACGCGCGCACGCACACGCACACGCACACGCACACACACACGCAAACACACGTGTATATATATATATATATATATATATACATACATATATATTATATATATATATATATACAATATATATACACACATATATATGTGTGTGTGTGTGTTTGTGTGTGTTGTGTATAAACAATAAAAATATACTAACAACTACAAATAATCAATCCTTAAAGTGACCGATATTGTATCATTGCAACAAATTCCATCTCTCACTGCCAATGTATTAACAAGAAAAAAGCCCAATGTAACAGTTTCTGTAAACTCATTTCGGATTCATGATTTGCAAAATAGGATACTTTTCATTACCTCGCTGAAAACAAAATTGTAAATGGTAATCAGTCAATAAAAAATAGATTAAAAAAGAAAAAGAGAAAAAAAAACACTGAAAAAATAATAATCATCATTAAATGCTGCACCTAGCAAAGTGCAACACACAGAAACTAAATAATATATATATATATATATATATATATACATATATATATATATATATATATAATTTATATATACATATACATATCCAAACACCTACTATTTATCATATAGAAGAGAGAGAGAGAGAGAGAGAGAGAGAGAGAGAGAGAGAATATTCATAATAAAAAAAGTTTGCAATACCTACAAACTGTAAATAAATAAAATTGCCAGACTAATTCACACGAAAGAAATCGAAGTGTTTGCACGAGACCTTTCAAAAAAGATAAATACAACAATGTATTTTACAAAATCAAGCAAAATAGTAGAAGCCACACGATCCCTCCAGTTATATCTTATTTCTCTACCTCTCGTTTTGTTAAAGTTCTTATAGTTTATATAGGACATATTTATTTTAATGTTGCTACTCTTCTTAAAATATTTTTTCCTTGTTTCCTTTCCTCGCTGGGCTATTTTCCCTGTTGGAGCCCCTGGGCTTGTAGCATCCTGATTTTCCAACTAGGGCTGTAGCTTAGCTAGTAGTAGTAGTAGTAGTAGTAGTAGTAGTAGTAGTAGTAGTAGAAATAATAATAATAATAATAATAATAATAATAATAATAATAATAATAATAATAACCCGGGTTAAAAAATCATCAGTTCCATCCTCGACTTTTGAATTATAACACAACCTTAGGTTAATGCTGTTTACCTAACAATGAAACTGCCTTATGAACAGACTTTTTAAAGCTCGTATATTTCTACAGTGGTGTAATTGTGAAAAACAGGGACCACCATACTTGAATTACACCACACACTACATAGGCCTGATCCTGTTAGGCCTTCTATTGGATACAAACAAGGGTAAACGCATTAGCGTATACCGGAAATTGTTATTTATAGCCTGCTTCCCATGCCGTATAAAACCCCACAATTAGGCCTATAAGAGCAAAAAAAAAAAAAGGTAACTTACATTTCTTGGAAAAAGTTCATAGGTACAAATAAAATCAATTTTATTATAATTAACTAAATTATAGACCCATTAAAAATATTTATCTTAATGTTATTGCTCTTAAAATATATAATTTTTCCTTGTTTCCTTTCCTCACTGGGCTATTTTCCCTATTGGGGTGGAAACGTTATAAACTTTACAGTTGCTTCTGAGCAAATATCTGGCAGTAATTTTAGTCTTCTGGAAGCGTTTTAAACGTTATAGCAAGCTGCTTTTCCAACTAGGGTTGTAAGTTAGCAAGTAGTAGTAGTAGTAGTAATAATAAATAGAAAAGGTATCCCCTAATCTAAAACTAATGGTAATAATTCAGCTATCAGGAACTTATAAGTTAATATTAATCAAATTTCTAACAGATCCTGGAGGATCAGAAACATCCCAGC
This sequence comes from Palaemon carinicauda, assembly GCF_036898095.1. NCBI lineage: Eukaryota > Metazoa > Arthropoda > Malacostraca > Decapoda > Palaemonidae > Palaemon > Palaemon carinicauda. Next base: position 306,839,339 of record NC_090725.1, on the reverse strand, counting down.
CTCATTCTCCTCTTTGGTGTTAATGACCAATTATCGTAATGTTACAAGTTTTCTTAAGTTTTCGAAGTGTTTCTTATCCCAGCACACACCTTAAAAAAAGCTACGATACTCCATATCTATATTTTTCTATTCTTTTTATATATTTCATTATTTCTCATATATCAATTCAAATATTTCCTTGTAATATAATACCAATTATTATTATTATTATTATTATTATTATTACTACTACTACTACTACTACTACTACTACTACTACTACTACTACTACTACTACTACTACTACAGCAGCTAAAGCCCTATTTGGAAGAGCAGGATGCTATAACCCCAAGGACTCCAACGGGGAAAAATAGCCCAGTGGGAAAAGAAATAAGGATATAAATAAACTAAAAGAGAAGAAGTGAATAATTAACATAATATAACCTTAAGATCAGAACGTTAAAATTGATATGTCAATGGGGATATAACGTTAAGGATGATATGGAGAGATGAGGTTTGATGGAAGAGGATGCTTTTGATAAGAGGCATTGGAGAGGGCGTATCAGGCAACCGACCCTTTAATGTAGAGATAACAGTGTTGAAAGATAATGATATAGACTATGAAGAGGGACTGTAAGCCTGTGCAAGATAAAAAACATCAGCCTCAAGTGTGAGTTTCTGAATTCTAATTAAATTTTTAGATGCGATATTAGTGAAGAGTTGTAAGTCTAATGACTCCACTTTCCTTGTCTTATTTTCACTATTTTTTTTTATATCAATTCAAGAAGCAGGTTTTCTTAAAGCTATTTAACTCTGATAAGAACATCATCCCTTTTATGGTTTTAAATAGAATTTCCCTTTATTCTTTACAACAAACTATATCGGCGTCAATGACCTTCGATGTCAGGATGCCAGAAAATTCAAAATCAATCAATCAATCTAATTCAGGGTTAGGATTTTATCACGACATGCTTTTTTTACAACTTGAACAATATGAATGTTCCGCGAAGCTTAGAGAATTATGTTATGTTATATATCTCTAAAATTATATTGTGATGTTTTCTGTTTCTTTCTCATACCGAAATTTAAATCTCTCTTTATTTTGATGCTTCAATCTTCTTCTTAAATATATTTTCTTGTAAAATAGACACAACACAGTATTTCTTTTATCTACAACACAATGATCTTTAGACCTGATAATAGAAACACATTATTTTTCGCTTTTTCTTCTAGGATTGTATCTTAGGTAACAACAACAACAACAAAAACAACAATAACAACAATAATAATAATAAATAGAAGATTAAGAAAGGAAACGTTTTTCACAGAAAATATACACATCTAATCCAATTTCCTACACGTTCCTTACATGTAGTACCAAGTGGGCTATGAAAAACTCTAAAACAAGAACAAGTATGGTTAAAAAGTAGCAAAATAACATATTAAACAAGAAATGAGTAATAATCACGGCAACGTAGATGTGGCAACCTAAAAATAACCTTTATGCAGGAAAAGAATATATTTTTATGACCCTGCACTTGAAGAAACCACAAACTTCAATTACTGTACTTTTAGAAGTTCTCTGTAATGGCCAAATATATCTGGCGTGACAGATCTCTACTAAGTAACCAAAAGTTTACTTTTCGAGTAGTTATCTCCTCTACCAAAGTACAAAGATAAAACTGCGGACGCTACAGGAAAATGGCTATAATAAAGAATACTTTCAAAACGCAATTATGAGACCTCTGTGAGTCCTAGACAATGCTTATACAGGTTTTACGTGACTCTACAACAAAGAGCAGCAAACTTAGTAGAAAGAAGAAAAAAAAAAACACACACACACACACAAAGAAACCACAAAAAAATTAGTCCACAATAACAACAACATTCCTGGAATATTATTCTGTGAACTCAATTCTACAAAATAAAATGTGATACTTATATTAATAAAAGAAAATTCCAAGTTTCGAAAACCTGATTGTTTCTTTTTAAAATACTAATTGTTTATTTAATAATACATTTTTTGCATAACAATATCAACAATATTAGTTTGGGAGCTAAACGCCAAAGAATACAAAGTGATACCTGTATCACTTAAAATATCCCAAGTTTAAAAAAAAAACCTTATTGTTTCTTTTAAAATAAATCCTAACTGTTTATTTAAACAAAAACACAATATATTCTATTCAGTCCTAAATCGAGTTGATCCTGTATCTCTTTCAAGAGATTCAATCGGAAGAAAAAAAAATAATATTATGCATCTGGAACCTTTCTCAAAACAAAATGTAAATGAGATAACTCGGGGGATAAGAAACAAGGTGCCTTGCCATAATATAAACATCAGAGACTAAGCCAAGCGGTAAAAAGTGATCACCAAATAGAATATTATGCACAAAAATAAGATAAAACAGAAGTTATTTACATACGCGACAACGTGCCGAGTGTAGAAACTCGGCATATTAATTTCACTAACGTTTAGGATAAGGGAGACAGATTCTTTTTAGTGAATTAGGGTGGATTAAATGCGAGCTTTTGTCTTAAAACCATGATCCTAATGATCGTTTAAATTTTCTGCATGAAGTCAGTACGGGTTATTATTATTAGTATTATTATTTATTATTATTAGCTAAGCTACAACCCTAGTTAGAAAAGCAGGATGCTATAAGCTCCAGGGCTACTAGGAAAAATAGCACAGTGACAAATGGCATTATGGAAATAAATATACTACAAGAGAAGTAATAAACAATTAAAATGAAATACTTCAAGAAAAGGTGTGTATCTGACGAAACCCCTTTCCACACACACACACACACACACCCACACACATATATATATATATATATATATATACATATATATATATATATATGTGATATATATATAATATATTATATATTATAATATATATATATAAAATATATATATATATATATATATATCCCACAGAACTGGCCACGCAGTAAGGGTGTGGATGCGTGCACTACTTCAGAGCGAGGTTTACCAGGATTTTATGAGCCCAACTGTACTTGATTCAAGTTCATGAAGCTACTGGCCCCACGCCCTATAATTATTTTTTTTTCTTTTGACTTAACAAATGTTCTTACCCATGTACACTATGTCGGAATAGCGAATCATATGCAAACTAAATTACAAGGACCACTCCTCGCTCAAAGGAGCCATATTTAAGTCATATATACCACACCTTTTAAGTAGTCCTAAAATTCTGCTTCACTGCAAGAAAGTTTCAACGAAAGCCAAACCAACTCTCTCTCTCTCTCTCTCTCTCTCTCTCTCTCTCTCTCTCTCTCTCTCGTAAACAATTCAGTATGGTACCTTCGTTAACGAAGGCCACTTTGTTCTGTACCTCAGTTAATGAAGGCCACTCAAATTTTATCGGCGCAAGCTTAAAATCTCTCCTCCACCTCGCATGGGAAAAAATCCCTACTCTGTTACTGACGTTTGATCAACTTAAATTACGCAAGAAAAATATGAAAAATAACCATCATTATAAGACATAAACATTAAAGCAAATAAGAGCTAGGGTTGCCAAAGTCACTTACTGTTCTGTGCACTGTAAGTGTTAGCCAATTATATAACCAAATAAATGCTCTTCTAGGACACTCCAAAATCAAACCATTGTTCTCTAGTCTTGGATAGCGCCATAGCCTCTGTACCATGGTCTTCCATTGTCCTGGGTTAGAGTTCTCTTGCTTGAGGGTACACTCGGGCACTATTCTATATTATTTCTCTGCACTTGTTTGTTCAAGTTTTTATAGTTTACATAGGAGATATTCATTTTAATGCTACTGTTCTCAAAACATTTTAGTTTTCCTTGTTTCCTTTCCTCACATGAGCTATTTTCTCTGCTGGGGCCCCTGGGCTAAGAACATTCTGCTTTTTCAACTAGGATTGCAGCTTAGTAAGTAAAAGTAATAATAATAACAACAACAACAACAACAATAATAAAAATAATAATAATAATATTTATTATTATTTTATTAATAAGAGGATTGAAAACGTTCATAAAAAGCTTTTAAAGACAATGCCATCTGAAATTAAGGTGTGTCAGTTATGATTAGACAAAATGAAGCTATGACAGTCTTGGGTTTTCTTAGTTACTAATTACATAAATAATCTAGTTATTATTATCATTCAGATCCCCACCCAGGAAACGGGCGTGGCTTGAACTAGAAAAGAAAAATAGATATGTAAATTTGCTTAATTCATTAACAAAACTAAACATAGATGAAAATACTAACATTATTGAATATATACGTAATGTAAGTTTGTTCCAATAACACTTTACCGATGGTA
>NC_090725.1:306830046-306832546 GCF_036898095.1 Palaemon carinicauda | reverse complement strand
CTTTTTAATGAGAAAAAGTAGGAAGAAATTATGACAAAACTTGCATACGTGAACAAACTCTGGAGAGAGAGAGATGAGAGAGAGAGAGAGAGAGGAGAGAGAGGAGAGAGAGAGAGATTTTATCAATGAGAAAAATTATGAAGGAATATAGCCAAAACTTGCATACGTGAACAAACTCAGAGAGAGAGAGAGAGAGAGAGAGAGAGAGAGAGAGAGAGAATTCCAAATAAAGCACATAATAAAAAATATATATCAATAAATTTCTCTAAGAGCAATTTTCTAATTTACTAAAAGTTTCAATTTTCTTTTAAAGAGGAATTTTCTATTTTCTAACATGGAGCAAGCTTAAATTTCCTATTCAAAACCAATATTACAACTTAATGCAAGTTTTTATTTGGATTTTAGAGCAATTTACTATTTTCTAACTTGTTTTAATTTCTCTTAAAATCGATTTTCTAACTCACTGCTAGTTTTAATTTAAAGAGAAATAAAATTCATACCTAAAAAAGTAACAGGTAAGTGGAGAATTTAAAAAAATATGTTTTAAAAACAACACGCTCAACAATAGCCTCTGTACCATGGTCTTCCACTGTCTTTGGGTTAGAGTTCTCTTGCTTGTGGGTAAACTCGGGCACACTATTCAATCTAATATCTCTTCCTCTTGTTTTGTTAAGTTTTTATATTTCAAATAGGAAATATTTAATTTAATGTTGTTATTGCTCTTAAAATATTTTATTTTTCCTTGTTTCCTTTCCTCATTGGGATATTTTCCCTGTTGGAGCCCCTGGGCTTATAGCATCCTGCTTTTCCAATTAGGGTTGTAGCTTAGCAAGTAATAATAATAACAATAATACTAATAATAATAATAATAATAATAATAATAATAATAATAATAATAATAATTAAACAGAATTAACATATATCTATATATAAATTTATATATGTGTATATATATATATATATATATATATGTGTGTGTGTGTGTGTGTGTGTGTGTGTGGGTGGGTGGAAAAGGGACTAGACCAAATAACATAAAAAGAAGTTAAACCAAATTACGACATTCATCACAAATGGAATAATAAAAACGTCTTCTGGATCCACTTCTAACTCAACTTCTAACTCAATTTTCACCCTTTTCCCAGGTGCAATTCATTTCTCCTCTCTCTCTCCTTCTCTCGTCTCTCCTCTTCTCTCACACATTTTGCTGCCTTCTTGTAAAGAGATTTTACCATGGTAAGGAATTTTTCTTTTATTTTTGCTTGTACCCGGTGATTTTTCAATGAAACTCTCTCTCATCTCTTCTCTCTCTCTCCTCCTCTCTCTCTCTCTCTCTCTCTCTCTTCCATTAAGCATTCCCCATTTCTCGTTTCTATCGAAAAGATATAACGTAATATCTCCATTTCTTTAGTTTAACCTTCAATTTCCCGAAAATATTAAATCGCTCTTTTGACATATTTCCAAATTAATCAAATTTTCATTTCAATAATAACTATTTGCTCTTTGACATTTTCACTCTTGCTTTTTGCCTTTTCTACTATTTGCTCTTTGTCCCTTTAATGACTCGTTCTGTTTTATTGTAAATTCCAGGTACAAATTTATCATAACTTTATTATTTCGTTTTATTATTCTTTACATTTTTATTCAATGTCAAATTCTTTCTTCTTAAATCACTAAAAAATATAGTTTTTTTTCCTTCTATTTTCCTACTTCAATAAACAAATTGCTTTTCGATACTTTTTGTTTCTACGTATCTTTCCTTCACAATTTGTCTCCTTTATACTTATTTTTTTCTGAATTATTTCATTTTCTAAATATAAATATTTCTTTTATTTATCTTCACAAAAACGTCTTTTTGTAGTATTTTTAACTCTTATCCTTAAACATCGTCAATTCTATTTCACTGGATCTATATTTTTTAGTATTTCCATATTTATAAATCGCACATATCCAGTCATTTAACCTCACTTCCCTTATTCAACACCTCCACCAATATCGAATTTCAATCTAATTTACCTTGACATTTTCCCCTCATAATATAATCCTTCGCCTCCATTCTTTTCTTCAATAAAAGATTCCACGAAAAATTTGTCATCTTTTTTCTATCATTTATTAACCCTTTACCTCTTCGTCTATTCGCTCCCCTTCCAAACTTTTCCTTTCTCCTCCTTCATCCCTGAATGCATTTTTCATTCTTTGCCTTTCCTCTCAATTAGCGTTTCTTTGCCTTATTTAAAGGAAGTAGGTTGGCCAAGGCACCAGCCACCCGTTTAGATACTACTACTAGAGAGTAATTGTGTCCCTTGACTGGCTAGACAGTACTACATTGGATCTCTCTCTCCGGTTACGACTTTTTGTCTTTGCCTACACATACACCGAATAATCGGGGCTTATTCTTACCACATTCTCCTCTGTCCTCATACACCTGACAACAACCTAGATAAAAAAAATTCAACCTTTCTTTACAACATTCCCAACCAAACACAGACAAAAAAAAAAAAAA
>NC_090725.1:306825046-306827546 GCF_036898095.1 Palaemon carinicauda | reverse complement strand
GAGAATGCAAATAGCCATTCTGGATTCGAGGGCAGGAAATCATCTCGCGACTTCCAAAATTTCCCTCTCGCATTCCAACACCATTTAAGGTGAAAACGAAGCTTCTATTACCCGACTTCACCATACGCTAATCGCACCTTTCTGAAGAACTATTACGTGCAGCCACGGTCGTGTGGGGAAATCGGTTGTCAAGGAGCGTATTGCTTTAGAAATATGCGTTACGGAAAGAATATTTCTCTTATTATTGATATTTATTGTTCCAAATTCCAAACGCTAAAGACAGGATAGGAAGGGAATTTGGATAATTTCAATGTTATTTTTGATCGGTACATTTTCCCCCAAAGGTTATATACTCTCTTGATAGACTATGTAACACGGTGTATTTTACTCGACATAAATTTCAAGGTATACTTGAAAAACAACTAAAAGGGAAACATACATAAGAATAGACCTTACATTACCTAAGTTTCCACACCAAACATACATATATTTATATATATATATATATATATATATATATATTTATATTTATATATATATATATAGTATATATATACACACACACACCACATATAGTTATATATCATATATTATATATTATAAATTTATGTGTATATATATATATATACATTACATATACATATATAATATATATACATGTATATATATAATATATATACATACATGTACATATATAATAAATATACATGTATATATATATATATATATATATATACACACAGTATATACACACAACATCTCCCGTAGAAGCAATTAATTATGAATTTTCGTCGTTACAATACTATTTGAAGTTATATCAAAATTAATATTTTCCACAGAAAAAAAATATATATATTGCATACTCGATATTCTAATAAATTTGTGAACGTTCCAAGTATTCTGTTGATATATACAATGTATTTTACAAATACGTAGAAAGCAATCATATACCAATTTACGTCGTCACAATACTACTAGAACATTTATCACAATATGAATGATTTCTTCTTAAAAATTTTTAATTGCATACTTGATAATCTATTATATTTGTGAGTGATCTAACCATTCTGTTGATATAAAAAACGTAACATGCATTTACATTGCATCGAATATACCGTAGAAGCCAACCAAATATCAGTTTTCGAAGTCAATATACTTCTTGCATAGTTATGTGAAAATGGGAAATTTTTCTCCATAGAAAATAAATTGCATACTTGACAATCTAATAAATTTCAGAACGTCCTAAGGTAATTCGTCTAGAAACGCATTAAAACCTGCATTTGGGAGAGAACGAGAGCATAAATCAGAGAATGCACTAGGGGATTATCTTGAGAACGCACTCGGAGATTACCTTGAGAATGCCACTCGGGGATCACCTTGAGAATGTACTCGGGGATTACCTTGAGAATGCACTCGGAGATTAACCTTGAGAATGCACTCAGGGATTACATTGAGAATGCACCAGGGATTACCTTAAGAATGCACTCGGGGATCACCTTGAGAATGTACTCGGGGATTACCTTGAGAATGCACTCGGAGATTACCTTGAGAATGCACTCAGGGATTACATTGAGAATGCACCAGGGGATTACCTTTTGAATGCACTCGGGGATTACCTTGAGAATGCACTCGAGATTACCTCGATAACAAATTCCAAATGCATCGATCACACACGCCTCGGTCATGAAAGTCAGAGCAGTATCGGAAACAGGTAATCCGAGGCAGTCGGATGCAAATATGATGGAGACACAGTCATCGGAAGAACTATTGAGACTCTCGGGAATTTTGCAGGAGGCGGAATAGAAGAGGAGAGGAAAGAATAAGAGGCGGGGGGATTAGGGGAAGCTTAGGCCTCAGAAATAAGAAAAATATAAAAGACAATGTAAAAAATGTTAGGAAAATAAAATACATTTATACATATGCTTGAGGGTACACTCGGGAGCACTATTCCATCTTATTTCGCTTTCTCTTATTTTGTTAAAGTTTTTACAGTTTATATACGAGATGTTTATTTTAATGTTGTTGCTCTTTTTTAAATATTTTAGTCTTCCTTTTTTCGTTTTCTCCCTGGGCTATTTTCCCTGCTGAAGCCCCTGGGCTTGTAGCATCCTGTTTTCAAACAAGGGTTGTAGCTTAGCTAGTAACGATGACATTAATAATCACCATCTTCGATATTAATCTCTGTGGCTTAGCAAATGATAATAATAATAATAACAATAATAATAATAATAATAATAATAATAATAATAATAATATATCCCTTTCCGAGTGGGGATACCTTTGTGTTGAAAGGGTTTGCGTTCCGCATGATCAGCAATACTGTATTAGGCATGGAAAACCCATTCTAGGTTGGTTTCCTATGAGCAATCCGACAAAAGTCTCCCACCATCACCAATCGGCATTGGCTACTGTGGTAATGAAAACTGCCCAAAACCCAGAAATTATTATTAAAGATGTGTCTGAGGTCTTTGTCCTGCAGTGGACTAGAAACAGCTGCAGA
>NC_090725.1:306816093-306818593 GCF_036898095.1 Palaemon carinicauda | reverse complement strand
AGCAATAATTTGACAAATTAAACAATACACAAAAATAAAGCATTAATCCTTTGGTGGGATTAAAGGCAATAATTATACAAATTATACAATACATAAACTAAGGCATTAATTCTTTGGTGAGATTAATAACAGTAATTTGACATATTATACAATACATAGAACTAAAGTATTAATCCTTCGCTAGGGGTAAGAGCAATTTGACACATTATACATTACATAGAACTAGATCATTAATTCTTTAGTGGATTTAATAACATAAATTTAACACATTATTGATAAAAAAAAATACGCTTGATCAATATCTTCGTGTTTAAAACAAAGCAAACGATACGAAATGAAAGAAAAGGACTTAATGAATATACAAATCCCCTACCAACATCCTCCCCTTCTCTTTATAACACCCCCCCCCCCCCCCCACAAAGGCCAACTCTTAGATGGAGGTATTCGTAATTTTTCTCGAACACGACCCTTCCACACCATTACCATCTACCAAGAGTAAACAGCCCATAAACAAGTTGATCCTAACACCACTTCCGAAACACTAGTACATACAGCTATTTGGTCCATTGCAATGAGAGAGAGAGAGAGGAGAGAGAGGGGAGAGGAGAGAGAGAGAGGAGAGATGAGAGAGAGAGAGAGAGAGAGAGAGAGAGAGAAGCTGTGTTTGCCAAGAACTTTGCATAATGAGCAGACTGGTGTAGCTTGCATATGAGAGAGAGAGAGAGAGAGAGAGGAGGAGAGGAGATGAGAGAGAGAGAGAGAGGTAGAGGAGAGAGAGAGAGAGAGAGCAGCGTTATACGTTAAATCAATGTTGCAAGACAGAAGTCTATTTGCCATGGATAGAATTGGAAATATAGAATTTGGGTCACAGCTCCGGAACAATTAGACATTGCATAGACCTCTATTGTCTACAGTATGTCACGGCAATAACCCCTACGGAAATACTGGCTTTTGTAGGGTCACAAAAAAAAAAAATAAGATCCGGAATGAACTGACCAGGGGGGGACAGTCAAAGTATTTGAGGTTTTTAAAGAAAGCTCAGTTGAGAAGACTGAAATGATTTGGGTCATGTCACGAGGAGAGAAGCTGAACACGTATGTAAAAGGGTTACGAACACGTGGGTGAAGGGCAGAAGAATGAGAGGAAAGCCGAAGTTCAGTGTAAAGATGAATTATTGAATGGCATAAAAGAAAAGGGTCTATGAGAACAAGATGTATAGGACTGAGGAAGATGGAGAAGGCTGACTAGAAACAGTGAGTGATCCCATATTGAAATGGGAAAAGCTGAAGGCAAAGAAGTATAAAATTACTCGCTTATATATTATTTCCCAAACGGTTTCACATCTCTGAATTCATAATAATGGAAAGGTGAACATGATTTCCTTAAAGCCATTTGGTGACAAAAACGTGACTAAATGACTTTGGCTTTACGGTGATACTTTCCATTTATCAATAGGCCTAAACAGAGAAAACAAAATGGTCTACCAGAGAGAGAGAGAGAGAGAGAAGAGAGAGAGAGAGAGAGAATTACTTGTGTATTTATACCCTCTTCATATCAAAAGACAATATTTCAGTTGAAGCTCAACTTACAATACGATTAGGGGGGGAAAACGAAGTTTGACATATTAGTTGAAAGGATTAACAGACTTGATACAATGTCCGAATGAGGAGAGAGAGAGGAGAGGAGAGAGAGAGAGAGAGGAGAGAGAGGAGAGGAGAGAGAGAGAGAGAGAGAGAGAATTTTAAAATCGTAAAAGTTAACATAAGATAATGGTTGAAGTGGACACACAGAAACTAAGTATTAAGAAATTTATAGTGCACTTGACCTCATATCAAAATAGGTGAGGAGCATATATGATAGCAGAACTATACAATACTATAAATACCGCAAAAAATTAAAACCTCGTTTAAAACAATCACTGATACCAATACTCTCGAAAAAAAGGTCATCAAGCTAATGGTTACCCAATTATCAATTGATACGGTAATATTATCAACAGGAAATTAGTGTCTCTGGACCGAACTGCCTATACTTTGTGGGCTAGGAAATATGTGTATCTATAAATGGAAATTTTGAGGAATATGGGAAATTAATATAGTTCGTTGGGACAGATTTAAATTTTCTTATTACTTGTTAAATCTATTTTCTTTATGTGGAAGCTGTTTACTTTGGTCTGAAGTAAGATGATAATATGAAGCTGGTTTTAAGAGTTACGAAAAATTATGATTTAATGTTACCTTGCCAGTAGTCAAGCCAGTTGGAAGCCAACGCAAGGTGTACACGGTCGAAATCAGTTTGAAAGACAAGGGTTTTTAAACGTGATATTCGAACGTGTGAACGGGGTATTTGGTAGTCGAACACGTTCGTTCAAACGGTTCGAAGAGTCTATTCTTGCCTGACTTTTATGGGCGGGGCTTCATTGTCCACAATCCTTATGCATTTGTGGCTGACTCCACCTCTTCGAACCATTTGATAAAAAGGTTCGAAAACCGGGTTCGAC
>NC_090725.1:306801093-306811093 GCF_036898095.1 Palaemon carinicauda | reverse complement strand
TTTTCGTCTGATCGCTCACAGCAAAACAGCCTATAACAAGAGGCCATGACTAGCGCAGCTTTGCTGATCATGCGATGCGCAACCATTTCTCCACGTTGGATATATATATATATATATATATATATATATATATATATATATATATATATATATATATATATATATATATATATATATATATGAATAACAGAATGGGTCCTAGAGATTGTAAAGGCAGGAGAAGGAAAAGAAGACGATGGACTGACGAACTAAGAAAGTTTGCGGGTGTGGACTGTCACAGGAAGACCATAAACATAAGTAAGTGGAAGGACATGTCTGAGTGGAAGGACATGTCTGAGGCCTTTGTTCTGCAGTGGACTAGTGACAGCTGATGATGACAATATAAATATACCGGTATAATAAATAAATATATATATATACTATATATATATGTATATATATATATATATATATATATATATATATATATATATATATATATATATATATTATATATATACAGACATATACTGTATATGCCACAATATCTTCTAATATCAAATTTACTTTACAGAGAGAGAGAGAGAGAGAGAGAGAGAGAGAGAGAGAGAGAGAGAGAGAGAGAGAGAGAGAGAGAGAGCAAAATAATTATCTGGATGACTGCATGGAAAAAGTAAAAACCGGGAACGGGAGAGGAGAACGGAATGGAAATTAGCAAAGCTTTCAGGAAACGCCCGCAAAAGAAAACACTTCTGTGTTCATGGAACCAATTACTCATTACCTAGATGACGAGAGAGAGAGAGAGAGAGAGAGAGAGAGAGAGAGAGAGAGAGAGAGAGAGAGACTTTCCATTTCCTTTGTTCTAGCAACGTTCAAATGGTTTTTTTTCCCTATTACGGAAGTTTGGAAAGAAAACAAAGAAAATTAGTCATCTCTATTGTTATCAGACAAGAAGAGGCCATAATTCTTGCTTGACGAATTAAAAGTGAACCCTTGAGACAAACTAGTCACTTGGAACTTAACGGATGAAAGCAAATATAACTATGCAGTAGCAAAGGAATGATTCTCTTGCATTATAAACACGCAATACGATGTGGGATACGATAAATACCCAAGAGTGCATACAATAAACTGATCTTGTATGTCTTATAATGCGTAGAGTTCCCATGTGTGATAGAACAAAGATAACTACGATTTTAGCAACATATTTACGAACGGCTGCGATTCCTACAAACAAAAAGAGGAACCGCACAGAAGACCAATGCATTATCATCATTATTATAAGCCAAGCTACAACCCTAGTTGGAAAAGCAGGATGCTACTAGACCAAGGGCTCCAACAGGGAAAAATATTTTATGAACAGTAACAATATCAAACTGCACGCGATTTCTCACCAATCTTCAGACATCGATTGAAACGCATCGCAAATATGGACACCAGCTGGTATTAACAGTTCCTGCCCGAGACTATAAATGGGGTAGCATAAATAGCTAGGCCTCAAATTAAAGCTACCGAATCTAATGATACAATAGCGGTACATTTAAGAGTTGTTTTCGAGCGAACATGACTTGTGGAGGCTGCCATCTTCAAATTTTGATTCCATAAGCAAGCTACGTTCTTATCCACGGAAACCACCAAAACAGAGAATGACAGCTAAATATTTAGATAGATATGTACACACAGATTCAACCATTCCAATCCCCGCCCTTTCTTAACTACAAGGCAGTTGTGGTTTCCAAGTGTACCTCTAGGGGGTATGACTAATTCACCAAACCCTACCCAATAACGGGAAGAGACCGAGTAGTTATCCGTTTGGCAATGCCGTTCAGCATCCCGGAATGGAATATATATATATATATATATATATATATATATATATATATATATATATATATATATATATATATATATATATAATGTGTGTGTAGAGCCAGACACATTCTCTCTACTATACAGAGGAGATATATATCACATGTTCAACTCAAAATATACAGAATGAAGGCATTTCAACAACCCAATACGCAAAGTTTCTATAAATCACCCGCAAATCAGCTCATAATCGTTGTAGGCTAAAGTTTACATGTGAAGGATCTAATTTTATGTTGTTACTGTTCTTGTAATATCTCATTTTGATTGTTTATTCCTCTCAGGTAGTTTACTTGTTTTCTTTCCTCACTGGGCTATTTTCCCTGCTGGAGCCGTTAGCTTAGAGCATCTTGCTTTACCAACTAGCAACAATAATAATAATAATAAGTCCCACCTCGCTAAAACCTCTCAGTGCAAGGGATTACACAACTGTTGTTGGGTTTCCAGTGTCCACCCAACTTAGCCTCCACTCCTCTTCGACCATCAGGCCCAAGCCCAAAGGGAGGTGTGAGCACAGACTCACCGCGGGAACTCGGAGGGCCCTGGGGTGTCCGGAGGAGGGTGAATAGTCCACGGCGACATTTTCGGGGAACGCGCAATGTAACGGTAAGGGCCCGGCACGGCGGAAGTCACTATTCGCGGGGCCAATTTAACATGGTTCCACTATTCGATCGTAAATTCTTACATATTGACAGTGTTACAAATAGCTACAAGCTACATTATTCCGTCAAATAAATCTGATAACATGAATTAAACAAATAGTTGATCTAAAGCATATGAAATTTACTCAAGAAACAGACTATGATAAAAATAAAATTGCTTCAAGAGTCATGTAATGATATATTCAAGATAGATTTCTCAATAAACAGCAAAAATAACTAAGAATATTATAATGATTTTCAAGCTAAAACATCTCATCCAAGCAACAGCGTAAAAAACGAATCTATTAATACTAAAATTTTAAGCCTTTGAAACGTTCAACACTCAGATTCCAAGCATATTTGAATGTTAATGATGTAGCCCATCCTTGATATTAGCCAAACATCGTCATCTACGGTAGAAGAGGCTTACAACTCTTCACCCTGTACAAAGGCAGTACCTCAGCACCCCTCAGGCGGTGCACTGCAGGCATTACTTGATAATCTTTACTTCCGTTAACTCGGCAAGATTTCCGCTTCCCTTCTTTCAACTTCTTCGTTGAACAACTGCGGAATTTTCCTCCAAGGTGTACCTGGTTGCTATATGGCCTCGAAGGTTCCTGCGCCAATGTTAGGTCATACAGTCCAAATTCATTAAATACATTATACAATTCATTCTGGGAATTACTTAGAATATAAGCAAAGCACGTCTAAATTACATTCACAATGCCTTACTTTACACACACACACACACACACACACACATATATATATATATATATATATATATATATATATATATATATATATATATATATATATATATATACATATATATATATATATATATATATATATATATATATATATATATATATATATATATATATATATATATATATATATATATATATATATATATATATATATATATATATACAACAAATACAGCCGTTTCCAGTCCAATGCAGGACAAAGGCCTCAGACATGTCTTGATACATGTCTGTGGGGTTTGGCAAGTTTTCATCACTGCTGGCCACTGAGGATTGGTGACGGTGGGAGATATTTGCTTGATCGCTCACAGCAAACAAAACTAGTATGGGTGGCCCTGACTTGTACAGCTTTGCTAATCATGGCGATACACAAATCCTTTCATCATGTAAAGATATTTCCACACATTATATATATATATATATATATATATATATATATATATATATATATATATATATATATATATATATATATATTACCTCACAACGCGTTAGGCATAGGCCTACTCCCTTTTAGATACCGATCTAAGACTTAAATGTCTCTCTTCTTCTAAATGACAAATACATTTCTAAGCTTCGTTAAATTTAAAGATTCTTAACCCAATACACCGATATTCTAAATAATATCCCTACAAAAACCTCTACAGCTCTACTGAGGTCTATACCGAGAGCATAAAAGAAAACAACTTGCGGTAAAAAAAGGAAAATATTGGTAGATATATCATCTATGACAGACTCGATACCATGCCCGAGTATTGTATGAATTATGGGACAGTCAATATCTTATCTCTCCCAAACGACACACAGAGAGCGGCCCTTAACCCGTATCATATGATAGGATACGATTGCAACGTGACAGAATGGGTACGCTAAGAATTAATAGGTCTATCTTTCGAAAGGAGAGAGAGGATTGGTATATTAATAAGCCTATCCTTCAAAAAGGAAAAAAAAGAGGTTTATGAGCAAGCGATCATATAAAGATTAGTAATAATATAAATAAGTGACAAGGTGACATGTGTTTAATCACCAGTCAAGTATTGTATATAAAAAAGACGAAAAGAAGGGCCATCATTCTCAAATAAGAAGCTTTAGACGTTAATTAAAGGGTTAATACAACCAGGTCAATAAAAAAAAAAAAAAACGAATATGTGCCATACAAAATTTGCAATTTTAAGTTCCCCGAACATTTAATTGGGCTCCACAAGTCACTAGAAGAGTTGGAAGACTCAAGCCTACATGGCTGAGGACTGAAGCGTAAAGTAGATGACGACAAATGGAGAAGTATTGATTTAAAAGCTCAAAATAGAGGCGACTGGCGAAATTTAACAGAGGCCCTTTACGTCGGTAGGCGTAGGAGATGATAATTAACCCACAGTAAGCTTGAGCATCAGGTTACTCAAAGATCATATTAAGCACAATAACTCTAATGAAAAAGTGATGTATAGGACCGCTAATGAAAGGCACACAATCGGTCTTCTGTGACACCTCCTGATGACAAACGGTTATAAATCAGAAACCAAACAGCAAAAAAAAAAAAAAAAAAAAAAAAAAAAAAAAAAAAAAAAAAAAAAAAAAAACCTCTAAAATCGATTTTATTAACTTACAGTTACAAGCAAGAAGAAGAAAAACTATGAAACCAACCATTACGTTAAGACCAAGGAAATTTCTCTATCTGACATAAAGCTAATGGATTCTCCATTACTCAGGGTTGTGGTATTAATTGCAGCACGAATGGGTTGCTCGATGCTAAAGCTATATGAAATAATACGCGTCGACCAACGAAACATAAATGATGGCACGATTGTCGAACTGTATGATATATAAGGTCGAAATAACAGATTGCGACTTGTCGAAGTGTTTATGTTTGCCGTCATGGTGATTAACCTATCTTGACAACTACTGTATAAAGGAAAATCAAAATGTTCTCAATTAATAGCTACTCCCTCTATACCAAATCGAATATATATATATATATATATATATATATATATATATATATATATATATATATATATATATATATATATAGTATCAAGGAAAATCAAAAGGTTCTCAATTAATAGCTACTCCCTCTATACCAAATCGATATATATATATATATATATATATATATATATATATATATATATATATATATATATATATATATATATATATATAGTATCAAGGAAAATCAAAAGGTTCTCAATTAATAGCTACTCCCTCTATACCAAATCGAATATATATATATATATATATATATATATATATATATATATATATATATATATATATATATATATATATATATTACCCCAGCTAACTAAAACAATGAAAACTCCTCTCCTATCACAAGGAAGGTATTGCAATAATTACCTGAAGTACTTCAATGATGAGTGTGACCTTTGAAGGCTACATTCAAATTACCCTTATTCTTGAAGACTAAGGTTAGTTATCATTTAATACAGGGTGCTCCGCAAAAAGAACAGGCATTCTACATTTACATTAGGTATTTTACCGTAAGGGTTCCACTGTTACACCAACTACAATTACAGAAGATAGAGAGAGGTCACACGCACAGGTCTGCAATCTTTAAAATCCGTTGATGTTAGCTTGGAACAATATGCCGCTTGAAGTTATCCAAGGAACGACTGGAAGTTGCCTTGACCGTTGTACAAGCTACCCACGGAAAGCATTTTGAACACCACACCTTTCATTTGTCTTCTGGTTCTGTTAACGGCAAGTGCCATTCTATTTTACTATTAATGCAATTTAAACAATGACTACAAAATTTCCCTTTTTTTTCTTTTCTAGCAAACCCGCGTTAGTAATTTATATTTTCAATCGTGTTTCGTAGTTTCGGTTACTAGACAACTCGGCCCGCGGTACGCTAGTTTTTTCTTTTTTAATGTTTTTTTTTACGCTTCTTTATTTGAAAGGGAAAAAAGTATATAATGGTTCAAGCTGAAAGATTTCTAGTGCGCCACGAGCTAAAATATTTCCAGTGAGCCAAAGTTGACAATGAAAGTTTCATTGACAAAAAATAGATAAATCCCAAACTTTTGCATTCTAGTTAGTAGTACTAGTACTATTCATCCTTTTCTATTTATGTAACAACGTATGGACAATTTAAATCAACACCAACGGAGTACCAATAAGTCAGATAGAAAATTCTCTGTATCAAGTGTTTTGTAAAGTGTTATAACCGACCGCGGTACCTTTTTCAACGGATATATAATGCACAGTCTACATATGATCATTATCTCAAGCTGTAACTCGTGTTCAAAATGGCAACAACTTGTAAAACCGGTTTAAGTGACCCCTTACGAACGTTACTTTTGTCATTTCAATATATAGTGTGCTTTAACTAAAATGGGGATTACACTTGGTCACTATAGGGATTAATAAAACAGTTCTGTGTAAAGAAATCATATAAATTTAGTCATAAATAAACTGCCTTTTGATCGATGTAGCCTAAATAGATTCATCTTAAAATTTCTATGTGAATTCTCATTTCTAATTTGCAAATAATTTATTTCAATGTTTCGAAAGTGTAAATGTTATAAAGTCTACACACAATGGCTCTACACTGAATGTTTAGCCATAGGCAGTGCTGCCTTGACAAGGTCTCAAATGTGGGCCGAGCTGTCTGGATAGGCCAAGTTGAGCAGTCGTCATTTACGATCATAACTTTGTTAATTGAAATTAACTTTACCTTTTCATAAAAGATGTTTCTTTCACGTGTGGCGTATGGGTATACACAATTGATCACGTAAAAAAAACGGTTTAATCAGTAAATATATAACCAAAACTATTTTATTTCTTTACACGTATATCAAATCTTGGTCAAACTTCATAATGTTTCGCATAACAAGATATTATGTCTCGCTCTACATTTAGTGTCTTTAACCTCTACAAATTTAGTTTTAAAGAAATGTTTACTTATAAATACTTCATACAGTTATACTCTAATAACATGATCAGATTCTCCCCTATAGGGTGGTGCGAGATTGAACTCTGGGACGTTCTAGAATTCTACATGAACAAACCACTCTAGCCTACGCCTTAATCTTGGTCACAAGGATAGGAGAATTAACATTACAATTTTCAACTTCAAGTTCAGATTTAAGTAATCGGCAAATCTTTACAATATTAAGAGTTTGGTAATGATTAATGTAAACTCAATAGGCCTAACTAAAGTTTTCGCGATATGAAGCCTTTGGTCGGGTTAGGTTACGTTATAGTCCACTTGTTTTCCTGTTTCCCCAAACAAAAATTGGTTTAACACACGCAGCTCTAGAACTACAGACCCCCACAAAAGAATGGGCTAAAACCGTTTAGAATAACTCAATAAAACATAAGCGAGTCATCTTCAACTCAATCCACTCATGAATAAGAACCAAAGATTACTTTTAATGTGCCTACAAAAGCTTACGACAAAATCCAAGCGAATAAGCAACATAGGCCTAAAATACATCAACCACTCGCTTGATAAACGGAAGGATTCCACCTTCTCAATCGAGTGGAATTCCAAATATACGACTTGGAGTGCCTGAAGGCAAAGTGGGGTGGCTGTCTGTAAGGCGAGAGAAAGGTACATCACATGAGAGAGAGAGAGAGAGAGAGAGAGAGAGAGAGAGAGAGAGAGAGAGAGAGAGATTGATATCTCATGGCCAACACACTAGATCTCATCTGGTTCAATTACTGACATATTTCCTTTCCTCACTGGGCTACTGTATTTTCACTGTTGGAGCACTTGGACTTATAGCATCCTGCTTTTCCAACTAGGGTTGTGACTTAGCAATTATCAATAACAATAATACTACTATCAAAGAGCTTTTGGCTAATACGCATTGAGCCAGTCGCTACAGATGAGTGATGGATCTCTCTCTCTCTCTCTCTCTCTCTCTCTCTCTCTCTCTCTCTCTCTCTCTCTCTCTCTCCATTTTAATTTAACGTAAGCAATATACATAATACACGGTAATTAACTTCAAATCCTGGTAAAATCTTTATCAAATTATACAAATTAGTATGAACATTTCATAAACTAGATTCAACAAAATAAATATATTCAGCATCTAATAGACATTATGAGGGACCAATGTTATTCCTAAAGAAAATAAACATGGGGGATAATAATGATATTCCCAAAGAAAATAAACAATAGTTATTACAATTTCTAATAAAATAAACTATCTGATTTTGTACATGAGCTAGACCTAACCTCAAACTCAACATCTAATAAACAACCTTATAATGGGCAATAATGTTATTCCTAAAGAAAATAAACATTATAGGATATAATAATGATATTTCCAAAGAAAATAAACTATGGTTAATCCAATTTCTAATCCAATAAACTAAAATATCTCACCTTGTACAAGAGCTAGACCTAACCACAAGCTGTACATGTAATAAACAACCTTTTCTTTGGCAATAATGTTATTCCCAAAGAAAATAAACATTATAAGACATAACAACGATATTCCCAAAGAAAATAAACAATGGTTAATCCAATAAACTAAAATATCTGATCTTTTACAAGAGCTAGACCTAACCACAGCTCAACATTTAATAAACAACATTATAATGGACAATAGAGTTATTACCGAAGAAAATAAACATTATTGGACATAATAATGATATTCCCAGAGAAAATAAACAATCGTTAATACAATTTCTAATCCCCAATAAACTATCTGATCTTGTACAAGAGCTAGACCTAACCACAAACTCAACATCTAATAAACAACATTATAAGGGGCAATAATGTTATTCCCAAAGAAAATAAACATTATAAAGTATAATAAAGCTATTTCCAATGACAATAAACTACGATTAACCCAATAAACTATGGCTAAAATAACTTTCTAATCCTAAAAATAGCGCAACACTTCGTTAAAGCATCACTAGTTTAACTGATCTCGATGTCTATGACATTTAACAAAACGGGAAAAGTTATTAAATGTGAAGAGCGTTAATAAATTAAACTTTCTTTTAAAAATACAGTTTAAACGAAAATAACTAGAAAAAAAGATATACGACACAAGGTTAAATCTCACTCTAGCGTAACTAAGTATTTACGAAGATAAAAAAAAAAAAAAAAAAAGGCGAATGGTATGATACCTTCCAAACATCTTACCTTTCACTTTGGTGTCCCGAGAGGGATTTTCGAAGATGAAAAACTTATGAGATCACCTTCCTCAAAAAAAAAAAATGGCAAAACAATATCCAAACTCCTCTAATGGACAAAAGATGAATTATTTAAAACATTGGAAAACAGTTCCACACTAGCTATTTTCCTTTGACAATAAAAACACACTGCACAATAGATATATACAGTCGGCCGTTTGATATTAACGCATCTTAATTCCCCATAGAGAGTTTCTCTTGATTTCACTTAAACAAGAAAACAAGGTGGCGCGGATAGCACGAAGCGGAAGAGAACGAAAGGACCTCCTTCGACAACGTTTCTGCCACAACTGAAATCTCTCACTCACCTGCACCGGGTTCCAGCCTTCCAGCAGACTCAGAGAGTTTCCAACTAGGGAGTTTCTCGTCCGTTTTTTGAAGAGATGCTGGCTGGTTGGGGGTTACGTCAATGTGAGTTTTGAGAATGTTTTTTTTATCTTTTTTTTTTTTATGCGGTTAACTTCCGCAATTTATTTGATTTCTGCTTAAAACATTCAAATGAGGTCTCGGCACTAGATAAACTTTGCTGCCGGCAATAAATAAATACGTTTGCTGCCGGAAAGAAGTGTAAAT
>NC_090725.1:306791093-306796093 GCF_036898095.1 Palaemon carinicauda | reverse complement strand
TGAAATGTTGTTCCAATTTTATAAAATGTTGAACTATGTGTATGAAATGTTGTTCCAAGTCTATGAAATGTTGAACTATGTGTATGAAATGTTGTTCCAAGTTTATGAAATGTAGATCTGAATGTATGAAATATTCCGAGTTTATGAAATGCATTAATGAATGTATGAAATGTTCCGAGTTTATGAAATGTATAACTGAATGTATGAAATGTTCCGAGTTTATGAAATGCAAAACTGAATGTATGAAATGGACTGGGTTTATGAAATCTTGTTCATTGTTTATGAAGTGAATCATTCTATATAAAAAATAAGGTTCTGGTGACCTACTGGCACCGCCCCTGTCTATCGCTCACCGGGCTGGGGTTCGAGTCCTGCTCAAAATTGATAGTTTCTTTAGTGCCTGCAACCTCACCATCCTTCTGAGCTAAGGAAGGGGGGGGGGGGTGTTTGGAGATCCAATATGTTTACCTACTGAGTCATCAGCACCCGTTGCCCGGCCATCCCTGATCCTAGCTTGGGTGGAGAGGGGGCTTGGGCGCTGATCATCTAGGGCAGTGGTTCCCAACCTGGGGGAAATTTCCCCCTGGGGGGAAATTTGAAGCTTCCCGGGGGGAAATAATTGCACTACCTACTAACTAAAACAAGCGGAAAATGTCCACAAAGTACGTGCGGCAAATTGTTCTTAGCCATTCAATTGTGATATGATCATATCATTTCTCACAGACATGATATTCAAGGGGAGAATTGGAATATCATGCCCATTTCTGAGGCAGGCGAGTGGGCATGAGGGCTGGGCGGGGCATGAAGGGGGAAATCTGGATGGTTGAACTGGGTGCAGGGGGGAAATTACTGAAAATAAAGGTTGGGAACCACTGATCTAGGGCATTGTCCTTTTTACTAGGGCAATGGTACTGTCACTTGCCTTTACCATTCATGAGTCGCCGCCTATAAAACCTCTAAACACGTATTTGCCTCAATACCAGTCACACACTCATCTTTGTATTCCTGCTACTCGCAAACTTCTCACATAATGGTTTTACAATGACAATTAATCAAAGCATGTAGTTTCTTACGTGAACTGACACTGATCTTCCCTTATCAAATCTTATACCTGTCTTATTTTCGCTATGAAAACTCCACCACACACACTTTTTTTTTTTTTTTTAATTTTGTACTTCTTGAAGCCACTTCTATTATTTCACATTTATACAAATGAACTCCTATTACTCTCCCCCCCCCCCATTCCTCTGGAAACTTAACTTCAGCCAGACATAAGTTACTTATTTACTACAGCATCTCATCAACTCTATTGTCTTTCCATTATTCAATACTTCTATTCTCACCTATAAAGTTCAAAAGAACTTTTAAATCCACCATTATCAATCTCAATCTGGCAGATACAGTATATCTATCCTGTTGTTTAGCTTACCAACTCAGAATTTCAACATCCATCACCATTACCCTCCAATCTGTGCTAAAGCAATCTATTAATACTCTTTCATTGTCATTTATTTTGTTATAGTTTTACTGATGATTATCCACAAGGCTCGTCTTTTTTTTTTCCTACAGCCACCTTCCTCTAAATTCAGCCAAGCACAGTTCACTCTAGCAAAAGCGACCCCTCCCCTTCTCTCTCTCTCTCTCTCTCTCTCTCTCTCTCTCTCTCTCTCTCTCTCTCTCTCTCTCTCTCTCGTTCTTTACCATTTCTGAACCAAACACTTTTACTTCCACTTTTAATTTTTCTCTTGTGACTCAAAATATTTCAACAGTCGGATTGACAAATTTTCATTGTCGCCTGTTACTAAGTCTTCTTAACACTACCTTTCTGGGCCTTGTATTCGTCCGCCACAACCAGAATAATAATTCTCTATTAATATATAAGAAGTTGATTTCAAACAAAAACTGCAAGTCAAGATACGTAATGAAATTAATTTCTATTTTTCGAAATCCATTTTTTCGCTCTATATAAGAAAAGAAATATACTTTCGACATAAAATTAGAACAAATCATATGAAATAATCTAAAAGCTCAATAAATTAAATATATTTAACAGAGAACATGTTGTTGAGAACAGTTGAAAGACTTATGCCAGAAACAAAGTGTTTAGGCCTACTGAAATTTTGGAGATAATATAGTCTAGTTTGGTGTGAAGGTAGATAAGAGAAAAATCATGTACGAAACACAATAAAGGGAAAGAATAATAATTTGAACGAAACAGAAAAAAAGGAATAATTTATAGGAAACACAAAATTGATAAATAATAATAATTTGCACGAAACAAAAAACGGAAAGGATAGTTTGTATGTAACAAAAAATTCTAAAATGGAGTGACTGCGTGTAGAGAAAAAAAAAGGATATAGATATGTAGTCCAGTAACTACAAAACAAGATGAATTAACTAGGCCCTATAAACATTGAAATTTAAGTCTCACTCTTCAAACTTACACATCACTCAGAATAGACTATCCACTTCTAGAGGGAGTTTCTATTCTAAGCATTCTTATCCGTAGATAGTAAGAGACTTTCCCTGCCAGTAATTGGACTAACCCTTCTCAAGAGCCATTAAGAATAGTTAAAGAAAAGTTAACTTAGTGAAGCAAAAGTTTCTGATTTTTTTTCTTAAATTTTGTTTATTTTTTCTTTTATAATATTGGACTGAAGATTACCTGATACTTCTTTCCACCATTATCCTTACATTAAAGGGTCGGTTGCCTGATGTGCCCTCTCCAATACCTTCGATCAAAGGCATCCTCTTCCACCGAACCTCTTCTCTCCATATCTTCCTTCATTTGTCTCGCCATCTAATTCTCTACCTCTCTCTTGACCGTTATTCCTACATTAAGGGGTCGGTTGCCTGATCAAAGGCATCCTCTTCCACCGAACCTCTTCTCTCCATATCTTCCCTCAACTTACCTCGCTATCTAATTCTCTACCTCTCTCTTGATTTTATTCTCCTAATAGTTTCCTCCCAAGCCCTTCTTACTCCCTCCCCACCATCCATCCTCAACACGTGCCCACATCATCTCAGATATGACACTAATCATCTCTGTAATCTTTACTACGCCTGCCACTCTTCTTATTTCATCATCTTCCAATCTTTTTTAGCAGTGATATACCAATAATCCACCTCAGCATTCCCATCTCTGTTCTCTCAATCTTTGCTTCCTCTTTTTGTCTTAGAATCCAAGTTTCTGATCCATAATTAACACTGGTCTTATCACTGTGCTATAGATCTTTACTTTTGGCTTAATTAGCATTTTCTTATCACACACCACTCCTGCTACCTCCCTCCACTTCCCCCCAAAAGCTGCTTTTATCCCATTAATAACTTCAGCCACACATCCTCCCTCCAAACTTATAGTAGATCCCAAGTATCTAAATTGCTCTAAATGTTTTATAACTTTCATATACTGTATGGCTATCCTGTCCCTACATTCCTTACTGCTCACCATAGCTTCAGTCTTATCCACATTTACCCTCAAGCCACTGATGTATAGATATGCTAGATATCTTATTATTTTACGAAGCTCCAATAATCATACTTTTTATACCCTTTTCCAAAATGTTATAATTCACTGCATATGATAAAACCCCACTTTATCCTGTGATCTAAAATATAATTAAAATTTCTATCAGAAAACTGTTTTTGTCCATTTGACGGCAAATAATTTTTTTCTAATATCACTGAATCTATATGACCAAAAAAAACCTTCTTTACAATACTAATTCTATATGCCCTACGAAATCCTTTTTTTTTTTTTTTAATCTCATTGAATTTATATGACCTACAAAATCCTTTTTTTTTTAATCTCATTGAATCTATATAACCTATAAAATCCTTTTTATTGACCTCTGAATCTATATGACCTACAAAATCCTTCTTTTATCTCACTAATTCTATGCGACCTACAAAATCCTTTTTTTAATCTCATTGAATCTATACGACCTACAAAATCCTTTTTATTTACCTCTGAATCTATATGATCTACAAAATCCTTCTTTTATCTCGCTAATTCTATACGACCTACAAAATCCTTTTTTTAATCTCATTGAATCTATATGACCTATAAAATCCTTTTTATTTACCTCTGAATCTATATGACCTACAAAATCCTTCTTATATCTCGCTAATTCTATACGACCTACAAAATCCTTTTTTTAATCTCATTGAATCTATACGACCTACAAAATCCTTTTTATTTACCTCTGAATCCATATGACCTACAAAATCCTTTTTATTTACCTCTGAATCCATATGACCTACAAAATCCTTCTTATATCTCGCTAATTCTATACGACCTACAAAATACTTTTTTTTTTTACATCACTAAATCTATATGATCTAGAAAATCCTTTTTTTTATTTTATTTCACTGAATCTTTATGACGTACAAATCCTTTTATTACCTCGCTAAATCTAAGTGATCTACAAAATCCTTATCTCATTGAATCTATTTGACCTACAAAATCCTTTATTTATCCCACTGAACCCACATGACCTACAAAACCCTTAAATCTAATCACACTGAATCTATACGACCTACAAATTCCGATCCGTAAGTTCACAATCTCAACAAAGGATACGAAGGTGTCCTGCCGGTTCATTAATCACCGAAAGATACGGATGGAAGTTTAACCAGGAAAATGACTTCTTAAAAGATAATAAGCTTCAGACGTAAATAAGTTTTAAAGAAAAGAATTACCAGTAAGCTTCATCTTCTTCTATTCGAAGGGGTTGGTTGCCTGAAGCTAGGTTGCCAGGTTTTCCAAATGAGAAAAGGCCAACGTCTGATCAACTGCAACTTTAAAAGGCCAAACTAATAGAAGAAAAAGACCGAAAATATAGCATTTTAGGCTAACCACTTTCAATAAGGCCAAATTTAGGTATCTAGCACGGAAAAGGACAAATTTGGAGTTTTGTGGCAAGAAAAAGGCCAACCTGGCAACCCTGGCCTGAAGCTATTAGCAACAGGCATGGTTTATAGTTTGGCAGAGGGGTTTT
>NC_090725.1:306771537-306790593 GCF_036898095.1 Palaemon carinicauda | reverse complement strand
CGTTAAATAAAAGTTTAGGAAATTAGGTAACTAAATTTCAAAGGATATTCCCATTGAATAAAACACCCCATAAAAATAATAAAAGGAGGAAAAATATTAATAAATTAATAAATAAAAAAGATGAAATAAGTGCCTGAGATAAAAGCATTCACCCACTCTCAAAACTTGCTATCACCAACATCCCTGACACTTACAAAGTCTGTTCCACAGGCTCGGAGTGAAACAATAACAGACTCGTAGTACTGGGCTTAACAGTGTTCTGTTACATGAACACAATAGTATTGCTGGAGTACTACCATATTATTTGAATGAAAAAAAAAAAAAAAAAAAAAAACCACAGTGATCCGTTCAAAGTTGATGGGGGGTGGAAATAACCAAATATTTGTAAACATTTTTTATAAAATGGAAATATTTTAATAGATGTGCGTTTGTATATTCAAAGTACAGTATACTATTGATCTATAATACCTATATATATATATATATATATTATATATATATATATATATAATATATATGAGAGAGAGAGAGAGAGAGAGAGAGAGAGAGAGAGAGAATGTACGTGGTGAAAAAAAGAAATATTTTGTAGAAATCTTTTCAAAAGGGAAATATTTTGAATAGGAGAGAGAGAGAGAGAGAGAGAGTGAGAGAGAGAGAGAGAGAATGTACGTGGTGAAAATAAAGAAATATTTGTAGAAATCTTTTAAAAAATAGAAATATTTTGAATAGGAGAGAGAGAGAGAGAGAGAGAGAGAGAGAGAGAGAGAATGTACGAGGTGAAAAAAATGAAATATTTGTAGAAATCTTTTCAAAAATAGAAACATTTTGAATAAGAGAGAGAGAGAGAGAGAGAGAGAGAGAGAGAGAGCGAGAGAGAGAGAGAGAGAATCTTTTAAAATAAAGAAATGCATGATTCACGGTCCAATTAATTGAAATATTCGATATTTCCACATCGCACTGTTTACACCACGAGTGATTTAAATGTAGGATTGTGAACTCCAGCGAATAAACAACAGAAAATGTACGACTCAAAGGAATTTCGAATATAAATAGAAAGCGAATAAAATAGAAGAGAAAGATGGACGAATCATACAAATAGCAGAAGGGAGAAAAAATCAGGAAAATCTTATGAAAGGCGAACGAGAGAGCGAGAAAATAGAAGAGAATAAAGAAGAGAAAGATGGACGCATCATAAAAATAGCAAAAGGAAGAGAGAGCAGGAAAATCTTAAGGAAGGCAAAGAGAGAGAAAATAGAAATAAAATAGAAATAAAACAGAAAATAGAAAATCTCCATCTCTGAAGTTCCTCGTTTTCTAACGGGTGAAACGCGCCATGAAATTGCTTCCTGAAAGAAAACGGAGACTATTTCGAGAGATGACAGGAGTCTGTTTTCCGCCAGATTTGAAACCGAGCATAAAACAATTCTGGAGAGACTTACAGGCCACTCTTCCGAATATGAGGAAAAATAGCTGAAAGGGAAAGAAAAATATGTTTCGAACAGTTTCAGGAAAAAAAATCATTGAGAGAGAGAGAGAGAGAGAGAGAGAGAGAGAGAGAGAGAGAGGAGAATGAACATTGTATATAAGCATTTGTAACGGGACTTTCAATCAGTATCAAAATATTTCTTGAGAGAGAGAGAGAGAGAGAGAGAGAGAGAGAGATGATAATTTGTAATGGGACTTCCAAACATTATCAAAATATTTCTTTAGAGAGAGAGAGAGAGAGAGAGAGAGAGAGAGAGATGATAATTTGTAATGGGACTTCCAAACATTATCAAAATATTTCTTAGAGAGAGAGAGAGAGAGAGAGAGAGAGAGAGAGAGAGATGAACATTTTATATTGAGCATTTGTAATGGGACTTTCAATCAGTATCAAAATATTTCTTGAGAGAGAGAGAGAGAGAGAGAGAGAGAGGGGAGAGAGAGAGAGAGAGAGAGAGAGAGAGAGATGATAATTTGGTAATGGGACTTCCAAACATTATCAAAATATTTCTTAGAGAGAGAGAGAGAGAGAGAGAGAGAGAGAGAGAGAGATGAACATTTTATATTGAGCATTTGTAATGGGACTTTCAAGCAGTATCAAAATATTTCTTTAGAGAGAGAGAGAGAGAGAGAGAGAGAGAGAGAGAGAGAGAGAGAGAGAGAGGGGGGGGGGGTTGTTCGAGCAGTATCAAAAAATCTCTTGAGAGAGTGAGAGAGCAAATGAACATTGTATATCCAGAATTAGCCATGGAACTTATATGTGTGTATGCATGTACATTATTAGGTTTAGCCTTTATGTGTGCATTTAACTTACAGGAATGTACGTATATACACTATTAGGCAGAGCATGCACGAGTGTAAGGTAATATACTATAGCTGTTATTATCAACGTTAAAACATTGAATCAAACAAGTGTACTATCGCATTCTGCCTTTTCAATGAAATTCTTCTTATGTAATAGTTTTACCCTGAATTTTAATTTGGACCCCGTGTTATAGTACTCATCGGCGATATACCAAGAAAATGGTTACCTTTCATTATTATTATTATTACTATTAGTATTATTATTATTATTACTTACTAAGCTACAACCCTAGTTGGAAAAAGCAGTAGGCCTATGCTATAAGCCCAGAGGCTCCAACAGGGAAAATAGCCCAGTGAGGAAAGAAAAATGGAAATTAGAATATTTTAAGAGTAACGACATTAAAATAAATATATACTATATTAGCTATAAAACCTTTAACAAAACAAGAGGAAGAGAAATAAGATAGAAGTGTATGCTCGAGTGTACCCCTCAAGCAAGAGAACTCCAACCCAAGACAGTGGAAGACCATTGCTACCAAAAATGGTAGCAATAGCCGTAGTTGCTAGCAAAGAATCAAGTTGCTAACAAAAGCGATAATGATAAACAGTACGAGTTAAGTCCAATAAGATCGATGCTGTGTTGAAGATGGAGGTAAACAAAAGTATATTAATATTCCTTATGATGAGTTTGATGAAGCTTATAATGAAACCGCCAATGGTAAGAGGATGATGATGATGATAATAAATGGGGTCGTCATCATCATCAGCTTTAAATAGTCCACTGCTGAACAAAGGTCTCAGACATGTCCTTCCACACATGTCTGTTTGTGGTCGTTTTATGCTAGTCAATACCCACAACTCTCAAATTTTCTTATCTCGTCAATCCATAGTCATCCCTTCCTTCCCCTGCTTCTTTTGGCAATCTCCAAGGACCCCTTATATTATTCTTAATATTTATCTATTATCTGTCATTTTCATCATATGTCCTACCCTTTGTCCATTTTTTTTTCTTACAAGTTGTTAGAATAGCTTCTACTTTAGTAGGGTCTCGTCTCCATGTTGCTGTTATTCTGTCTCTCACTGTTATTCTCATCATTATTCTTTCCATATCTCTTTGAGTTGTAACTAGCTCATGTTCTAAGGTTTAAGTAAGGCCTCAAATTTCTGATGCATAAGTTAATACTGGTAGAACTATCTCATTATATACATTTCTTTTTAGAGAAGGAGGCATTTTAATTTTTATGATTTCTGATGCAGAAGTTAATACTAGTAGGACCATCTCATTGCATACTTTTCTTTTTAGGGAAAGAGGCATTTTACATTTCATAATGTCTGATGCATAAATTAATACTGGAAAGACCATCTCATTACATAATCTTCTTTTGAGAGAAAGAGGCATTTTACATTTCATAATGTCTGATGCATAAATTAATACTGGAAAGACCATCTCATTACATACTCTTCTTTTTAGAGAAAGAGGCATTTTAAATTTCATAATGTCTGATGCATAAATTAATACTGGTAAGACCATCTCATTACATACTTTTCTTTTTAGAGAAAGAGGCATTTTAAATTTCATAATGTCTGATGCATAAATTAATACTGGAAAGACCATCTCATTATATACTCTTCTTTTTAGAGAAAGAAGCATGTTAAATTTCATAATGTCTGATGCATAAATTAATACTGGTAAGACCATCTCATTCCATACTTTTCTTTATAGAGAAAGAGGCATTTTAAATTTCATAATTTCTGATGCATAAGTTAATACTGGTAAGACCATCTCATTACATACTTTTCTTTTTAGAGAAAGAGGCATTTTAATTCTCATAATTTCTGATGCATAAATTAATACTGGAAAGACCATCTCATTACATACTCTTCTTTTTAGAGAAAGAGGCATTTTAAATTTCATAATTTCTGATGCATAAGTTAATACTGGTAAGACCATCTCATTACATACTTTTATTTTTAGAGAAAGAGGCATTTTATTTCTAATAATTTCTGATGTACAAGTTAATACTGGTAGGACCATCTCATTGCATACTTTTCTTTTTAGAGAAAGAGGCATTTTACATTTCATAATTTCTGATACATAAGTTAATACTGGTAGGACCATCTCATTACATACATTTCTTTTTAGAGAAAGAGGTATTTTAATTTCCACAATTTCTGATGCCAAAGTTAATACTGATAAGACCATCTCATTGCATACTTTTCTTTTAGAGAAAGGGGCATTTTACTTTCATAATGTCGTTTTGTTTACCAAGTACATTAATCAAGAGGATGTTCAAATACGCAACGAAAAAAATGTAACAATAAATAAAGTAAAAGTATATTTTACTGCTTCCAAATGGCATATATACACCCCATCTGTTACCTGCGGAGGTAATGTAAAACACCACTGTGATGGCCCCGCTTGAAGATTGGACGTGCGACTCTTTTGAAAGCAACATTGCAGCAACAGATAGAAGATTACAATGCCGCGAGATGATACCTTGTATGAAATACGATCTGTTAGACCATGACAGCTGGTGGACTTTGCAACAAGAATGCGCGTAACACAAGAGTCAGGTATTCTCATTGCAAAGATGATTATTTGATTGGTGTAAGGGCTTCTCAACTCGCATTTATCTATTCACATGAAAATTACAGCCGTCTAATAAAGAGATTTTCCGGAGAAATGCAGTCTTTGATTTTTGACACTAACAAACTAATTAATAATTTTCATTATTTCAATAATAATAATAATAATAATAATAATAATAATAATAATAATAATAATAATAATAATAATAACAACAACAATAATAATAATAATAATAATAATAATAATAATAATAATAATAATAATAATAATAATAATAATAATAATAATATTTTGAAAATATCCAAAGAAAATCCCAAATAATTATATGAATGTCCGGTTAATGTTGGTCGATCTTCTAGATAAAAGCATGGCATTGACGTTATTATACATAATTTGATAGTGAATGATGTAAGGGAGACCACTAATACCTACTCCACACACACATATAATATATATATATATATATATATATATATATATATATATATATATATATATATATACACATACATACATATGTGTATATATATATATATTATATATATATATATATATATATATATATATATATATATATATATATATATATATATATATATATATATAGAATCCTACTCCCACCATCACTTTGGTTTATAAAAAATATAAAATAAAATCAATTCAACTTCGCTGACCATTAATCCTTTCCACTAAAACACATATAAGAACATCAGAAACTAGGCAAGTAGCAATTTTTCATTGCTTCAAAAATATCTTAAGGCAATTAGAAATCCGACAAGAATACTAAAAGAATTTAGTTTAAAAAATCTTAATGATTTTATTATTATTATTATTATTATTATTATTATTATTATTATTATTATTATTATTATTATTATTATTATTATTATTAGATAAGCTACAAACCTACTTAGAAAAGCAGGCTGCTATAACCCCAAGAGCTCCAACAGGGAACATAGTCCATTCAGGAAAGAAAATAAGGAAATAAATGAATTATTAGAAGTAATGAATAATTAATATAAAATAAAACATAAAATAATCAGTAACAACATCAAGATAAATGTAATATATAAACAATAAAGAGAGACTTATGTTGGCCTATGCAACATGAAAACATTTACTGGAATGCGCAGATCTGAAGTCCCACTGATTTAATAATTTTCTACGTGCCTATTAGACCCACAGTATGATTTAAAGTGCTTGAATATAACACAACTGAATGCAAACATTACATTTTTCAAAAGCATGTTTTTACTGTGAAAAGTCCTTTAATTTCGCTAATCAAATTCAGGAGTGTATATTGGTCTGAGAGGCTATTTACATCGTTAGAATAAAAATGGATTCCCTTTTTTTTTAATAATCGATTTCTTCATGGAAAAGAACCCATAAAAATTCTGTCCTAAATAAAAATTGTAACTTATTCTAAATATTACAATCTTTTCCGACACACACAGAATAGTGTGGCCTATTCTTTACACATTCTCTTCTTTCCTCGCACACTTGACAACACTGAGATTTCCAAACAATTTTTCATCCCTCAAGAAGTTAACTACTGTTCTGTAATTATTCAGTGGCTATTTTCTTCTTGGTAAGGGTAGAAGAGACTTTTTAGCTATGGTAAGCAGCTCTTCTAGGAGGACACTCCAAAATCAAACAATTGTTCTCTAGTCTTCGGTACTGCCATAGCCTCTGTACCACGGTCTTCCACTGTCTTGGTTAGGGTTCTCTTGCTTGAGGGTACACTCTGGCACACTCTTCTATATAATTTCTCGTCCTCTGTTTTGTTAAAGTCTTTATAGTTTATATGGGAAATATTTATCTTAACGTCGTTACTGTTCTTGGAATATTTTATTTTTCCTTGTTTCCTTTCCTGATAGGGCTATTTTCCATGTTGGGGCCCCTGGGATTATAGCATCCTGCTTTTCCAACTAGGCTTGTAGCTTAGCAAGTAATAATAATAATAATAATAATAATAATAATAATAATAATAATAATAATACCACATGAACAATGTCGGGGAACTGAATGTGGTTTGGTTGGGCCACATTTACTGAATCGATTCTGTTTTTCTGATAACCTCAATAAAATGTTGTATTTTTCGATTGTTTGGCGTTTTTCCCTTGATTCCGTCCAGTAAAACAATGCCTTTTTCATTTGGCACAGTAATTGATTTGCATTTTGCTTTCTACCATTGGTGTTTTTGCAATGTTGATTAAACACCTACGTTTATTTTACGTAGATTGAATGGGACATAGGAAATATGTGACCTGAAAACTTTAAATCAATCAATCAATCAAATCTCTCTTTCTCTCTCTCTCTCTCTCTCTCTCTCTCTCTCTCTCTCTCTCTCTCTCTCTCTCTCTCTCTCTCTCTCTTCTTTTTTTGGGGGGGGGGGGGGGGTAATTCACTAATTCTCCACAAGCACTTGTGAATAAATTCTTGTATAATTTAGTGGGGCGTCTATGACCTAAGACACTGTGGGGAAAATTTTGTCAAAATCCGTCCGGGAGTTTTGATGTAAACCTGGTCTTTAAAACTGTGAAAAATGCAAATTCTGATCTAGAATCCAGATCCAGATCATCTTCAAAATTTAATGGGACCGTCCATGACTTAAGATCTATCTGTGGTGAAAATTTCGTCAAAATCC
This sequence comes from Palaemon carinicauda, assembly GCF_036898095.1. NCBI lineage: Eukaryota > Metazoa > Arthropoda > Malacostraca > Decapoda > Palaemonidae > Palaemon > Palaemon carinicauda. The sequence continues at coordinate 306,783,070 of NC_090725.1, read as the reverse complement.
GTCGAGTAGTTTTGACGTAATCCTCTCCTTTAAAATTGTGAAAAATGCAAATCCGGATCATCTCTAAAATGTAATGGGGTCATCTATGACCTAAGATCTATTTGTGGTGAAAATTTCTTCAATATCCGTCGTGTAGTTTTGGCATAATCCTCTTCTTTAAAATGGTGAAAAAATACAAATCTGGACCTAAAATCCGGATCCAGATCATCTCTAAAATTTAATGGGGCCGTCCATGACCTAAGATCTATATGTGGTGAAACCTTTGTCAAAATCTGTCGAGTAGTTTTGACGTAATCTTCTCCTTTAATATTGTGAAAAATGCAAATCCGGATCTAGAATCCGGATCCGGATCATCTCTATAATTTAATGGGGCGTCTATGACCTAAGATACTGTGGGGGAAAATTTTGTCAAAATCCATCCGGGAATTTTGATGTAAACCTGCTCTTTAAAACTGTGAAAAATGCAAATTCAGATCTAGAATCCAGATCCAGATCATCTTCAAAATTTAATGGGGCCGTCCATGACTTAAGATCTATCTATGGTGAAAATTTCGTCAAAATCCGTTGGGTAGTTTTGACGTAATCCTCTACTTTAAAACTGTGAAAAATGTGGATCCGGCTCTAGAATCCAGATGTGGATCATCTCTAAAATGTAATGGGGTCATCCATGACCTAAGATCTATCTGTGGTGAAAATTTCGTCAAAATCCGTCAAGTAATTTTGACGTAATCCTCTCCTTTAAAATTGTGAAAAATGCAAATCCGATTCTAGAATATGGATCCGGATCATCTCTTTAATTTAGTGGGGTCGTCTATGACCTAAGATCTATCTGTGGTGAAAATTTCGTCAAACCCGTCGAGTAGTTTTGACGTAATCCTCTCCTTTAAAATTGTGAAAAATGCAAATCCGGATCTAGAATATGGATCCGGATCATCTCTTTAATTTAGTGGGGTCGTCTATGACCTAAGATCTATCTGTGGTGAAAATTTCGTCAAACCCGTCGAGTAGTTTTGACGTAATCCTCTCCTTTAAAATTGTGAAAAATGCAAATCCGGATCTAGAATATGGATCCGGATCATCTCTTTAATTTAGTGGGGTCGTCTATGACCTAAGATCTATCTGTGGTGAAAATTTCGTCAAACCCGTCGAGTAGTTTTGACGTAATCCTCTCCTTTAAAATTGTGAAAAATGCAAATCCGGATCTAGAATATGGATCCGGATCATCTCTTTAATTTAGTGGGGTCGTCTATGACCTAAGATCTATCTGTGGTGAAAATTTCGTCAAACCCGTCGAGTAGTTTTGACGTAATCCTCTCCTTTAAAATTGTGAAAAATGCAAATCCGGATCTAGAATATGGATCCGGATCATCTCTTTAATTTAGTGGGGTCGTCTATGACCTAAGATCTATCTGTGGTGAAAATTTCGTCAAACCCGTCGAGTAGTTTTGACGTAATCCTCTCCTTTAAAATTGTGAAAAATGCAAATCCGGATCTAGAATATGGATCCGGATCATCTCTTTAATTTAGTGGGGTCGTCTATGACTTAAGTTCTATGAGTAGCTTTTGACGTAATCCTATCCACAGTCACAGACAAATCCTGTCTACAGACACACAGACAAATAAATAAATAAATAAACCGACTTGAAAACATAACCTCCTAGGTGGAGGTAATAATAATAATAATAATAATAATAATTCCTGAGCTCACACGCGATCTATTTCAGTTGGTTTCCTACAATCTGACAAGTGTCGTTGGATGAAGTAATCTAGGATTCCGTAAGAATATGGTTGGAACATGGAATTGCTTTTAACCCTATCAACGCAAGCTCGTATTCATATTTTTTCTCTCACCCTGTGGAACAACTTATAATTCTACCTTCAAATTCTGGTCCCCTTATCCTCTCGATTTTCCTTACTCGTCTACCTTTTCTCTCTAACTCTTCACCTTATCCCTTGTCTTCTCTTCTCCCTTACTTTTAACTAATCCTATCCCTTATCTTCTTTTCTCCCTAACTCTTAACTTATCTTATCTCTTATCTTTTTTCCTTTACTCTTATCCCTAATCCTCTTTTCTCCCTTTCTCTCATCTTATCCCTTATGTTCTTTTCACCCCTACCCTTATCTTATCCATTCTCTTCTCTTTCTCCCTTATTTCTTATCTTACCTTATCCCTTATCTTCTTTCTCCCTTATTCTTCTTTTCTCCCTTAGTCTTATCTTATCACTCATGTTCTTTCCATCTTTAGTCTATCTTATCACTCATGTTCTTTCCACCCTTACTCTTGTCTTATTCTTATCATAACTTATCCGTTATCTTCTTTTCTCCCTGATTCTTATCTTATCTTATCCCTTATCTTCTTTTCTCCTTTACTCTTAACTTATCCCTCATCTTCTCTTTGCCCTTTCTCTTATCTTATCCCTTATCATCTTTTCTCCTTTACTCTTACCTTATCCCTTATCTTCTCTTTTCCCCGTACTCATATCTTCCCTTACCTTCTTTAGATCACATTATCCATACACAAATGAATGCAACCTTCTTTTCGGTTATACAATTACAATAAAAATATTTGACATTCATCAAACTTTCCATTTCTCCATCACCCTATTCACTGCCGATATTCCCATACCCTCTTATACCCTAAAATCTCACCCCTGACCCTAAAAACCCCATCAATGAATTCACATACTTTTCATCTACACCTTCCACTTTCTTCCATTTTCTCTTTGGTCTTCTTACATTATTCATATCAAATTCACCTGTAAATACAAATTAAAATTACACCATTTCGTCTTTTACCATATTGATCTTATACATAATTAACACTTGCATCAAGCAAATAATAAGATATACCAATAATCCTTTCCCTTCTGCACTAATTAGAAGTAGGTTGACCAGGGCACCAGCCACACGTTGAGATACTACCGCCAGAGTATTATTGGGTCCTTTGATTGGGCAGACAGTATTACATTGGATCCTTCCCTCTCGTTACGGCTCACTTTCCTTTTTCCTACACATACACAGAATAGTCTGGCCTACTCTTTACATATTCTCCTCTGTCCTCATAAACTTGACAACACCCAGATTACCAAGCAATTCTTCTCTCAAGGGCTTCAATACTGCACTGTAATTGTTCAGTGGTCACTTTCCTCAAATAAATATATGTACATAAAGTATATATAAGGAAAGAGTAAATGCATGCATATATATAAATATATATATATATATATATATATATATATATATATATATATATATATATATATATATATATAATATAATAGATATATATATTTATATATATACATATTATATATATATATATATATATATATATATATATATATATATATATACATAAATATATATAATCATATATATTTATATTTAAATATATATATAATATATATATAAAAATATGATATATATATAATTATATATATATATATATATATATATATATATATATATATATATATATATATGTGTGTGTGTGTGTGTGTGTGTGTGTGTGTGTGCGTGTGTGTGTCAAACCGCATGTTCTACTACAAACCGGATAAGGCAATAAATGTAAGCTGAAGTCCACAAGACCTAAAGGTTAAATGTTATGGTCAAATAATCCCTCTTACCCTCTTCATAGGTCAAGCAGAGGCAAGGACTGAGCCTTATTACAATCTCACACCTTGGACATATATATATCGAGAGAGAGAGAGAGAGAGAGAGAGAGAGAGAGAGAGAGAGAGAGAGAGAGAGAGAGAGAGAGAGAGAGAGAGAGAGATGACAGCTACAACACATTCACTTGTACCATCACCAAATGAGAAAGATATCTTTTATGGCTACCTGGTACCGAGAAGCCTTCTACACGTAAAGAGCTGTCAGGTGCAGCAAATACAATTACATTGACTTTCAAAATGTCATGGGGTTCAAAGTTAGCCGGCTAGTATAAAAGGGGTTTCACTCCATTAATGGAGAGTTAGAACTCTGATCTATTCATCAAGAGAAAAAATAAACTGTATTGATAGTCAAGAGCGCTCATACTGGAAGTCATTATGAATGTCCTATCAATCTACAATCAATCTCTTATTTGCCATGGTCATTAAATGTTGTAAGCAATATATTCATGCAAACACTTTAAACTCAAACAAAATCATTAGAAAGATTGAATAAATGTAAATAAGGGGTTTTGGTAGTCTATTGGAACCGTCCCTGCCTGGAAATCTACTGGACTGTGGTTCGAGACCCACTCTAGCTCGATAAGTTTTTGTTACAACGAATTTCAAGGAGTTTGAATGTCTCAAAGACTTTCAGTCCATCTCCGGTGACTCCATTTGTTTAAAAAGTTTCTATGATCTTGCCTAGCTTGTTTTTGAATACGTTTACCATGTTACTATTTACTACATCCGGTGGAAGTCTGTTCCATGTACTTGCTATTTTGTATGTTTCATCTTTTCAATTCCAGTTTGTACCCGTTACCTCTGGATTAATTTATGCTAAGTGTGTATAGGTTTTTGTAATCTACATTTGTCATTCCTTTAAGATTTTGTAATGCCTCTATTAACTGTCCCCTTAGTCGTCGAATTTTTAGGTAGATTGTTCGAACGTTCCCTTCTTTATCTATATCCAAATTGTCTTAGTGTTGGAACTAGTTTGGTGGCCCTACCTTGTACTGCTTTCCGTGTATCTATATCCCTCTGAATACTTGGGGCCCAGTATTGGACTCCATATTCTAGATGGGGTCTTACTGGTAATGTGTACAGCTGTAGTACAGTGTCTTTGTTTCTTTTTTTTTAAATTGTCCATTTATGTAACTTATTAGTTTTTGTGCTTTCTTTTCAGCTTTTATGCTGTTTGGTAAACTTCAAATCTTGGCTAATAATAATGCAGAGATCTTCCTCCTGGTCCACACTTTCTATTTCATTACCCACCGGTGAGTAATCCGTTTGTCGGTTACTGTAACCTATGTGCATAACTTTGCATTCCCCACAGTTGAAAGACATTTGCCATTTTCTGGACCATTCTCCCAACTTGATCAGATCATCTATTAAGGCTTCTAAAATGAATGAATGATTTGAAGTTCTCTGGCATCCTGACATCTAAGGTCATTGACTCCGATTACGGCTTCTTGCGTTTGCAGCTTTTATGCGTAGTTTAGTATTGTCGGCAAATTTGGCTATTCAACTAGTTAATCACAGATCTATGTTGTTAATGTAAATCAGAAATAGAAATGGGGCAAGGGCGGATCCTTGGGGTACTCCACTTGTAACAGCTGCTCACTCTGAAGCTTCTCCATTGATTACAACTCTGTTTTCTGTTTGTCGGCCATTTTTCGATCCATTCAGCTGGCTCATCAATGATGCCTAGAGCTCAAAGTCTAACCACTAATTTTCTATAAGGGATTTTGTCAAAAGTCTTTTGAAAGTATATGTATATGTCCAATACCCCACTTTTGTCGTAAATGCTAAATATATTGTGGAAAAATTCCAACAGACTTGTCACACACGATCTCTCGTCTAAAACCATGTTAGTAATCCGTTTGTGGGTTCCTAAAACCTATGTGCATGACTTTACATTCCCCACAGTTGAAAAGCATTTGCCATTTCCTGGACCATTCTCCTAGCTTCACTAGATCCTCTCTTAAGGATTCTACGTCTTCTGAGTTTGCAGCATTTATGCCTAGTTTAGTATCATCGGCAAATTTGACTATTCAACTAGTTAATCCTAAATCTATGTCGTTAATGTAGATAAGAAATAGCAATGGACCAAGAACGGCTCCTTGAGGTACTCCGCTTGTAAGAGCTGCATTTATTACAACACTGTTTTCTGTTTGTCGGCTAATCTTCGATCCATTCAGCTGGCTCATTAATGATGCCTACAGTTGAGCTCTATGTGTAACAATTAATTTTCTATGAGGGATTTTGTCAAAAGTCTTTTGAAAGTCTACGTACATGATGTCCAGTGCCCCACTTTGTCGTGAATGCTAAAAACATTGTATAAAAATTCCAAGAGATTTGTCACACAGGATCTCTTGTCTAAAAACCATGTTGGAAGTCCATCAGAAGATTGTTTTTCTCTATATGTTCTAATCACTTCATTAAACTGTGCACTATGAAAATGTTCCCACTCCACGAAATTCAATTAGATCGTAAAATATTGGTCGCTTTTGTAGAAATAACTAAAGCGAATGACTTTTCATCTATCACAATAAACGAGCAACGAAACCTATCTATAAATTTTAAATGAATACAATAAATCAAAAGTGAATACATTCAATACCACCATTATGTTAATAATTAAACTAATCTAAATCATGTATTGCCAGAAACAAAAGGGTTTCTTTACCTCTCGACATTTCAGTATTTCTGGAAATTATTATAAATATAAACCTTTAAATTAGAAACAGAAAATGCACGCAAAAATTATCGCTTTGATGCCATTTAAACTTCACCCTGGGAAAACGATGCCATTATTTATATATATATATATATATATATATATATATATATATATATATATATATATATATATATATATATATATATATATATACAGCATATACTGTATACAATTTATATAAACTTTATATATTTTATATATATACATATATATATACATATATATATATATATATATATATATATATATATATATATATATATATATATTTATATACTGTATATATCATATATATAAATAAATAAATATACATACATACATATATATATATATATATATATATATATATATATATATATATATATATATATACTGTACATATTATATATATACATATAAAGTATATATATATACATATATATATATATATATATATATATATATATATATATATATATACATAAATATATATATATATGTGTATATATATTCAACCATAATTTGCATGTATTGTATGGGGAATTTAGATAAGTTTTCAGTAAAGACAGAATAAACAAGTCTTACAAACATAGACACATTTCCGAATTTTTTCCTTTAAAAGCAAACGATCGTATGTATTAATTTCTTTCAATTTCCAATTTAAGCAATAAAACTTATATACTAGCGAGAATGAATTAATTGAAATTAGATTTTAAAAAATGTGAAAGCAATAAACTGATTTACAGACATACAGTTAGAAAAATTAGAAATGCATGAAATGTATGATATGTATGAAATGTATGAAATGTATGAAATGTACCTGCTTTTTCCTGGATTTCACACAGGATGCTGGAAAGAGCAGACTTCATTCGATGGGAATTGACTGTGTGTGTTTCCTGGAAGAAAACAAATGAGTTAAGTTTATGTAAAGCTGAATACACAAACAATAAATCAATAAATAATATATGCATACCTCTCAGTCAATTATAAAGAACAAACTATTCTATCTTATTACTCTTCCTCTTGTTTTTTGAAGTTTTTATATTATCATCATTATTACTATGATAAGCTACAACCCTAGTTGGAAAATCAAGATACTATAAGCCCAAGGGCTCCAATAGGGAAAATAGCCCAGTGAGGAAAGGAAAAACAGAAAAACTGCAAGATAAATAATAACATTAGAATAAATCTTTCAAATATAAACTATAAACACTTAAAAACAACAAGAGGAAGAGAAACTAGATAGAATAGTGTGCCCGAGTGTACCCTCAAGCATGAAATCTCTAACCCAAGACAGTGGAAGACCATGGTACAGAGGCTATGGCACCCAAGAATAGAGAACAACGGTTTGATTTTGAAGTGACCTTCTCCTAGAAGAGCTCCTTACCATAGCTAAAGAGTCTCTTCTACCCTTACCACGAGGAAAGTAGCCACTGAACAATTGCAGTGTAGTAGTTAGTCTCTAGAAAGAAGAATTTTTTGGTAATTTCAGTGTTGTCAAGTGTAAGAGGAAAGAGGAGAATGTGTTAAGAATAGACCAGACTATTCTGTGTATGTTTTGGCAAAGAGGAAATAAGCCATAATCAGAGAGAGGGGTCCAATGTAGTACTGTCTGGCCAGTCAAACGACCCAATAAATTTCTAGCAGTAGTATCTCAACGGGTGGCTGGTGCCTTGGCCAACCTACTACCCGACTAGTTTATATATGAAAGATCTATTTTAATGTTACAACTGTTCTTATATTTCATTTTAATTGTTCACTACTTCGCTTGTAGTTTATTTATGTACTTATATCCTATTTTTCCTTGTTGGACCCCTAGGGCTAATAGCATCATGTTTTAAACATTAGGGTTGTAGCTTAGATGATGATGATGATAATAATAATAATAATAATAATAATAATAATAATAATAATAATACGTCTTCGTAATGGCGATATTGTAAAGCCCTCGAAATATGTATGAGACAGAATGAAAAATGAATTGCACACTGTATTTAATTTAAGACCTTCTAAAAATAACAAATAAAGAGTGGCGTCTATGTCAAAAGAGGTTATACTAAAGCATTATGAATGAAAAAAAAGATATTGGAAACTAGAACAGACTCAGGTGAGAAATTCATATATTTACCTACGCCAACGGAGTTGGAAGGAGGCTATGTTTTACTCCCTGCTTGTGTGTTTTTGTGTGTGTTTGTTTGTGGTGGCCGATGTGGTAACATCCCTGACTGGTGAACACCAGACTGGGTTTCGAGTCCCACTTAAACTCGTTAAGTTCCTCTGGTAGCTGCAACCTCACCATCCTTGTGAGCTAAGGATGGAGTGTTTGGGGGAGCCTATAGGTCTATCTGTTGAGTCATCAGCAGCCCTTTCCTGGTCCTCCTTGGTACTATCCTGGATGGAGAGGGGCTTGGGCATTGTCCAGCTTGATAGGGTAATATCACTGTCCCTTGCCTCTGCCATTCATGAGCGGCCTTTAAACCTATAAAACCTCCGCCAAAGAAGTTGGAAGGAGGTTATGTTTTACCCCCTGTTGGTGTTTTTATGTGTGTGTTTGTTTGTCAACAGCTTCCTGGCAACATTATTAATCGTAGAGTAATGAAACTTGCAAGGATTAACTGTTATGTAAAATGCTGGAAATTAGATTTTGATAGGTCAAGGTCAAGCAAAATGTCCAATTCACGTAATTAACTCTCTCTTACGGGCTACCTCAGTGCAAGACCCGTGTCTTGCTATAGGCAAGGCGTTCTAAAACGAACAAACGAACGTAATCAACCATAAGTTTGGACATCGTTCTCACAGACTTCAAAATTGATTCATATTTGAGTGTAATAAAATCCACGACAATTAATGCACGTTAAGGTCAAAGGTCGAACAAAAAGTCGATCAAATGTAAAGCAGTGGCGAAGGTCTGCAATCTACTGACTGCCCCTCAAGCTTTCGATTGAAGTTAGTGACCATCACCAAAGGAATTTTCTTGACTGCTGACCTTAAACCAATAAACTAACATACACCCATATATTAGGCCATAAATACTTCTCTATATCCATTTGATTTCACTTTGAGAATAATAAAGCTAAAATAAATTTATATACGACATAATATAGGATATATATATATATATATATATATATATATATATATATATATATATATATATATATATATATATATATATATATATATATGTGTGTGTGTGTGTATATATATATATAGAAGGAGGAACACGCACACGTCTACAGTATATACGGTTAGCTTCTATATACGTACACACGCGCGTACACACACACACATTATATATATATATATATATATATATATATATATATATATATATATATATATATATATATATATATATATATATATATATATATATAATGTGTGTATAATAACCATAAAATAAATTTATATACGACGAAATATACGATATATACTTGTCTCTTCTCTATAATGTATTTGTATACATTTTGCTCTTCGGTAAACTGAATAATATGTTATTAAATGAAATACAATTTGCATAATTAAATTGGACAGCTACATTCATAAAACCATCTAAACATTCCCTATAATGATATGTTGAAAATTAGGTTTTCAATTATCATAACAAGATTATTTCTTCCTTTCACGTTATTTACAATCTCTTTACATTAAATAATTTGTTGATTTAAGAAATACGTAAAAAAATTAAAATAAAAATAATCAAAATAAGTTATACAATAAGTGCCACAATGTATAAAACACCATTAAAGGTAAAGATAATTAAATAATTTGTTGATGTATAAAATATAGTTAATATATCAAGCAATGCGAAAATACGTAAGAAAATATGAAAAACTACAAAATAAAAGTTAATATATATATATATATATATATATATATATATATATATATATATATATATATATATATATATACAGTATATATGTGTATATATATCATTACTATTATCTTTATCAATAATATTAACAATAATAATAATAATAATAATAATAATAATAATAATAATAATAATAATAATTACCAAAAGTTTGATGTAGTCAATATATTCAATATATATATATATATATATATATATATATATATATATATATATATATATATATATATATAAACATATATATATATATATATATATATATATATATATATATATATATATATATATATATATATATATACGCAGTATATACAAAGGTGCCACAATGTATAAACCACCATTAAAAATTAGTAAAACAATAAATGCATTTATAACTTTAAAATACCACAAATATTACTGTACATAATTTTTTTTTTATTTCAGATCATACCTAACAATATGAAAACAAACATTTGGTGATTTACAACTCCATCAACGCATCTAATGTTGCGTTTACGAGGAGGATAAATGTAGTTACATTACACCTTTAATGTTGAGTATTTATAACTTTGCTTACCGTGCCTTAACCAGGGTAGCAAACTTTGTAGCATAGTTTGATAACTTTTGGAATATATATATATATATATATATATATATATATATATATATATATATATATATATATATATATATATATATATATATATATATATAAATATATATATATATATGTTTATTTATATATATTTATATATATATATATATATATATATATATATATATATACATATATGTATATATAATATATATAGTATATAAATATATATATATATATATATATAATATTTATATAATATATACATATATATGTATATACATACATACATATATTTTAAATACATACATACACACAGGCACACCCATACACACGCACACACACATACATATATATACAGTATATATATATATATATATATATATATATATATATATATATATATATATATACATATATATATATATATATATATATATATATATATATATATATATATATTTATATATATGTATATATATACATATATATGTATATATGTATATATATATATACTGTATATATATGATACTTGGACTAGTTACTCTACGTTTAAAATGAATATAAAATGTCTTGGTAGCGTTCAAGGATCGAAGATAGTTTCTCTCAGGCGGTCTGTCCTCCAGATAGTTTTCAGAATAACATGGAAAATGCATTGAAGTTTCTCCATTTATTATTTGGTGTCGACACGTGTTTCGATTCACACCGTAAAC
>NC_090725.1:306761537-306766537 GCF_036898095.1 Palaemon carinicauda | reverse complement strand
TAAAATCAAAGACCATTGGTTCCATAATGATACTACATTATTATTATTACTAGCTAAGCTCCAGCCCTATTTGGAAAAGCAACATACTATAAGCCCAAGGGCTGCAACAAGGAAAATAGCCCAGTGAGGAAAGGAAATAAGTTAATAAATAAACTTCAATAGTAATGAACAAATAAAATAACATATTTTCTGATATCTTTGAAAACGATAACAGGATACCTTCTTGTGAGAGTCTTGATAATAAGGAACATTAGTTCATACATTTTACGATCAACTTTCTACAGAAAGGGAGAATCAATCCAGTCTGGCTTTGCATTCCAGTGCTTTCCATTACACTGAGATACCCGAGCTCTCTGAAAAGAGGTCCAGCTGGTATTATAAATGGCCCTAGAGGTCTAATTCCTAATGCTACAATCACTTCTAGAAGGCTTGTCTGAACGAGTACTATGTAACACATTCTTAAAAAGCTGCAGATAGGAACGTTTGGGGTCAGTGGTTACATTAAAAAAAAGGCAAATATTTATAAACGTTTGTGTAAACTATATAAACATAAATCAAATACCGGGGGCTAGTCAAATCTTAGTTTTGCTAAAGTTTAAGCTTATTTACATAAAAACAATAACAAAAGCAGCAGTTTCCAGACAACTGAGGGAGAAAGGCCTCAGACGTCAAATCGTGTATGGGGCCTGTTTTCATCACCACGCTGGCCACTGCAGAATGGTGATGCTGAGAGATTTTCGTCTGATCATTCCCCAGCAAACCAACCTAGTATGGGTGGCCCTAACTAGTATAGCTTTGCTAATCATAGCTATACAGAAACCCTATTACCATGTCAAGGTATACCAACTTCAGAAATATCAACCGAGTGTTTTCTATATTAAAAAACTGAACTAGAAAAGCACTCTGAGAGTGCAGACCTCAACCACGGCAGTTATTTCTCGAAACCAGCTTGCCTTTCCCAGAATCAATTAGACTGTAGGTGTATTTGAAGTCTGTATGACAACCATGAGCGAACTTGGGGTTAAAGTTATGGTTAGGCCTAATTCGGTCAACCTTCTGCTCGACCTTGACCTTGACCTTTGACATAGAACTTTCAACATTGAATCACTTCCACGACCCAACATAACACTTAATCCCTTAAAGTTTCACTACTCTATTTGTAAAATTGTGGCCAGGAAGTTGTTCACAAACAAACAGACGGACAAACTGGTAAAAAAACATAACCTCCACCCAACTTCATCGGCAGAGGTAAAAAAAATAATAGTTTTCTCTAAGAGAATATTAAAGATTCACTACTCTATTTGTAAAATTATGGCCAGGAAGTTGTTTAACAAACAAAGGGACAAAGTGGGTCGAAAACATAACCTCCTCCCAACTTCATAATAGTATTCTCTAAAATAATATTAAAGTTTCACTACTTTATTTGTAAAATTGTGGTGCGGCCAGGAAGTTGTTCACAAACAAGGGAAAAGGTGGGTCGAAAACATAACCTCCTCCCAACTTCGTCGGCAGAGGTAAACAAATAAGTCTTCCCTAAGAGAGTATTATTAACTACTAATCTGTCATTCCAAAACTACTGATGCCACGGCCAACCTAATAAACCTATTACCCATAACGGATTATATCTAAGCGAGGTATTCAGATTTGGCCCCGACCTAGTTAGGATGGAAGAGGGGGGGGGGGGCGATAAGTAGTACATGTTCTGCAAAAACGAAAACATATTACCTTAAGAGAAGATAATAGATAAACAAGTGATAAGCTGTGGGTCACGGTGATAACGTACAGGTTTAAAGGTGGCTCATGAATCGCAGAGGCAAAGGGACAGTTACATTGCTCTAGCGAGCAGGACACTGCCCTAGAGACTGACTATATATTATATGATCAGCGTCCGAGTCCCTCTCCATCCAAGCTAGGACCAGGGAGAGCCAGGCAATTATTATTATTATTACTACTAGCTAAACTACAACACACGTACGGATTACTAATAATAAGAATAATCAGTAATGATAATTAATAATAATAATTGATATTAATTAATATTAATAATTGATATCAATTGATAATAAAAATTATACAATAATAATAATAATAATAATAATAATAATAATAATAATAATAATAATAATATCAATAATAAGATTCTTAAAAACTTGTGTAAAATCCAGGCTCGGAAATTTTTTTAAAATTCCTTTTTTTAATTTGTTTCTCATATTTTATGTTATTAATAAAAGGTAAAGCAGCATACAAGTAGTTTTTAATAGAGTGTTATTTAATTTACCTAAATTAAATTATTTTAACTATGGTAACCAAACGATTGTAATAACCAGAGAGAGAGAGAGAGAGAGAGAGAGAGAGAGAGAGAGAGAGAGAGAGAGAACACCAGTCCTAATGATTATTCCTATCTGAAAACAGATTTAAGGTTTCCGGACGTAACTACTACTACTACTACTACTACTACTACTACTACTACTACTATTATTATTATTATTATTATTATTATCATTATTATTATTACAAGATGAGCTACAACCATAGTTGGAAAAGCAGGATGCTATAAACCAAAGGGCTACAACAGGGAAAAAATAACCCAGTGAGGAAAGGAAATAAGGGAATAAATAAACTACATGAGAAGTAATGAACAATTAAAATAAAACATATTAAAAACGGCAGTCCTAGTGATTATTCCAATCAGAAAACAGATTCAAGGTTTCAAAATTTTAACTTCATGGGTTTCGAATTCAAATTACTAGCTTCCTTCCAGTTTTATCGTTTTAAAGATTTAAAGTTTCAAAATTTTAACTTTATGGGTTTCGAATTCAAATTACTAGCTTCCTTCCATTTTTATCGTTTTAAAGATTTAAGGTTTCAAAATTTTAACTTTATGGGTTTCGAATTCAAATTACTAGCTTCCTTCCAGTTTTTTTGTTTTAAAGATTTAAGGTTTCAAAATTTTAACTTCATGGGTTTCGAATTCAAATTACTAGCTTCCTTCCAGTTTTATCGTTTTAAAGATTTAAAGTTTCAAAATTTTAACTTTATGGGTTTCGAATTCAAATTACTAGCTTCCTTCCAGTTTTTTTGTTTTAAAGAGTTAAGGTTTCAAATTTTAACTTTATGGGTTTCGAATTCAAATTACTAGCTTCCTTCCAGTTTTATCGTTTTAAAGATTTAAGGTTTCAAAATTTTAACTTTATGGGTTTTGAATTCAAATTACTAGCTTCCTTCCAGTTTTTTCGTTTTAAAGATTTAAGGTTTCAAAATTTTAACTTTATGGGTTTTGAATTCAAATTACTAGCTTCCTTCCAGTTTTATCGTTTTAAAGATTTAAGGTTTCAAAATTTTAACTTTATGGGTTTTGAATTCAAATTACTAGCTTCCTTCCAGTTTTATCGTTTTAAAGATTTAAGGTTTCAAAATTTTAACTTTATGGGTTTTGAATTCAAATTACTAGCTTCCTTCCAGTTTTATCGTTTTAAAGATTTAAGGTTTCAAATTTTAACTTTATGGGTTTTGAATTCAAATTACTAGCTTCCTTCCAGTTTTATCGTTTTAAAGATTTAAGGTTTCAAAATTTTAACTTTATGGGTTTTGAATTCAAATTACTAGCTTCCTTCCAGTTTTATCGTTTTAAAGATTTAAGGTTTCAAAATTTTAACTTTATGGGTTTTGAATTCAAATTACTAGCTTCCTTCCAGTTTTATCGTTTTAAAGATTTAAGGTTTCAAAATTTTAACTTTATGGGTTTTGAATTCAAATTACTAGCTTCCTTCCAGTTTTATCGTTTTAAAGATTTAAGGTTTCAAAATTTTAACTTTATGGGTTTTGAATTCAAATTACTAGCTTCCTTCCAGTTTTATCGTTTTAAAGATTTAAGGTTTCAAAATTTTAACTTTATGGGTTTTGAATTCAAATTACTAGCTTCCTTCCAGTTTTATCGTTTTAAAGATTTAAGGTTTCAAAATTTTAACTTTATGGGTTTTGAATTCAAATTACTAGCTTCCTTCCAGTTTTATCGTTTTAAAGATTTAAGGTTTCAAAATTTTAACTTTATGGGTTTTGAATTCAAATTACTAGCTTCCTTCCAGTTTTATCGTTTTAAAGATTTAAGGTTTCAAAATTTTAACTTTATGGGTTTTGAATTCAAATTACTAGCTTCCTTCCAGTTTTTTCGTTTTAAAGATTTAAGGTTTCAAAATTTTAACTTTATGGGTTTTGAATTCAAATTACTAGCTTCCTTCCAGTTTTATCGTTTTAAAGATTTAAGGTTTCAAAATTTTAACTTTATGGGTTTTGAATTCAAATTACTAGCTTTCTTACAGTTTTTTCGTTTTAAAGATTTAAGGTTTCAAAATTTTAACTTCATGGGTTTCGAATTCAAATTACTAGCTTCCTTACAGTTTTTCATTTTAAATTCAACATCACATTTCTAAAAATGAGAGAAACCGATTAATATATATATATATATATATATATATATATATATATATATATATATATATATATATATATATATATATATATATATATATATATATATATATATATATATATATACTCATCTCTCGGACGGGATTTTCCCTCAACTTGGGGGAGAGAAATTCGTACTAACTTTTCGCGAAGTTAACAATAAGAAACTTACTTGTTACTCCTACAAGCGTTGCTTCCTTTCTTTCGTTAGCTCGGGCAAAGCTCTTTTCGTGTCCTGAACAATTTCTTTTCTATTTGGCTGAAACTTGTCAGACGCAAGCTCTTTTCCTGTTACTGCAGTGGCCTCTTTAGGGATAGGGATTAAAAAAAAAAAAAAAAAAAAAAAAAAAAAAAAAAAAAAAAAAAAAAAAAAAAAAAAAAAACTTATTTTTTTAAACGTCCTAAAATAGTACAATAGATATTCTTATATATTCGAAATTAGTGTACGCGACCCGTCAAAAGCGAGAGCTATAAATTTAGATAGATATGCACACAGATTTGTGATAGTTTGTGGTTTCTGAGTGAACCTCCCG
>NC_090725.1:306743533-306761037 GCF_036898095.1 Palaemon carinicauda | reverse complement strand
GAGAGAGAGAGAGAGAGAAAGTGTTACTCCCTTTACTTCTATCATGTATATAATCTCTTGAGAGAGAGAGAGAGAGAGAGAGAGAGAGAGAGAGAGAGAGAGAGAGAGGTTACCCTCTTTACTTCAATCATGTATATAATCTCTTGAGAGAGAGAGGTTACCCTCTTTACTTCTATTATATTTCTCTTGAGAGAGAGAGAGAGAGAGAGAGAGAGGAGAGAGAGGAGAGAGAGAGAGAGAGAGAGAGAGAGAGGTTACCCTCTTTACTTCTATTATATTTCTCTTGAGAGAGAGAGAGAGAGAGAGAGAGAGAGAGAGAGAGAGAGAGAGAGAGAGAGAGAGAGAGAGAGGTTACCCTCTTTACTTCTATAATGTATATAATCTCTTCCTTATAGATGTTTTAGAACATCAATTCTAATCCGTCTTTCCCACCATTTCCCATTCACTATTTCAATGCACGTGTAGCAACCATTGCACATGCAAATAACCAAGATTGTCTCTCTCCGTTTTCTTTTACACAGTAACCATCGTCCGTCTTCAATCTACTTGAACGACAAAAGATGTTGAATATAACACAGGTTCATTTCAACTATTTTCATTACCCTTATTGTTTTGTCAATATTAACCTAAATGAT
The DNA here is from genome assembly GCF_036898095.1 of Palaemon carinicauda. Classification (NCBI taxonomy): domain Eukaryota; kingdom Metazoa; phylum Arthropoda; class Malacostraca; order Decapoda; family Palaemonidae; genus Palaemon; species Palaemon carinicauda. The sequence goes on along the minus strand of NC_090725.1, from coordinate 306,760,402 downwards.
AAATGATGTTGAATGTACACATACAATTGTCACCCTTACATGCCTTGTACGCTATACATACTAGTGTTTTTGCTGAATAATGTTAGTTGTTCAAAACCTCATTCAAGCTTCATTCACTGCTGTTACATTGGTAAACTAGAAAAGCACTGAGTGAAGACCTTAGCCACGGAAGCTTACTTCTCGAAACCAGCTTGCCTTTCCCAGAATCAATTTAGACCGTAGGCGTATTTGAAGTCTGTGTGACAACCATAAGCGAACTTGGGGTTAAAGCTATGGTTAATTCGGTCGATCTTTTGCTCGACCTTGACCTATGACCTAGGACTTTCAATATTGAATCACTTCTACGTCTTAATGTGACAATCCCTGAAAGTTTCACTAATCTATGAGTAAAATTGTGACCAGGAAGTTGTTCACAAACAATCAAACAGACAAACAAGAGGCAAAAACAACTCACCCCCCCTCCCCAAACGCATGCGTTTGGGGTCTGCTGTATCCTCCGATAATGTCCGCCACCAATCCCGACTCACCTATCTATCTATTTATCTATCTATCTAAATATATATATATATATATATATATATATATATACATATATATATATAAATTTGATAAACAAACTATACTCTCGGTAACTGCAGTCTTCGTTTGTTCTTTCATTTCCCTTTTTTTTATGCAAGTCCAACGTTAATATTATGCACAATCTATAAACTTGAACAAATTTTATTAGAAAATTATGCACTGTGCAATGAAGACAATTTATGCAGTGCAGTATTCCTATTTTCTACAATTGTACTGAGTACATTTTATCTCCTCTTTCTTGGAAAAAAAAATAATAAAAACAAAAAAAAAATTCTATCCGATATCAAGTGGTTTTGAAATAAAATATAAATACATATATAACCTTAGTGTACATTTATCACATCTATCAGATATGAACAACTATTTATATATATATATATATATATATATATATATATATATATATATATATATATATATATATATATATATGTGTGTGTGTGTATATAGATATATAAATATATATATATATATATATATATATATATATATATATATATATATATATATATATATATATAGGCTATATATATATATATATATATATATATATATATATAAATATATATATAGTTATATAAATATATATATATACTATATATATAAATATATATATAATATAAATAAATATATATATAATATATATAAATACATATATAATATACATATACAAATATATATACATATATGAATATACACATATAATATATATATATATATATATATATATATAAATATATATAATATATATTATATATATATATATATATATATATATATATATATATATATATATATATATATATATATATATATCTTTAACCCTTTGGAGAGGGATGACACTCCACCCCACCCCACTTTCGATCCAAGCAGGTGCTGGTGAACTGGTTGGCTGTAAACCACGAGTAATCCAGGGACCAAGAAAACGTGAACTAAGAACTGCACCACTGGACAATAGTACTCTATTTGAATTATTGCATCTTCCTTAATGCTAGGTGTATGTGTGTGTGTATGTGTGTGTGCGTGCATTCAATGGTCATACATATAAGAAGCAGGTACACAAAAGCATAAATCTACTTAAAAACTATATACATATATATCACAAGCCGTAACTAGTTCACTGTAGGGCAAAGTGCTCCGATACATCCTTTCATTCACGTCTGTTTATGGTATTTCTAAGCTAGTCTATATCCGCCAATTTTCTAAGCTCGTCAATCCACCGTCTTCTCTTCCTTCATACACACAGACACACACACACACACACACACACACACACACATATATATATATATATATATATATATATTAGCAGAACACCACAGGATTTGCAATACTTGCTTACCAGAACGCATGAAATATTACAAGAGATTGGGTTCAAGAAAAATAGAAGAAAGACAGATGATGAGAACGGGATATGCAATGGAAGATGAAATATCATTGGAAGGAAAAAGAATTAAAGAGGTAGAATCATTTAAGTATTTAGGAATTATGATCACCAATACAGTTTCTTTACAATCAGAGTTTAGTGAAAGATTGAAAAAAGCAAATCAGACAATGGCTTGGTTAAGTAAAATTTGGAAATAAAATCGCCTGAAATTACATATAAAAATCAGGTTATATATCAGTATAGTGAGATCGCTGTTACGCCTTGGACATGAGTCGTGGTATGACAATGAAGCAATCTCCAATCGATTTAGTAGATTTGAAAACAAAGCCCTCAAAAGAATATTGGGAGTTAAATGACAGGACAGGATTAGAAATGAAAACTATAAAAGAGATTAATCGAGTGCCATATGTGTATGAGATCATGATGAGGGGTAGATGGAGAAGGCTTGGGCATGCTCTTCGCACTCCCCCAAGAGAGATAAGTTCACCAAACGTTCAACTGGGCTCCACAAGGCACTAGAAGAGTTACAAGACTAACTAAGACAAGTGACCGCTGCCAGTCCATACTAATTCTAGTAAGATCAACTGCTAGGCATGAGGAGTAGCAGCCGAAGAAACAGTTTGTCCATCGCCTTAAACCCAATCCGTCACCCTGCTGCCAGTGACTTCATTGAGATTTAGGGAGGCATTTCCTCCACACCCAAAACCTCTGATTACTGCACCAAGTTGCTCATCCGCTTATTCAAGTATAACCGTCGGCAAACATGGATTGCTAAGATATACCGCCTAGCACGGCGGATATATATATATATATATATATATATATATATATATATACATACTATTATTATTATTATTATTACTTGCTAAGCTACAACACTAGTTGGAAAAGCAGGATGCTATAAGCCCAGGGGCTCCAACAGGGAAAATAGCTCAGTGAGGAAAGGAAACAAGGAAAAATAATATATTTTAAGAAGAGCAACAATATTAAAATAAATATAAATATATAAATATATATATATATATATATATAATATATATATATATATATATATGGTAAGGGTCATACAAACTTTCAATACCTACTTGATCATTGCATATACAATATCCTCCTAGGAAGAGAAAATAACTAATGCCAGGATTTAATTGAGGGCGATCAATTTACATATATAGTGGCCCAAACCAATTAAGATCCACTAATTGAAGACCATTTTTGGGATAAGAGGATTGGGACAGGGATAAGAGGAAGGGATAAGGGGGGTTGGGGTTAAAGGGAGTTAGGATAAAAAAAACTATATTCAACTTATGATTTAACCGAAAGAAAGGATGAAAATCTTAATGTTGAAAGCTTCTACGTATTAAATTAATAGACAATATTGAATCGATGAAAATATATCTTTTATAATCATTTAATTTTTCGAAAACACCATTTTTTTTTTATTTTTTTTTTTTATTTATTTTTTTTTTTTTTTTTGAAAACGATCACACGATACTTTCTTTCCTTCATTAGTAAGTCTTAAAATCAAAGACCATTGGTTCCAGAATGATACTACATTTTTACTATTACTAGCTAAGCTACAACCCTAGTTGGAAAAGCAACATGCTATAAGCCCAAGGGCTCCAACAAGGAAAATAGCCCAGTGAGGAAAGGAAATAAGGACATAAATAAACTTCAAAAGTAATGAACAATTAAAGTAACATATTTTCTGATATCTTTGAAAACGATAACAGGATACCTTCTTGTGAGAGTCTTAATAATAAGGAACATTAGTTCATACATTTTACGATCAACTTTCTACAGAAAGGGAGAATCAATCCAGTCTCGCTTTGCATTCCAGTGCTTTCCATTACACTGAGATACCCGAGCTCTCTGAAAAGGGGTCGAGCTGGGATTATAAATGGACCAATATGTCTGATTCCTAATGATACAATCACTTCTAGAAGGCTTGTCTGAACGATTATGTAATACATTCTTAAAAAGCGGCAAATAATACCTTTCGGAGTCAGTGGTAAAAAAAAAAAAAAAAAAAAAAAAATCAACGGCAAATATTTATAAACGTCTTGTGTAAACTATATAAACGTAAATCATATACCGGGGGACTAATCAAATCTTAGTTTTGCTAAAGTTTAAGCTTATTTACATAAAAACAATAACAAAAGCAGCAGTTTCCAGACAATTGAAGGAGAAAGGCCTCAGAAGTCAATTCATGTCTAGGGTTTGGCCTGTTTTCATCACCACGCTGGCCACTGCAGATTGGTGATGCTGAGAGATTTTCGTCTGATCGCTCCACAGCAAACCAACCTAGTATAGGTTGCCCTAACTAATATAGCTTTGCTGATCATAGCTATACAGAAACCCTATTACCATGTTAAGGTATACCAAATTCAGAAATATCAACCGAGTGTTTTCTATATTAAAAAAACTGAACTAGAAAAGCACTCTGAGAGTGCAAACCTCAACCACGGCAGTTATTTCTCGAAACCAGCTTCCCTTTCCCAGAATCAATTAGACTCTAGGTGTATTTGAAGTCTGTATGACAACCATGAGCGAACTTGTTAAGGTTATGGTTAGGCCTAATTCGGCCAACCTTCTCCTTGACCTTGACCTTTGACATAGGATTTTCAACATTGAATCACTTCCACGACCCAACATAACAATTAATCCCTTAAAGTTTCACTACTCTATTTGTAAAATTGTGGCCAGGAAGTTGTTCACAAACAAACAATCAGACAAACGGACAAACTGGGTAAAAAAACATAACCTCCTCCCAACTTCATCGACGGATGTAAACAAATAACAGTGTTCTCTAAGAGAATATTAAAGATTCACTACTCTATTTGTAAAATTGTGGCCAGGAAGTTGTTCACAAACAAACAGACGGACAAACTGGTTAAAAAAACATAACCTCCACCCCAACTTCGTCGGCAGAGGTAAACAAATAACATTGTACCCTAAGAGAATATTATTATCTACTAATCTGTCATTCCGAAACTACTGATACGGTCACCTCAATCTCAAGTTGGCCACGGCCAACCTAATAAACCTATTACCCATAACGGATTATATCTAAGCAAGGTATTCAGATTTCGCCCCGGCCTAGTTAGGAGGGAAGGGGGGGGGGGATAAGTAGTACATGTTCTGCAAATACGAAAACATATTACCTTAGGAGAAGATAATAGATAAACAAGTGATAAGCTGTGGGTCTTGGTGATAACGTAAAGGTTTAAAGGTCGCTCATGAATGGCAGCGGCAAGGGACATTGACATTGCCCAAGCGAACAGGATAATGCCCTAGAGACTGACCATATATTATATGATCAGCGCCCAAGCCCCCTCTCCATCCAAGGAAGGGCCAGGCAATTATTATTATTATTACTACTAGCTAAACTGCAACACACGTACGGATTATTAATAATAAGAATAATCAATAATGATAATTAATAATAATAATTGATATTAATCAATAATAGAAATGATAAATAATAATAATAATAATAATAATAATAATAATAATAATAATATCAATAATAAGATTCTTAAAAATTAGTGTAAGATCCAGGCTAAGAAAATTGTTTAAAATTACTTTTCTTTATTTGTTTCTCATATTTCATGTTATTAATAAAAGGTAAAGCAGCATACATGTAGTTTTTAATGACGTGTTATTTCCTTTACCTAAATGAAATTATTAAAACTATGGTAACCAAACGATTGTAATAACCACACAACTATTTAGAGAGAGAGAGAGAGAGAGAGAGAGAGAGAGAGAGAGAGAGCACTACTATAATAACCGTATTTTGAATTTTTGGGCCTCAAATGTTACTGCACTCAATTGTCTTGCGCTTCATTATCGGTGTTCATTTGTCTTGCGCTCAAATGTTACTGCGCTCATTTGTGTTGGGATTAATTGTCGGTGCTCATTTGTCTTGCGCTCAAATATTACTGCGCTTAATTGTCGGTACTCATTTGTCCTGCGCTCAAATGTTACTGAGCTCAATTGTCTTGCGCTTAATTGTCGGTGCTCAATTGTCTTGCGCTAAAATGTTACTGAGCTCATTTTTCTTGCGCTCAAAAGTCGGCTCACAACTACAATCCTAGTAGGAAAAACAAGATGCTATAAGCCCAAGGGCTCCAACAGTGGAAAAAATAGCCCAGTGAAGAAAGGAAATAAGGGAATAAATAAACTACAAGAGAAGAAATGAACAATTAGAATAAAACATTTTAAAAACGGCAGTCCTATTTATTTCTATCAGAAAACAGGTCTAAGGTTTCAAAATTTTAACTTTACGGGTTTCGATTTTAAATTACAATCCTTGCAGTTTTTATTTTAAATTCAACATCACATTTCTAAAAATGAGAGAAACCGATTAAAAAAAAAAAAAAATATATATATATATATATATATATATATATATATATATATATATATATATATATATATATATATACTCATCTCTCGGACGGGATTTTCCCTCAACTTGGGGGAGAGAGAAATTCGTACTAACTTTGGCGAAGTTAACAATAAGAAACTTACTTGTTACTCCTACAAGCGTTGCTTCCTTTCTTTCGTTAGCTCGGGCAAAGCTCTTTTCGTGTCCTGAACAATTTCTTTTCTATTTGGCTGAAACTTGTCGGACGCAAGCTCTTTCCCTCTTACTGCAGCGGCCTCTTTAGGGATACGGATTATCAAAAAAAAAAAAATAAAAAAAAAATACCGAACCTTTAGGTATAGGGATTATCTAAAAAAAAATAAAAAAAAAAATACCGAACCTTATTTTTTAAACGTCCTAAAAATAGTACGACAGATATTCTTATATATTTAAAAACTAGTGTACGCGACCCGTCAAAAGGGAGAGCTATACATTTAGATAGACATGCACACACATTTGTGGGAGATTGTGGTTTCCTAGTGTACCTCTTGAGGTACCTCCTCTCATAAGGGTATGACTGCCCAATGTATTCCCCTACCCAAGGGGCGGCGAGAGATCGAGTAGTTACACGTCTGGCGATGCCCATATGCGTGACCAGATATATATATATATATATATATATATATATATATATATATATATATATATATATATATATCTCAGACACTTGCTCTTTATTATATAAGGGAGATATGTTATAGGCTACAGGAATAAAGACCTCGTACAAGCTTAATTTCGAATTATCCAAACCCTTAATAGGTCAAATCAATAAAAAACAAAAGTGCTATCAAATAATAGCAAAATAGCTTTAAATTTACTTAAAACAATATGCAGTCAAATTAAAAAGAATTAATACGCTATAAATAAATTATAAAATTTATAAAGCTATGGAATTTAAGCATCTAAACAGTACCAAAGATTAAAAAAGAAAAAAAAAATCGAAAAAATGGGCTAATTAATACACAACTTAATCAGGACTCAATCAATGAATTTTTAATAAACTTACTTTTTCAACTAAAGACTAAAGTACACAGACCCTTCGAAGGTGTAAAAAATCCTTTGAAATAAAACTAAAAAAATTTGGCACAAAAAAAATAATAGTAATAATAATAATAAAAATAATAATAATAATAATAATAATAATCAGGACACAATCAATGCGCTTTTAATAGACATTTTTTGTCCTAGTTAACTATTACAGATCGGTAACTTATGTCAATGATTTCAAGCTTTTATTCTTCTTTCGACCCATTAAAAAAGTCTGAAGAGTTTCCAGACAATTCCTTTGCTTCAAGAGGCATAACTGTCATCTTTATGATGCATAAATCCATTTGCATTATGATTCTCATTAAGAAGATACAGCACGTGGGCTGGGCTCAAAGTTGCCGATTACGAAGAGTCAGATGCAGAATTTGAATAATGAATTCATGTATGCAATGATCACATCAAAATGCGAGTTTGAAAAACACGAGGCTTTGCAAAATGAGGATCAGTTTTGCTCAAGATAAAAAAATATATGATAAAGAATTTTTCATAAGTTTAAAGGCCACTCATGAATGACAGAGGTAAGAAACAGTGACACTGCTTGGAGAATTTATCCAATTTTAAAGGTATAAAGGTGGCTCATGAATATCAGAGGTAAGGAACAATGACAATGCCCCAGAGACTGACCATATATACATATGATCAGCGTCAGTGCCCCCTTTCCACCCTAGCTAAGACCAGGAAGTGCCAGGAAATGGCTACTGATGACTCATTAGGTAGATCTATAGGCTCCCCCAAACACCCCCTCTTTAGCTCACAAGGATGGTCTGGTTCCTGACATTACAAGAAACCATCGAGCTTGAGCGGGTCTCGAACCCCAGTCTAGCAGATCAGCAGACAGGGACGTTCAGACCAGGGAGTGCCAGGCAATGGCTGTTGATGACTCAGTAGGTAGACCTACAGTTCCCTCAAATCCCCAATCCTTAGCTCATAAGGATGGTGTGGTTCCTGACACTACAAGAAACCATCGAGCTTGAGCGGGTCTCGAACCCTAGTCCAGCAGATCACCAGGCAAGGACGTTACCAATAGAGTATCTGGCTTTCCTATCTTTTTTACTGTCTTTTTATTCGTTGGTTTACGACTTGAACGGGTTCATGCATTACCTTCTGGTCTTTCCTGTGATAGTTTCGCAAAAATGTAAAAACTTTTGATTTACCAATGATGCTGACGAAGCTAATACAAACTAGCGTGGAACTGAGAGAGAGAGAGAGAGAGAGAGAGAGAGAGAGAGAGAGAGAGAGAGAGAGACTCATTAAGTACAGTGTAATGATTGTGATTGTGGAATTTGTGGTTAAGTTTGAAGGGCTGTTGCAAACGTTCCTACCTTACGATCTACTAGATTGGGATTCACGACTTTCTCAATTTAGTTTCTTGTAGTGTCTGCAACCTCACCATCCTTGTGAGCTAAGGATTAGGGATTTGGGAGAGCCTGTAAGTCTACCTGCCGAGTCATCAGCAGGTATTGCCTGGCCCTCCCTGGTCCCAGCTTGGTTGGAGAAGGGGCATGTGAGCTGATGATATGTATTTATGGTAAGTCTCTAGGACATTGTCACTGTCCCTTGTGTCAGCTATTCATGAGTAACCTATAAACAGCATAATGGAAGAAAGAAAGCAGGAACTGAGGGTTCCAGCCAAAGTGGAGAGGGGGGGGGGGGGCTTTGGCCCCTGATATGAATACATTGTCGGTCTTTAGGACATTATGTTCTGGCCTCCTGGCATCGAAGGTCATTGATGCCGAAATCGTTTATTGTAAATAATGAATAAAAGAATATTCAATTAAAACTATAGAAATAAACATGTCATTATGAAAGTTGAATAACTTTCAAGTGACCTGCCTGTGAAATAAATCTGAAAATGCCGCTAGCATTGGATAACACATCCTGCCCAAGAATCTTGGCAAGGTAGAACCTGCCATCCTCACTCCGAGCATCAAACATATATCGATTTCTAAAATAACCTTTAGAAATGTATAAATTGCACAGACGGCATTAAGACCCTTGGGGACTTTTCTCCTTTAACGATCAAAACTTTTCTCTCCTCAAAGTGTGAGAATCTATCATTTTATTACCTCGGTATGTTTCCTTTTAGCCACCATCACAACGAGACGCTTTCAGGAGAGATTGATTGATTGATTGATTTGAAGTTCTCTGGCATACCAGGATGCCAGGGAACTTCAAATCAATCAATCAATCAATCTCTCCTCAAAGCGACTTGTTGTGATGGTGGCTAAAAGGAAACATTCCAAGATAATAAAATAGGAAATTCTCACTCTTTTAGAGTCAATATCTTATTTTCGTGTATACCTTATATATGTTTCCTTTTAGCCACCATCACAACGAGACGCTTTGAGGAGAGATTGATTGATTGATTGATTGATTGACTGATTGATTTGAAGTTCTCTGGCATACCAGGATGCCAGAGAACTTCAAATCAATCAATCAATCAATCTCTCCTCAAAGCGACTTGTTGTGATAGTGGCTAAAAGGAAACATTCCAAGATAATAAAATAGGAAATACTCACTCTTTTAGAGTCAATATCTTATTTTCGTGTATACCTTATATATGTTTCCTTTTAGCCACCATCACAACGAGACGCTTTGAGGAGAGATTGATTGATTGATTGATTGATTGACTGATTGATTTGAAGTTCTCTGGCATGTCAGGATGCCAGAGAACTTCAAATCAATCAATCAATCAATCTCTCCTCAAAGCGACTTGTTGTGATAGTGGCTAAAAGGAAACATTCCAAGATAATAAAATAGGAAATTCTCACTCTTTTAGAGTCAATATCTTATTTTCGTGTATACCTTATATATGTTTCCTTTTAGCCACCATCACAACGAGACGCTTTGAGGAGAGATTGATTGATTGACTGATTGATTTGAAGTTCTCTGGCATGTCAGGATGCCAGAGAACTTCAAATCAATCAATCAATCAATCTCTCCTCAAAGCGACTTGTTGTGATAGTGGCTAAAAGGAAACATTCCAAGATAATAAAATAGGAAATACTCACTCTTTTAGAGTCAATATCTTATTTTCGTGTATAACTTATACCTTAAATGTTAAGATTTTGCTTTATTAGGTAGACACTACATCTACAGTTCAATAATTCGTAATTCCAAAGTAATCGAGGTCTGGTGGGGCATTGGTATACAAACAAGTAAAATTCAATATTATTTACGAAAACATAGTATAATTTTCAATGAAAACTTTCGTGCATGCAACTAATTTTCAAATGTTAATTTCCAATTAGAATAACTATAATATTTTGATGACTGTCTTTCATAACGCGAGTTAGATTGATCATAGGAAATTAATATATCTATGTGATAAAGAGATAGTGTCTGACTATCTATCTATCTATTTATATATCACTCTATAAATATATATATAGATAGATAGATAGATAGATAGATAGATAGATATTTCACGTTGTATGGCAACCACTCGGAAACGACAATCTCCCACATATTGCCCAAACTGCCGTGTGGTCGTTAGGAAACGTGGAGTGGGTGGGAAGGTTGAATCTGTGTGTGCAAATCTATCTAAATATTAGGCCGCTATTTTGTACGAGTTGCATACACTATATATATATATATTTATATATATATATATATATATATATATATATATATATATATATATATATATATATATATATCCAAAACTACGACTCTCTCTCTCTCACTCTCTCTCTCTCTCTCTCTCTCTCTCTCTCTCTCTCTCCTTCGCCATTGAAGGAGACCCATATATATGTTCCTTCCAGTGTAACAACCTATCCACCCCCCACCCCCCACCGGGACTAAAGGTCCTACGACCTTACTAGGGGAGGGGGAATACCTCTCCTCTCCTATAATAACCTTTTAGGGAAAAATCCCTACCAGGGGAAAAAAGGTTCCGACAGACTCTTCAACCACCACCGTGTGCTGTTTACATTGGCTGTGGGTTGACAGCATCTGTGAGGAAGTGGATATGGAGTGGGAAGGAAAAACACAATGCCTGGAAAGAGGTGGAAAAGGGAAAGAAGAAATAAAAATTCTACTGAGGGAGAAAAAGGGAAACATGAAATAAAAATTCTACTGAGGGAGGAAAAGGGAAACATGAAACAAAAATTCTACTGAAGGAGGAAAAGGGGGAAAAAAATTCTACTGAAGGAGGAAAAGGGGAAACAATACAAAAGTTCTACTGAAGGAGGAAAAGAGAAACATGAAAAAAAATTCTACTGAAGGGGGAAAAGGGAAAACATGAAAAAAAAATTCTACTGAAGAAGGAAAAGGGGAAACGAGACAAATGTTCTACTGAAGGAGGAGAAGGGTAAACATGAAAAAAAAAATTCTACTGAGGGAGGAAAAGGGATACATGAGAAAAAAAATCCTACTGAGGGAGGAAAAGGGAAACATAAAACAAAAATTCTACTGAGGGAGGAAAAGGGAAACACGAGACAAAAATTCTACTGAAGGAGGAAAAGGAGAAACATGAAACAAAAATTCTACTGAAGGAGGAAAAGGGGACACGAAACAAAAGTTCTACTGAAGGAGGAAAAGGGAAACATGAAACAAAAATTCTACTGAAGGAGGAAAAGGGGAAACGAGACAAAAGTTCTACTGAAGGAGGAAAAGGGAAACATGAAACAAAAATTCTACTGAAGGAGGAAAAGGGGAAACAATACAAAAGTTCTACTGAAGGAGGAAAAGAGAAACATGAAAAAAAATTCTACTGAAGGGGGAAAAGGGAAAACATGAAAAAAAAAATTCTACTGAAGAAGGAAAAGGGGAAACGAGACAAAAGTTCTACTGAAGGAGGAAAAGGGAAACATGAAAAAAAAAATTCTACTGAAGGAGGAAAAGGGGAAACGAGACAAAAGTTCTACTGAAGGAGGAAAAGGGAAACATGAAAAAAAAATTCTACTGAAGGAGGAAAAGGAGAAACGAGACAAAAGTTCTACTGAAGGAGGAAAAGGGAAACATGAAACAAAAATTCTACTGAAGGAGGAAAAGGGGAAACGAGACAAAAGTTCTACTGAAGGAGGAAAAGGGAAACATGAAACAAAAATTCTACTGAAGGAGGAAAAGGGGAAACGAGACAAAAGTTCTACTGAAGGAGGAAAAGGGAAACATGAAACAAAAATTCTACTGAAGGAGGAAAAGGGGAAACGAGACAAAAGTTCTACTGAAGGAGGAAAAGGGGAAACGAGACAAAAGTTCTACTGAAGGAGGAAAAGGGAAACATGAAACAAAAATTCTACTGAAGGAGGAAAAGGGGAAACGAGACAAAAGTTCTACTGAAGGAGGAAAAGGGAAACATGAAACAAAAATTCTACTGAAGGAGGAAAAGGGGAAACGAGACAAAAGTTCTACTGAAGGAGGAAAAGGGAAACATGAAACAAAAATTCTACTGAAGGAGGAAAAGGGGAAACGAGACAAAAGTTCTACTGAAGGAGGAAAAGGGAAACATGAAACAAAAATTCTACTGAAGGAGGAAAAGGGGAAACGAGACAAAAGTTCTACTGAAGGAGGAAAAGGGGAAACGAGACAAAAGTTCTACTGAAGGAGGAAAAGGGAAACATGAAACAAAAATTCTACTGAAGGAGGAAAAGGGGAAACGAGACAAAAGTTCTACTGAAGGAGGAAAAGGGAAACATGAAACAAAAATTCTACTGAAGGAGGAAAAGGGGAAACGAGACAAAAGTTCTACTGAAGGAGGAAAAGGGAAACATGAAACAAAAATTCTACTGAAGGAGGAAAAGGGGAAACGAGACAAAAGTTCTACTGAAGGAGGAAAAGGGAAACATGAAACAAAAATTCTACTGAAGGAGGAAAAGGGGAAACGAGACAAAAGTTCTACTGAAGGAGGAAAAGGGGAAACGAGACAAAAGTTCTACTGAAGGAGGAAAAGGGAAACATGAAACAAAAATTCTACTGAAGGAGGAAAAGGGGAAACGAGACAAAAGTTCTACTGAAGGAGGAAAAGGGAAACATGAAACAAAAATTCTACTGAAGGAGGAAAAGGGGAAACGAGACAAAAGTTCTACTGAAGGAGGAAAAGGGAAAATTGAAACAAACATTCTACTGAAGGAGGAAAAGGGGAAACGAGACAAAAGTTCTACTGAAGGAGGAAAAGGGAAACATGAAACAAAAATTCTACTGAAGGAGGAAAAGGGGAAACGAGACAAAAGTTCTACTGAAGGAGGAAAAGGGAAACATGAAACAAAAATTCTACTGAAGGAGGAAAAGGGGAAACGAGACAAAAGTTCTACTGAAGGAGGAAAAGGGAAACATGAAACAAAAATTCTACTGAAGGAGGAAAAGGGGAAACGAGACAAAAGTTCTACTGAAGGAGGAAAAGGGAAAACGAGACAAAAGTTCTACTGAAGGAGGAAAAGGGAAACATGAAACAAAAATTCTACTGAAGGAGGAAAAGGGGAAACGAGACAAAAGTTCTACTGAAGGAGGAAAAGGGAAACATGAAACAAAAATTCTACTGAAGGAGGAAAAGGGGAAACGAGACAAAAGTTCTACTGAAGGAGGAAAAGGGAAAACGAGACAAAAGTTCTACTGAAGGAGGAAAAGGGAAACATGAAACAAAAATTCTACTGAAGGAGGAAAAGGGGAAACGAGACAAAAGTTCTACTGAAGGAGGAAAAGGGAAACATGAAACAAAAATTCTACTGAAGGAGGAAAAGGGGAAACGAGACAAAAGTTCTACTGAAGGAGGAAAAGGGAAAACGAGACAAAAGTTCTACTGAAGGAGGAAAAGGGAAACATGAAACAAAAATTCTACTGAAGGAGGAAAAGGGGAAACGAGACAAAAGTTCTACTGAAGGAGGAAAAGGGAAACATGAAACAAAAATTCGGGAAACATGAAACAAAAATTCTACTGAAGGAGGAAAAGGAGAAACATAAAACAAAAATTCTACTGAGGGAGGAAAAGGGAAACAAAACAAAAAATTTTACTGAGGGAGGAAAAGGGGAAACATAAGACAAATATCCTACCAAATAGTCTTCATTACGGAGAGGATTCTGTTAAAAAAAGTACTACTGTAATGTACTAATGTACTGTTCAGGACGAGCACATACATTGAATATAGGAGAAATTTATGTAATATAACTTATAATACATGATATATAATGATATGATTTAATATATATGATATGATATAATATATGTAACTTATAAATCATTTTAAAAGGAATTAAAACAAACGTCGTCAACGCTAACTGAACTCACATCTACCTAAATATTTAACAGTTATTTTCGACGGGTTGCGTACACTTGTGAGTAATGAATAAACAACTAGAAATCTAAAAATTGATATATTACAATCATATACAGTGTATATATATATATATATATATATATATATATATATATATATATATATGTGTGTGTGTGTGTGTGTGTGTGTGTGTGTATCTTTCATATAATGCTTCAAAATAAATATCTTCAGCTAGCTTTCGACATAAATAGGTTTTATGTAAAATCCGTGAATAAAAATCGTACAGCAGAGATGACATACTATTAAACCTTCAGATTCTATATTATTATTATTATTATTATTATTATTATTATTATTATTATTATTACTTAAGCTACAACCCTAGTATGAGAAGCAGGATGCTATAAGCCCAAGGGCTCCAACAGGGAAAATAGTCCAACGAGGAAAGGAAATGAGGAAATAAATAAACTACAAGAGAAGTGATTAACAATTAAAATGAAATAATTTAAGAACAGTAACAAGATTAAAATAAATCTTTCATATTTAAACTAAAGACTTAAAAAAAAACAAGAGGAAGAGAAATAAAATAGAATAGTGTGCCCGAGTGTACCCTCATGCAAGAGAACCCAAGAAAGTGGATGACCATGGTACAGACGCTATGGCAGTACCCAGGAGTAGAGAACAATGGTTTGATAGAATACCACTCAGGCAAAGGTTCAATAATTATAAGCAGCAGGTAAAGGAACATAAGCGAATGAAAAACAGGAACACTCGAACCAAAGAAAAGAGGAGTTAAGAAAAACAAAAATAAAAAGTAAGAAAGTGAAAAATATGTGGGGGAGAGAAAGTAAGAATGTGGAAGAAAATGCAAGAGAAGTTGAAGGAAGAATTACTGAAAGGAAATTTGTTTTAGGAATAAAACAGCAATTTAAGAAAAAGAAAAACGATGAAAAGAAACTAGATGAAAACCAACATAGAGGAAAGTAAAACACTATTTTATCTAATTTCTCTTCCTCTTGTTTTGATAAAGTTTTTAGAGTTTATATAGGATATATTTATTTTAATGCTGTTACTGTTCTTAAAATGTTTCATTTAAAGTTTTTATAGTTTAAATAGGAAATATTTATTTTAATGTTCTTAAAACATTTAATTTAAACTTGCTTCCTTTCCTCACTGGGTTATTTTCCTTGTTGGGGCCCCTGGGCTTATAGCATCCAGCTTTTCCAACTAGGGTTGTAGCTTGAAAAGTAATAATAATAATAATAATAATAATAATAAGAAGAAGAAGAAGAAGAAGAAGAAGAAGAAGAAGAAGAAGAAGAAGAAGAAGAAGAAGAAGAAGAAGAAGAAGAAGAAGAAGAAGAAGAAGAAGAATCTAAGGATAAAATTTACTACAAGATTTATAAAAGTAAAAATCAACCCGATGAATGAGAAGATGCTAAGAAAGGAGAAAAAGCAGATGCAAATAAAAAGGTTCGGAAGAAAGAAATACAGTAAAGGATAAGTAAGATGGGGGAGAAACTTAACAAAGGTTAAAAATGTGGAGAAAGGAAAAAATTGGATAATATACCAAGCTTTAAAAAACAAGAGAGAGGGTGAGAGTCAAGAGTGGGAAACTTAATACTTAAAATGAATTGTAACAAACGATGAAAAAAACAGAAAATATAATGGGAAAGATAGTAACCAAAAACGGACAATAAATGAAGGTAGATGAGAAAGGACAGAAGGTGAGGATAAAGGGGAAAAAGAAATCGAAAGAAAAAATCATTTAAAAGGAGAGAAGATATAGCAACAAGAAAGCAGAACTAGTAGAAAAATGAATGGATAAGAGAAGAATGGGGGAAAGCAAGAAAAACAAATGGAAGAAAACGCAAACAGAAGTAATTGATTAAAAGGGTAGCTAGAAACAACTGGAAGAATGGGGGAAAACAAGAAAAACAAATGGAAGAAAGAAAACGTAAAAAGGAGTATTTGATGAAAAGGGTAGCTAGAAACAAGTGGAAGAATGAGGGAAAACAAGAAAAACAAATGGAAGAAAGAAAACGCAGAAAGAAGTAATTGCTGAAAAGTGCAGCTAGAAACAACTGGAAGAATTAGGAAAAAGAAGAAAAACAAATAAAAGAAAACTAAAAAAGAAGTTACGGAGAAAAAAGAGGCTGAGGGGACGAAGAAAAAAATAAGACGAGTAGGAACAAAAGGATGATGTAACGAAAGTA
>NC_090725.1:306723533-306733533 GCF_036898095.1 Palaemon carinicauda | reverse complement strand
AGAGAGAGGAGAGAGAGAACGACCCTGGAATATACGAGAAAAAACCAATTCTATAGAAACTCTGGGAGAAGCTGCCTGGATATTACTGATAACCGAATTCTCCTTAATGTCATCAGAAGGGGATGCAAATCTGTGCTTTCTAATAAATAAAAATCTCCAAAATGTTGGGTGTTTTATTGTTATTAACTCGTATAAGATTTTTCATTACCAACCATGAGTCTTTTTATAGTTTATATATGACATATTTGTTTTTGACGTTGTTAATAGTTTATATATGACATATCTGTTTTGACGTTGTTGCCTTTTTTAGAATGATTTATTGCTAATTTGTTCTCTTCATTTATCTATTTCCTTTCCTCACTGGGCTATTTTTTCCTATTGGGGCCCTTGGGCTTATAGCATCTTGCTTTTCCAACTAGGGTTGTAGCTTGGATAGTAATAATAATAATAATAATAATAATAATAATAATAATAACCATCCTTTGCATACAGATCTCCCCGGACAGTACCACCCAGTTCTTAATACTAGATAAAACTCTCTGGTTTCAGTTCCAGTTCCAGAATAGATGCTCACCAGAACGTCAGCCGGAAAGCCCAACCCCAAACTGTGGTGCCTCACCACAGCAGCGGCCTCCCCAATAAACAGCATAAACTCACGTTCCCGGGATGGGATCGATCTGTTGCTACGCAAATGCTAGGCGAACGCGTTACCAATGTATTAGACAGGAAACTATGCACGTATGCAGTTAATTCTAATAGTCAGGCTTTCTCTACCATGAGGCTCAATACTACAAAGTATCCTAGAAGTTTTATTCCAGCTGTGACCAAGCTGTGGAATGATCTTCCTAATGAAGCAATTGCATGGGTGGAATTTCAAATGTTCAAACTTGCAGCTAATGTTTTCATGTTAAACAGGCTGACACAGGTCACTATTTATAGTTTATATATGAAAGATCTATTTTAATGTTGTAACTGTTCTTATAATATTTTATATTAATTGTTCATTACTATTTTTGTAGTTTACTTATTCCTTTCCTCACTTTATGAACCCTTGGGTTTATAGCATCATACTTTTCAAACTGTGATTGTAGCTTAGAAAGTATTATTATTATTATTATTATTATTATTGTTATTACTTGCTAAGCTACAACCCTAGTTCATAAAGCAGGATGCTATAAGCCCAGGGGCTCCAACAAGGAAAACAGCACAGTGAGGAAAGGAAAAAAAAAGGAAAAATAAAATATTTTAGGAAGAGTAACATCAAAATAAATATCGCCTATATAAACTTTAACAAAACAAGAGGAAGAGAAATTAGATAGAATAGTGTGCCCGAGTAAAACCTCAAGCAAGAGAACCCTAACCAAAGACAGTGGAAGACCATGGTACAGAGGCTATGACACTACCCAAGACTAGAGGACAATAGTTTGATTTTGAACAATTACAGTGCAGTAGCCCCTTGGGTGAAGAAGTATAATTGTTAGGTGATATTGGTGTTCTCAGATGTATGAGGACAGAGGAGAATATGTAAAGAATAGGCCAGACTATTCGGTGTATGTATAGGCAAAGGGAAAATGAACCGTAACTAGAGAGAAGGGTCCAATGTAGTACTGTCTGGCCTCTCAAAAGACGCCCTAAATCTCTAGTGGTAGTATCTCTACGGGTGGCTGGTGCCTTGGCCAACCTACTACTACTAGTAGTAGTAGTAGTAGTAATAGAACATCTTTATTGTGCCGAGGAGTAAAAAGGCGATAGACTCCTCTCTTTCAGAATGAGTTTAATGAAATATGAAAATAAGGACAATATTTGCCATCCAAGGAGGAAAAAAAAGAAACTCACAGAATCCAGGAATTCTGGAATCGATGTTGGTTCCTCATAAAATATGGTATGCGGTAACCTGCCGGGTTAATCTTAAGCTGCTACTGAGAGAATATGAACTCTCCTTCACATGTACAGATGACCGTGGAATCGTTCGCCTTATAACAATGATGTAATGGAGTTTTGTATTAATTCAGGTCCCCATCTCTAGAACTAATGACAAAGGTTTTGTTTAAGCGTTTTGTGATCTCTGGAACAATGAGATAACAGATAGCATAATTGGCCAAGAAAGTAGGAAAATTCATTATTATTATTATTATTATTATTATTATTATTATTATTATTATTATTATTATATTAGCTAAGCTACAACCCTAGTTGGAAAAGCAAGATGCTATAATCCTAAGGGCTCCAACAGGGAAAAATAGCCAAGTGAGGAAAGGAAATAAGGAAATGATTATACAATATAAGTAATGAAAAATTAAAACAAAATATTTTAAAAACATTAACAACAATAAAACAGATATTTGATAAACTATAAAAGGATTCATGTAAGCCTGCTCAACATAAAAACATTTGCTGCGAGTTAGAACTTTTGAAGTTCTACCGATTCAACTACCCGATTAGGAAGATCATTCCGCAACTTGGCCACAGCTGGAATAAAACTTCTAGACTGACCCAGCCCAAGATCCCTCCTTCACCCAAGCTAGGATCAGGGAGAGCCAGGCAACGGCTATTGATGACTAAGCAGGTTGCGTTATAGGCTCCCCCAAAACCACCATCCTTAGCTCACAAGGATGGTGAGGTTGCAGGCACTACAAGAAACTATCGAGCTTGAGCGGGACTCGAACACCACTCCGGCGATCACCAGGCAAGGGTGTTTTCCAATAGGCCACCACAAGAAAGGCTTTCATTATTATAACTACTATTATTACTAGCTAGGCTACAACCTTAGCTTGAATATCAGGATGCTATAAGACCAAGGGCTCCAGCAGTGAAAATAGCCCAGTGAGGAAAGGAAATAAGGAAACATAGAATAGTGTCTCCGAAAGTACTCCCAAGCAAAAGAACCCAAACCTAAGACAGATGCTATGGGACGACCCAAACCTGGAGAACAATGGTTTGATTTTGGAGTCTCGTAGAAGAGCTGCTTACCATAGTTAAACTCTCTTCTACTCTTACCAAGTGGAGCAGTCACGGAAGAATTACCTTTCATTAAGGAAATACCTAGCTATAACGTTGTGGATACCAATCATACAGATTAAATCGAAACATATACTTTACAAAATGCATTTGAAGACCAAAAACCTATATCAAGACCAGGCAACACATACAAACATTCGCATATCTTTATCTCAATCTAGATCTTGTCCCCACCTTCAAACAGATTTTTTGCGTAACACTTCTCGAATATCTTTACGGGTAGCTAATGCAGAGAACATAGTTCTTACTAATAGATTTTGAACAAAATAGCAAAGAACGATAGAGGATTCAAGAGGCGGTTGTAGGACTTGCAAGGAACTGGGTTACTATAGTCCATTTATTTTATCGAGGCAGATTTGCACCGACTCGCAACGGTGCCCTTTTAGCTCGGAAAAGTTTCCTGATCGCTGATTGGTTAGAGTTATCTTGTCCACCCAATCAGCGATCAGGAAACTTTTCCGAGCTAAAAGGGCACCGCTGCGAGTCGGTGCAAATATGCCTCGCTAAAAGAAATGGACTGTAGGCCATTCCCTAAACAGGTCTTGAGAGCAGAGAGGAATACGAACTACGTTCCGTTCACGTACGATTCATTTTGTCAACAAATCTCCAAAACTGAAGCTGATTAAGGAGTTATAGGAGCTGCAAAAAATGATTTCCATTACAGGTCTTCCAGAATGAGAGTAAATGAAATTAGATTAGGAATACTGCATTTGAAACTTTCGTATAAAAATGAGAGAGAGAGAGAGAGAGAGAGAGAGAGAGAGAGAGAGAGAGAGAGAGAGAGATTTCGAAAGCCTTGCAGGTTGAAAGAGAGGGTGAGAAAAAATAGCTGAAAAAGAATTGACAAAATTTTTGTTTTCCAGGTCAACTAGAATAACAGTAAATCAAATTACTAAAGGTATATTGCATTTGAAACTTCCGTATAAAAAAGAATACAGAGAGAGAGAGAGAGAGAGAGAGAGAGAGAGAGAGAGAGAGAGAGAGAGAGAGAGAGAGAGAGAGATAGATTTCACCTTTCGTCTTGTAAGTTGAGGGAGAAGGTTCATGATTAAAGGAGCTAGAAAAAGATCAGAATTTTTTTTTAAATTTTCTAAAATAACAGTAAATTAAGTTACATTAGGAACATTGTATTTGAAATTCTTAGAGAGAGAGAGAGAGAGAGAGAGAGAGAGAGAGAGAGAGAGAGAGAGAGAGAGAGAGAGAGAGATATTTCGCTGTTCGTCTTGTAGATTGAGGGAGGGAAAGTTTTATAAATAAAGGAACTATAAAATCATATATATATATATATATATATATATATATATATATATATATACCTATATATATATATATATATATATATGTATATATATACAGAGAGAGAGAGAGAGAGAGAGAGAGAGAGAGAGAGAGAGAGAATCTAATCTTGTAGGTCGAGGGAGAGCTTGAGGAAAAGGAAGCCATTGAGACACCCCTTCAACCCTCGAACCATTCCAGCACCCGTATTATAATAATCCCTAAATAATCCTTAGCTAATGATGAGCAAATCCTCTTAATCCGGCCTTAATGATCATTCTCCCAACCCTTTGTACATACACACACACCTACATGCAATAAAAAATGCCATACTCTCAAATATAATCCCTCTGAGAGGATAAATGAAGACCCCAAACATTAACTATGTCACTCCAGCGGGCCAATCAAAGCGGTAATTGGCCTTCCGATGGTTAATTAGGTAATTGGCTAATTGGGCTGTTAACGAGGACGGTCAGCAGGGACTAGGAGGGGGAAGAAACTGAAAGGAGGAGGGGGGGGGGAGTGAGAGTTCCGTCGGCAAGGAGGGAAAAGAAGACCTGTCTATATTAAGACTACAGTACTTTCTTATGAGTTTCTCTTTGTAGAATAAGAGAAAACGACCTGTCTTTGGGAAATATATGGTAAGGCCAGAATAGTAGTTTATGGAGAGCAATACATTATTTTAGAAGCAAAAGATTGGGTCTTTTACTGTTCAGCTTAAGATAAATTAATATGAACGTGACTACACCTTTAATATCATTATTACTAAGTAAGCTATAAACCTAGTTTCAGAAGCAGGATGCTATAACCCCAAGGTCTACAACAGGGAAAAATAGCCCAGTGAGAGAAGGAAATAAGGATCATTATTATTAGTTAAGCTACTACACAAGCTGGAAAAGCTGGATGGTATAAGTCTAAGGGCTCCAACGGGGGAAACATAGCCCAGTGTGGGAAGGAAATAAGGATTATTATTACTAGTTACGCTACTACACAAGCTGGAAAAGCAGGATACTATAATACCAAGGCTCCAACAGGGAAAATAGACCAGTGAAGTAAGGAAATAAGGATTATTATTACTAGTTAAGCTATTACACAAGCTGGAAAAGCAAGATGCTGTAATCCAAAGGCTCCAACAGGGGAAAATAGTCCAGGTAGGAAAAGGAATAGATTATTACTACTATACTCAATTTTTAGCCCAGAAAAGGTTTCCTGCTACCTGATTGGTTAGAATTATCTTGTCCAACAAATCAGCGATCAGGAAACGTTTCCGAGCTAAAAGGGCACCCCTGCGAGTCGGTGCAAATCTGCCTCACTAAAAAGAATTGACTATAGCTAAGCTACAACCCGGAAGCACTGTAAAAAATGTAGATTATTTGCAGTTAGTTTATATGTAGCCATTGATTTTAGCCTTTTGGAGGCGTTATAAACTTTTCAAAGACTGTCAGAGGAAAGTTGGAAAAGTAGGATGCTATAAGCCCCAGGGCTCTAACAGAAAAAAATAGCCCAATGAGGAAAGGGAATACGGAAATAAACATATATACTTCAAGAGGAGTAATGAACAAATAAAATATTCCAAGAACAGCAACATTAAAATTAATCTTTCATATATAAACTATAAAAAGAGACTTACGGTTAAGAGAAACAGCGGGTGGTAAAATATTTCAAAGTATCCAACGCTATATGTAAAACAGACTGTTCTTGATTTCGAAGGGTAATATTTAAACGACTATGTAAGAAAAGTAATATTTGGCGTTTTCATGGCCTAAATTGACCTTACATTAGGATTCGCGAACATTTACGGTGAATAATCATCTACCTGTGGTATGTCACCTATATAATAAAGAGGTAGTGTATGGATATATATATATATATATATATATATATATATATATATATATATATATGTATATATATATACATATAATATATACCTATCTATCTATATACATATACTGCATAAATATATATATATATATATATATATATATTATATATATATATTATATATATATATATTATATATATATATATATATATATATTATATATATATATGTATACCTATCTATCTATATACATATATATATATACTGTATAAATAAATATATATATTTAAATATATACATATATATATATACATATACATATATATATACATATATATACATATACACACACATTTATATATATATATATATATATATATATATATACATATATACATATACATATATATATACACAGTATATGTATATAAGTGCGTGTGGACATTTATTCCCAGGTACGCTCAGTGGAATTGCTAGACGTATAACTAATCGGTCTGGTCTTCAGGCTGGGGGAGAAGGAATAGCCATACCCTGGTGAGAGGAGTTGTAGTTAGGAAAGGGGGAAGTGTGAGAAGGGCTGAATGTATGCATATATCTAAATATTTAGCCGCAATTTTTGACGGGTCGCTTACACTAGCGAGGATATATGTTGCTAAACCTTTTGGATCAATAAAAAAATGAAACTGCATCATCAACTAAAGAAAATGGAAACCTTTCAAATAAAGAGCAGTGGGTTAGAGTTCTCTTGCTTGAGGGTACACTCGGGCACACTGTTCTATCTAATTTATCTTCCTCTTGTTTTGTTAAAGTACTTATAGTTTATATAGGAAATATCTAATTTAATGTTATTCTTCTTAAAATATCTTATCTTCCCATCTTTCATTTCCTCAATGGGCTATTTTCCCTGTTGGGGCCCCTGGGCTTATAGCATCCTGCTTTTCCAACTAGGGTTGTAGCTTAGCAAGTAATAATAATAATAATAATAATAATAATAATAATAATAATAATAATAATAATAACACATTTTGGATCAATCAAAATGGGCGAACTGATAAAAAAATAAAATGAAAATAAAACTGCAACATCAACTAAAAAAAAATGGAAACCTTTAGAATATAGAGAAGTAAAAGCCAAGAGATAGAGAAAGGAGGAATAATGGACCAAACCATTAAAATACAATAAATATGAAATGAACGACGGGGCAACTAGTCAATGGAATTGAGATAAATGACAGGACTTGCAGGAAAGGGCGGTCAATTAACTAATTGCCATAATTAAGAGGGAAGATTGCACGCTTCATCTTTGAAATGCTGTAAATCACTATAAAGTAAAAATGGCATGATGGGGCTAATTGATAATTATGGCAGATTAATTGGTAAGAATTGATTAACGATACAGTATCATTCTGATAAGATTGACGATGTAATGTTAGATTTGGAAATATAAAAATTCCCGAAATATATTTACCTTTAAAATAACAATATTAATATAATGAAAAAAATGTGATACAGGCCTAAACATTACCCCCAAATAATCTCTACTCTAAAATAATCAATTAATAAAACAATTAAATAAAAATTAACTAGAAATCTAATTAAAAGTATAAAATAAACGTTAATTTAAAAGCTAGGTTTTACGTTTAGCCACAGGGAGCAATATTTTCAACAACAAATATCATGAATATAACAATGATAAACACAACCAGCCTTGACATTAGAGTAACAACTTCGCCAAATTATCAGTATTAAAAGAGAGGGTAGAAACGGCACGACGAAAACCCTAGGGACGCTTTGAATCAAAGCTAGGATCGAAGCCCCTATAATCGCTAAAAACGACTTCGCCGAACAGGTATATAACCAGTACTGTATGTATGTGTAGCATAAGAACATAACTATTAGATACATTTCAAGTAATAAAGATGTTAGCGATGCGAAAAGATGGATCTAAGTACTTCAAGGTGGGTCTTTTAAAGGTTTAAAGGTCACTCATGGATGGCAGAGGCAAGGGACACGACAATGTCCTGGAGACTGACCATATATACATATGATCAGCGCTCAAGTCCCCTCTCCATCAAGCGAGGACCAGGGAGGGCCAGGCAATGGCTGCTGAGGACTTAGCAGGTAGACAAACAGTATAGGCTTCCCCAAACCCTTCATCTCCAGCTCACATGGAGGATGAGGTTGCAGACACTTTCATAGTGTGTAATTTAAATAGCGATTCTTCATACTTTAATGGGCACCAGAGTAATCTTTTATCAAGAGTTATAAATATAATTATATGTTTTGAATACCAGGCTATTTGTGAAAACCCAACGGAATCAACGGAATCAGACAATCAGCTCTCATATCTAAGGTTTTTGTCCTAATCGATAAACTTTTTCTAGCTGCAATAAAACCTAATAGTTTCTTGCTATGAGAACTTATCTTTATCATTGTTCCTTTCTTCAGACATCTAAACAACCCTTTCCAACCCACATCAGATATTTCCTCTGTAAAGATCAATAGTTATCTTTCGAGAAACTGCCGATGTCGTTCTTCCTACGGCCATATACTCATTTCCTTTCCTCTCTCTTTTTTCTTACTTTAAATAATCATGTAAGGGTAAAACAAAACCTTAAATTACCCATGCTATGGGCAGTTTCATGTTTTAAATTCCCCAGTAAGTTTATAAAGTGGGAATTTTAACAAAACTAACTTTCATGAATAAGAGGAATGAATCTACTTTCTATTTGTCTTCATTCAAATATACGTTTATCAATAATAAATATTCCATAGAAGAGAGATCAGTCATCAAAACAAGAGACTATCGTTGCGATAGTCCATGCAGCAATAGCTTAATTCATTCAAATTTATTTTTTTGTCGCGAAGATTGATGTTTACATAAACTCCTCGCCTTGACAAATGAGTGACAAGTACAAATGACTCCAATGTCATTTGAAAATTCCTCATGTACACCTGCTTGCCCTCTTCATTTTCTGTCCGTCTTTGCTTTGCATACCTGCGTCTGTGCTTCGCAAGCCATGCTGCTATAAGGCATCATGTCATTAAAAGAGATTTTTATAAGAGTTACGATAAACGACTGATAATATAGTTATTATAGCAATTTGAATGCGATGATCTATTGGAAACGTCTCTACCTAGCGATCGCATAACCTTGGTTGAGTCTTGCTCAAACTCGATAGTTTTTTGTAGTATCTGCAACCTCACCATCCATGCGAGTTAAGGATGGAGGTTTGGGAGAGCTTATGGGTGAACCTCCCGAGTCAACCGCAACTATTTCCTGGCCCTCCCTGGTCCTACCTTGAGCGAAGAGGGGGCTTGGACGCTGATCATATATATATATGGTAAGTCTCTGGGGCATTGTCGTGTTAACTAAGGAATTGCCATTGCCCCTTGCCTCTGTCATTCATGATCGGCCTTTAAACCTTTCATTTTAATTGTTGATACTTTTCTTGTAGTTTCCTTATTTCCTTTCCTCGCTCGGCTATTTTCCCTGTTGGAGCCCTCGGGCTTATAACATTCT
Source organism: Palaemon carinicauda (assembly GCF_036898095.1). Classification (NCBI taxonomy): domain Eukaryota; kingdom Metazoa; phylum Arthropoda; class Malacostraca; order Decapoda; family Palaemonidae; genus Palaemon; species Palaemon carinicauda. Next base: position 306,723,893 of record NC_090725.1, on the reverse strand, counting down.
GCTTTTCCAACTAGGTTTGTAGCTTAGCAAGTAATAATAATAATAATAATAATAATAATAATAATAATGCTGCCCTGCAGCATTTGTTGTTGATATAATTGTGAGCTATCAGACGAAAATCTCCCACCATCACCAATCTGCATAAGCCAGCTCTGTGATCAAAACTGGACAAACCCCAGACATAAATAAGGACATGTCTGAAGCCTTTGCCCTGCAGCATTTGTTGTTGTTATAACTGTGAGCGAACAGACGAAAATCTCCAACCATCATCCAATCCATTTGCAGCTGCGATGGGAAAAGTTGAAATTTAAGTACGAGTGTTTTGTGTTCACTTTTGTTACCCTTTCAAATGCATACACC
>NC_090725.1:306713533-306718533 GCF_036898095.1 Palaemon carinicauda | reverse complement strand
TTTGAGAGGCAATGACATAGGCCAAAAAGATTGGTATTTCTGGATAAAGGATCCCAATGCACCTTTGTACACCTTTGAGCTGTCTGCCAATTACGACTGAGTTCATCAAAGAGAGTTGTGCAGTAGCTCGTGCCACTTAAGAAAACTTTCAACTTTGAGGAACTTGACCATCACAAACCAATAGATGGGACACACAACTACCATCCCTATCAACCTGTATATAAGATTTTCCCATGGCTTACATCAGTATAGTTTTCACCTCATGTTAAAAGATGGATAAGCATGTCAACTACTTAGGTGACTGCTTGTATGCTGGCTCTAATCTTTCTTACTGGCTTTGTGCTACAGTCCTGTGGTTTAGGATGTGAAAAATGGTCACTAATTTCTATAACTTACCTCATTGCTGCTTCCTAAGCAATAACAAGGGTAAGGTGTTCGGAAATATGACTCATTAGTTTGATGCAATCTCATTTTCATGCTTAATCTGCTTTGGAGGACTCTAGTGAGGCTATCACTCATCCAAGGCCAAGGACCAGACACATTTTCGTTCTTGACTGTCCTCCCTGGAGCAACCTATTCATGAATTCTATTCACAATCAATTGAACCAAAATTAAGCAGCATCATCCCATGTGATTAAGGAAATTGTAAACATCAATAACTTCTTTCCAGAAATGAAATTTCAATGGAGATGATAATGCTCAGAATTAATATGGCACTTAGAGAATTGATCAGTATTACTCAGTAATGCTGATATTTTTATTTTTCTAGTAAAAACCCTTATTGATCGTAACAAATTATCTACAGCATCATATACCCCAAATAAAATCAGGAACAAAAAAAAAAAAAAAAAAACTACAAATTATTTTTCCTTCACCTTGTACGTTTTTTTTTTTTTTTTTTTGGCTATATGAATGCTCTTTGCTCCCAATCATCTCAGAAAATTGTTTAATACATCCTTCTACACATCCTCTTCCAAGTTACCATAGTTTTTCTTCTATCAATATTTTGGTGTCTTCCTTTTCAAGATATCGTTCATTTACACATTCTCTTCCTAGTCAACACTGTTTTCTTCTATCAATATTTTTGTCTCTTCCTTTTCCAAATATCCTTAATCTACACATCCTCTTCCCAGTTAACATTGTTTTCCTTCAAATCAATATTTTTGTTTCTTCTTTTTTCCAGAAATCCCTCATCAACACTTCTTAGTCGACATTATTTTTTCATCTAGCAATAACTTGCGTCTTCTTTTTATCAGATATCCTTCTACAACACATCCTCTTCCTAGTCAAAATTGCTTTTCTTCTATCAATACTTTATTCCTTTTTCCAGATACCCTTCATCTACACATAATTTCCTATTCAACAATGTTTTTCTCCAATCAATATTTTGTCTCTTCTTTTTTTTTCATTCAAAATCCTTCCATACACCTTCCTCAGTATACTTAATGTTTCTTCCTACAATTCATCCAGTTAATTTTACAAGCCTTCCTCTTCTACAGAGGAATAATGAATCCCCTCATTAGTTCCTTTGCTGCCTCCCCCTCGTTCCCATTTAGATTATAAAACTTAGTCAGCGAATCAGTTTCCACCTTATCAACTCGTAGTGGCTCCCATATTTTTTTTTTTTTTTTTTTTTTTTTTTTTTTAGTCTTTCCATCGCCCTTCTAACAATATCCAAAATTTCTCCAAAAATCATGCTGTATACTCCATTACATCATTCTGGTTTGGCATTACTCAATCATTTATCATCATTAAGGAATATAGCCATTTAAAGGTTTAAAGGCCAATCATGAATGACAGAGGCAAGAGACAGTGACATTGCCCTATCCTCATCATTATTAGTGTACCCGACCCGTCAAAAATGACGCTATATATTCATACTGATATGCACATATGCGCACAGATTCAACCTTCCCCACCCCTTCCCCTTTTCATAACTAAAACAAAGCAGTTTCGGCAATTTCTGGGAGATTGCAGTTTCCGAGGGTACCTCTCGGGGTAACCCCCTCGCACCAAGGTATGATTAATCCGTCTACCCCTACCAGAGGGTTGGAAAGAACCCAAGTGGTCATACGTCTGGCAATGGCACTGTGCGTGATAGTAAAGAAATTTTATAAAGCTCATATATATATATATATATATATATATATAGAGAGAGAGAGAGAGAGAGAGAGAGAGAGAGAGAGAGAGAGAGAGAGAGAGAGAGAGAGAGAGAGAAGTTGTTCTTTATTATATAGGGGAGATTATTACTAGCCAAGCTACAACCCTAGTTAGAAAAACAAGATGCTATAAGCACAGAGGCTCCAAGAGGGATAAATAGCCTAGTGAGGTAAGAAAATAAAAAAAAAATAAACTACAAGAGAAGCAATGAATAATTAATATAAATATTAATCCTTCATTCACACCTTACCTTAACATTTATTCACTCTTGACTATTCATCAATTTCCATACACTTTAATGATCATGTCATTTGTTCTCTGTCAACTATGTTTCCAACTCATTCATCCTTCACTAATCCTGTAAACTCACAATTCAATAATTACCATTTTTACTTTCTCTTCTCATGCATCTATATCAGTGAAGCGTAAACCGTGTCACACGCATTTTTCATCAATTTTCTGCTTGCATGCTCTCCTCATTCCTGCCGTATCATTAATCTATCTTGAGCATATCAATGAAGCCATTTTTGACTCTTTCTCTATAGAAATAAACTATTAACTATTTCCACGTTCTCTTCAGCTGTACAGTAGCTACATACCGTATACCTCTTATAACTCCTATTCTGAACATTATATCAATCGTTAAATTGTCTCTACAATTTCCCAAAAAGGTTAAAACAAACGACTTTTTTAAAATATTAAATTATTTCTATAAATTCCCCCAAAAATTAAAAAAATGACTTTTAAAACACATTAAATTATCATTACAAATTTCTGAAAAGTTTAAAACAAACTACTTTTTTAAAACATTAAATTTTCTCTACAAATTCCCAAAAAGGTTAAAACAAACGATTTTTAAAAAAATATTAAATTACTTTTAAAACAATAAATTGTCTCTTCAAATTCTCGAAGAGGTTAAAATAATGACTTTTAAAAAACATTAAATTGTCTCTACAAATTCCCCCAAAATGTTAAAACAAAAGATTTTATTAAAACATTAAAGTCTAAAAATTTCTCCAAAAGATTAAGACAAATTACTTTTTTTAAACCACATTAAATTGTCTATAAATTCCCCAAAAGGTTAAAACAAACAACTTTTTTTAAAACACATTAAATTGTCTCTACAAATTCCCCAAAAGCTTAGAACAAATTACTTTTTTTAAAACATTAAATTGTCTTTACAAATTTCCCAAAAGGTTGAAACAAGACTTTTTTTAAACATTAAATTGTCTCTACAAATTTCCCAAAAACTTGAAACAAATTACTTTCTTAAAACACATTAAATTGTCTCTACAAATTCCCCAAAAGTTAAAATAAACGACTTTTTAAAAACACATTAAATTGTCTACAAATTCCTCAAAAAGGCTAAAACAAATAACTTTTTTAAAAAGCATTAAATTGTCTCGACAAAATCCCCATTTTTTTTTAAAAACAAACAACTTTTTAAAAACACATTACATTGTCTTCACAAATTCCCCAAAAGGTTAAAACAAACAACTTTTTTAAAACATTAAATTGTCTCTACAAATTTCCCTAGAAGTTGAAACAAACAACTTTTTTAAAACATTAAATTGTCTCTACAAATTTCCCTAGAAGTTGAAACAAACAGCTTTTTAAAAAAACATTAAATTGTCTTCACAAATTCGCCAAAAGGTTGAAACAAACAACTTTTTTAAAACATTAAATTGTCTCTACAAATTTCCCTAGAAGTTGAAACAAACAACTTTTTAAAAATATATAAAATTGTATCTACAAATTTCCCTAGAAGTTGAAACAAACAGCTTTTTAAAAACACATTAAATTGTCTTCACAAATTCGCCAAAAGGTTGAAACAAACAACTTTTTTAAAACATTAAATTGTCTCTACAAATTTCCCTAGAAGTTGAAACAAACAACTTTTTTAAAATATATAAAATTGTATCTACAAATTTCCCTAGAAGTTGAAACAAACAGCTTTTTAAAAACACATTAAATTGTCTTCACAAATTCCCCAAAAGGTCGAAACAACCAACTTTTTTAAAACATTAAATTGTCTCTAGAAATTTCCCTAGAAGTTGAAACAAACAACTTTTTAAAAATATATAAAATTGTATCTACAAATTTCCCTAGAAGTTGAAACAAACAGCTTTTTAAAAACACATTAAATTGTCTTCACAAATTCCCCAAAATGTCGAAACAAACAACTTTTTAAAACATTAAATTGTCTCTACAAATTTCCCAAGAAGTTGAAACAAACAACTTTTTAAAAATATATAAAATTGTATCTACAAATTCTCTAAAATGTTAAAATAACGAGAATCATTACTATTCGCGAATGTTGTTAATCATGGCACGAATGAGAAACAACATTCATTCTTGACAAAGGATGGTAATCAGAAGACAAATGCGGCACCTTCTCGGAAATGTTTGGGATTTAAAGGTTCATGAGGATGCGATCCATTTGAGTAAGATAATCATTACAAGGAACAGAATGAATATAATCTTTGCAAGGGATAGAATGAAGATAATCTTCACAAGGGATAGAATGAAGATTATCTTTGCTTGGGGCAGAATGAAGATTATCTTTACAAGGGACAGAATGATAATCTTTGCAAGGGACAGAATGAAGATAATCTTTGCAAGAGACAGAATGATAATCTTTGCAAGGGACAGAATGATCTTTGCAAGAGACAGAATGATAATCTTTGCAAGGGACAGAATGATCTTTGCAAGAGACAGAATGATAATCTTTGCAAGGGACAGAATGATCTTTGCAAGAGACAGAATGATAATCTTTGCAAGGGACCGAATGAAAATAAGCTTTGCAAGAGATAGAATGATAATCTTTGCAAGGTACAGAA
>NC_090725.1:306703776-306706276 GCF_036898095.1 Palaemon carinicauda | reverse complement strand
AAAAGAAATAAAAGTTAAGTCACTAAAATCCCATAATCTAACTCAAATAACTGGTGGAAAGAAAAGAAATAAAAGTTAAGTCACTAAAATCCCATAATCTAACTCAAATAACTGGAGGAAGAAAAAAGAAATAAAAGTTAAGTCACTAAAATTCCATAATCTAACTCAAATAACTGGTGGAAGAAAAAAGAAATAAAAGTTAAGTCACTAAAATCCCATAATCTAACTCAAATAACTGGTGGAAAGAAAAGAAATAAAAGTTGTCACTAAAATCCCATAATCTAACTCAAATAACTCGATGAAAAAAAAAGAAATAAAAGTTAAGTCACTAATATCCCATAATCTAACTCAAATAACTCGATAAAAAAAAGAAATAAAAGTTAAGTCACTAAAATCCCATAATCTAACTCAAATAACTGGTGGAAAAAAAAGAAATAAAAGTTAAGTCACCAAAATCCCATAATCTATCTCAAATAACTGGTGGAAAGAAAAGAAATAAAAGTTAAGTCACCAAAATCCCATAATCTAACTCAAATAACTGGATGAAAAAAAGGAAATAAAAGTTAAGTCACCAAAATCCCATAATCTAACTTAAATAACTTGTGGAAAAAAATAAAAGTTGAGTCACCAAAAATCCCATAATCTAACTCAAATAACTCGATGAAAAATAAGAAATAAAAGTTAAGTCACCAAAATACCATAATCTAACAAGCATCTACAGGATACACGCCTGATTATCCTTCGGATACCAGCGTTGGTTTAAATTATCATTATTCAGTGTTTATGGATTTGGTTTTATGAGTTCGAAACACGGGAGGTTCCACAAAATGTTCAGCTTTGCAATGGAAACTCAATCTAAATAGAGATTGAAACGACCTGCCATACTTATCTCTATGGCAGATATGGTAATATATTTTTGAAAAAAAAAAGATGCTTAAAACAAGGAAAACTAGTACTTTCAAGAAAACTAATATTGTATATTTTGTCATGGTTATTGGTATTAAAAGTAAGATAAAAATAGATGGAAAAGGCTCATTCGAAACGGCGACCACATATAGAAGAAGAAGAAAAAAAGGAAGAAGAAAAAGAAGATTGGTTGATTTGGGGTTTTCTGGCATCCTGAAGAAGAAGAAGAAGAAGAAGAAGAAGAAGAAGAAGATTGGTTGATACGGGGTTTTCTAGCATCCTGAAGAAGAAGAAGAAGAAGATTGATATAAAAAATAATATCCTTGAAAAAATTAATGGCCAATATATATATATATATATATATATATATATATATATATATATATATATATATATATATATATATATATATATAATCATCAACAGTGACAGCATCAGTGAAGCTAGCAGTAAAGGCTTAAAGGTTCTTAAAGGCCATTCATGAATGACAAAGGCAAGGGACAGTGACATTGCCCTATCAAGCAGGACAATGCCTTAGAAACTGACCATATAACGCCCTTATACTACACCAATCACTGAAGATGGGCCACTTTCGCTGATAGACAGCTCTGCGGACGCCATCTAGACATCTCTTGTAAAGACCTTTACGAAAAACCCTCTCTCTTGAAGAATACGCAGAATAGACTCTATAGGTGAAGTGCAAGGGATAACAAAGGGTAGTGGTCCCTCAATGTATGTGGATGACAGAGATGGGTGAATAAGGGAGGTATGTTCCACGGGACCTCAACCAGAAGTTATTAGGTAAAGATACCATTCAGCTTGCGACTATCTAGGTGGTGAGAGGGTTATTCTAGATTCATGCAGAGCAATGTTCAAGAAGATTATTCTAGATTCATGCTGAACAATGTTCAAGAAAGGTATTCTCTTTCATGCAGAACGATGTTCATAAAGTTTATTCTAGATTCATGCAGAACAATGTTTCAAAAGATTATTCTATATTCATGCAGAACGATGTTCAAGAAAATTATTCTAGATTCATGCTGAACGATGTTCAAGAAAGGTATTCTCTTTCATGCAGAACGATGTTCAAGAAGGTTATTCTAGATTCATCCAAAACAATGTTTAAGAAGGTTATTCTAGATTCATCCAGAAATTTTTTTAAGAAGGTTATTCTAGATTCATGCAGAACGATGTTCAAGAAGGTTATTCTAGATTCATGCAGAGCGATGTTCAATTGATCATCAAATGAAAGACAGACTAGGAGAAGGTGTAGACACCCCAGTTGTCCAACAGTTAGTGAAAGGCATCCTTGAACATGGTATGCGGGTTCAGATTGGGGAAAGGGAAAATAGGGAGCTTCTTGTTCAAGTGGGTGATGAATAGGTCAATCGAAAATCCCCACAGATTGAAGAGCTTTTAGGCTCCTGGATGATCTATGGACCACTCTGTCCCCAAAACCCACCCCTGGTGGCTAAGTAGATCCACTAGTGCTTCCCTCTTGTACAAGTCCATAAGCAGCCCAAATGGGAAACTACTACTACGATTCTGTTGTCAGTTATCAACAGAAATTAGTAGCCTATCACGCAACTTTGAA
>NC_090725.1:306661276-306693776 GCF_036898095.1 Palaemon carinicauda | reverse complement strand
GCACTAACGGAATGCGATCATAATTCATTCTAAATTGCTTCCTAATCAAGTTGAACTCTCTTAACCTACGTAGAAATTTCGTCGTGATTATATTATGAATTAACATATATCATATTATGGTTAAATATTCAAATTATGGAGCAGTTCTACACTAAAGGCCTTAAAAGTTTAAAGGCTGCTCGTGAATGGCAGAGGCAAGGGAAGTGACATTGCTCTATCAAGCAGGGCAGTGCCCTAGAGACTGACCATATATTCATATGATCAGCGCCCAAGCAGCCCCCCCCCCCTCCTTCTTCATCCAAGCTAGGACCAAGGAGAGCCAGGCAATGGCTGCTAATGACTCAGCCAATAGACCTATAGGTTCCCCCAAACCCCACATCCATAGCTCACAAAAATGGTGAGGTTGCAACTACCAGAGGAACTAATGAGTTTGAGTGGGACTCGAACCCCAGCCTGGCGTTCACCAGTCAGGGACGTTAAAGGTGACTAGCTTCGGTTCCGGTTCCATTAGAATAGATGCTCACCAGAACGTCAGCCGGGCAAGCCCAACGCCCCACTGTGGTGCCACACCACAGCAGTAGCCTCCCCAGTAAACAGCTTAAAGTCATGGTCCTGGGCGGGGATCGATCTCTTGCAAACACGTTACCACTGTACTAGCCACAACCCACTATATAGGAATATTCGTTTGAGTACAGGTATCTCAAAATTAGAATAAACTAATATCCAACAAATGTGAGACTAAAAATAAAATCTATAATCTCCCAATAAAAATAAATTTCCATCAAAAGTGAATGAAAATAACATGTTGTCTCCCAACTAGAGTTGACCCATCAAATGTGCCATGATAAAAGATAAAATACTCAATTTCCCAATTAGAATAAACTTTCATCATATATCACAGACTAAAATTAAAATATTCAATCTGTCAATTATAATCAACTTCCATCAAATGTGAGATTAAAGATTGAACATTTAATCTCCCAATCAAAATAAACTAACTTCCATCAAATGTGACTGCCTAAAAATTGAATATTTAATCTCCCAATCAGAATAAACAAACTTCCATCAAAAGTAACTAAATCAAAAGTAACTAAAAAGTAAAATATCCAAAGTGACAATAAAATAAAATACCCAAAGTGAATAAAAAATAAAATATCCAAAGTGAATAAAAAATAAAATATCTCAAGTGAATAAAAAAAATATCCAAAGTGACAATAAAAAAAATACCCAAAGTGAATAAAAAATAAAATATCCAGCGACTAAAAAATGAAATATCCAGTGACTAAAAAATAAAATACCCAAAGTGAATAAAAATAAAATATCCAGTGACTAAAAAATAAAATACCCAAAGTGAATAAAAAAAATATCTTAAGTGATTAAAAAAGAAAATATCCAGAGACCTAAAAATAAAATACCCAAAGTGAATAAAAAATAAAATATCTTAAGTGATTAAAAAATAAAATATCCAGTGTCTAAAAAATAAAATATTCAAAGTGATTAAAAAATATAAAGTATCAAAAGTGACTAAAAATAAAATATCCAGTGACTAAAAAATAAAATATCCAAAGTGACTAAAAAATAAAATATCCAATCTCCCAATCAGATTAAACTAACTTGAATCAAACGTGCCAGACTAAAAGGAAAATATTCATCCATCAAAGACCAGGTAGATTACCAGGAGAAAAAAAAAAAGCTGGAACATCAAATTCGTGATAATTCCCCTTTCCATCTCCTCAGTTGTCCTTCAGACTCAGCTTATCATCCTTCCCCCTTTCTAAGAGTCCCCAGTTGAATCCTAAACCTCCTCCAAACCTAATTGAGAGCCATTAGCGTCTCTTACGTCAATAATAAGTGGCTAAATCCTGCTCCTAGTTGATCGTCTCTCATGTTCTAACTTGAGACTACATCAAATTTTCTCTTTGAAATAGTTTGTATATTTGCTTTTAAACATGGATGAGATAACGCACGACTAAAATAATCAGTACTGACGCAAAATATCAGCTCTTTCTTCTTAGAGGGATCAATAGGCCTATGTGTCTCATGTTTTATATTTCCAAGTTGAGACTACATCAAATTTTCTCTTTGAAATAGTTGGTATATTTGCTCTAAAACAGAAATAAAATAACGTGCGACAAAAATAATCAGCGCTGACGCAAAATATCAGCCGAATTTCTTTTTTTTTTTTTCAGGCTTAATAGGCCTAAGTGTCTCATGTTTACGTTCCAAGTTGAGATTACATCAATTTTTTTCTCTTTGAAATAGTTTGTATATTTCCTCTTAAACATGAATAAGACAGCGTACGACAAAATCAGCGCTGACATAGTATTTCTTTTAATTTTGTGGCTTAGTAGGCCTAAGTTTCTTATGTTTTATATTCGAAGTCAAGAATAGATCAAATTTTTCTCTTAGAAATAGTTTGTTATTTGCTCTTAAACATGGATAGGATAACGCACAACTAAATCAGCGCTGACGTAAAATGTACGCTGTATTTCTTTTGTTTTTCTTAATTTCAGGCTTAATAGGCCTAACTTAGTCTTAGGTCTAAGCTCCAAGTGAGCCTAGATCAAAATTTTTCTCTGAAATAGATAGTATATTTGCTCTAAAACATGAATAAGATAACACACGACAAAATCAGCACTGACGTAAAATGTCAGCTGTATTTCGTTTTCAGAAAGTTTTATCTTTAGGAACCGAGTAAGGATCAGAGAAATTAAACAACGTTTGGTCTAGTAATTAGTTGAAAACCGCGCATGCTGATTGAGAATAAATGCTCAAATAAGAGAGTACTACAAAGCACTTTTCAAATATTACGTTACTTCCGAAAGCAGAGCAAAAAAAGATTGTAGATGCTAAACTTCTTTGGTAGCTATGAAATGCTCATAACTTCTGATAACTATCGTCCAGGTCTTTGGTTTCTGGAATTGATCGCTCAAAGAAGCTTTTAAAAATACTTAATATATTTGCTTTTTATCACATCTGAAGCTCAATTACTCTCATATAAAAATGAGTGGTACGGCAGGCATAGCCCAGGCTGGGATTCGTAAAATAAATGTAATTGGCATATGGCGTAAAGCTGAACGATGTATATTACGTAAAAACAGAGGGACTTTATGAGAAGCTTCTGATTCTGTAAAAACCTCAGCAGTAAGGAAAGCCCTTCAGAGACAAGGAATAAATGAATCTTATGTTGGAACACTAGATGATGTCTATACTGGATAGACTCTTTAGCTATGGTAAGCAGCTCTTCTAGGAGGACACTCCAAAATCAAACCATTGTTCTCTAGTCATGGGTAGTGCCATAGCCTCTGTACCATGGTCTTCCACTGTCTTGGGTTAGAGTTCTCTTGCTTGAGGGTACACTCGAGTACACTATTCTATCTAATTTCTCTTCCTCTTGTTTTGTTAAAGTTTTTATAGTTTATATAGGAAGTATTTGAGTTGTTGCTCTTCTTGAAATATTTACTTTTTCCTTCTTTCTTTTCCTTCCTGGGCTATTTTCCCTGTTGGGGCCCCTGGGCTTATAGCATCCTGCTTTTCCAATTAGGGTTGTAGCCTAGCAAATAATAATGATATTAATAATAATAATATAGCCATCGTAAAACTACACAAAGATAGTGAAAAGATTTTGATTGAGAAAGGCGTTAGACAGGGGGATCCCTGTTTGCGAAATTATTCACAGCATGCCTATAAGTAGTTTTTTTATTCAGATTGGTAAAATATGGGAATTAATATTAAAGGGAAATACCTTACCAACTCAAGACATGTAGATGTTATGCTTCGTTTTAGTAAATCATAGGAGGAATTGCAAATGATAGAAGATTTTAATAAAGAAAACTGAATTGTAGGGCTGAAAATTAATATAAGTAAAACTAGGATTGTTCATTGAAAATGCACAGTGCAAATATGGGCTATGGACGAACTTTTACATACTTGTTAATAAATATACATACTTAGAATAAACAATAGGAATTTCAACATGATATGAGATCGAAATTTAAAGAAGGGTAACCATGGGATGGAGAGCTTTAGGTAGAAAAAAAAAAAACATAATCATGAAATTTAAAATGACACTTTCTCTAAAAAAAATTATTCAATTTGAGGGTCCTACCAGTATTAACTTACGCATCACAAACTTGGAGCCTTGCTATACCCTTAGAACATTAACTAGTTACAACTCAAAGGAGCAAAGGAAAGAATGACGATGGGAATAACACCAAGAGAGAAAAGACTAACGAAGATATATATATATATATATATATATATATATATATATATATATATATATATATATATATATATATATACATATATATATATATATATATATATATATATATATATATATATATACATATATATATATATATATATATATGTATATATATATATATATATATATATATATATATATATGTATATATATATATATATATATATATATATATATATATATATATATATATATATATATATATATGCACAGTTCCCACTGCAGGACGTGGTTTTGTGTTTTCATCATATATATATATATATATATATATATATATATATATATATATATATATATAAAATATATATATATATATATATATATATATATATATATATATATATATATATACTGTATGTATATATATATATATATATATATATATATATATATATATATAAATATATATATATATATATATATATATATATATACTGTATATATATATATATATATATATATATATATATATATATATATACTGTATATATATATATATATATATATATATATATATATATATATATATATATATATATATATATATAACTCACTCACTAAATCCAGTCAGGAATTCTCCGGGTTGGGTCCTGCATCTGATATCACCATTCTCTCCAGACTCCTATCCAATGCTATATGTGCCAGCTGCTGAAATGTCTCGCCTCTATTTGCTTTCTTGAAGGTTTTCACCCATGTATCTCTTGGTCGTCCTCTCGGTCCATTTCCGGCCACTTGACCATGAAGCACTATCTTTGGCCATCTGTCCTGTTCCATCCTCTGTACATGCCCAAACCACCTCCTCTGAATATCTTCCACTCTAATCAGAATTGTGTCCTCAACACCAGCCATTTCTCTCTCTCTCTCTCGTTCGTAATTCTGTCCTCCCATCTTACACCACAGATTCTTCTCAGACATTTCATTTCAAAGGCTAATAACTTTTTCTCTTCTCTCTTCTTCAGTATCCAGCATTCAGCACCGTATATCACTGTGGGGATTACTATTGCTCTTAATAGCCTAATTTTCAACTTAATGGATATATTTCTATCTTTTCAGATTCTTCTTAGCCTTCCAAATGCTTTCTGGCCACTTGAGATTCGGTCTTGAATTGCTCTTTCCATCTTTCCATCTGCTGGGAAAAACACTCCCAAATATTTAAACTCACTGACTTGTTCCACTTCTCCCTCTGATAGCTGTATTTCTAAGGCCTCTCTCTGGCGTCCAATTTTCATACTTTTGGTTTTCTCTCTATTTATCACTAATTCATACCTACTGCACTGCTCCTCCACCATTCTCAACACTCTCTGAAGTTCCTCCTTAGTTTCTGCTAAAAGCACTATGTCATCTGCATACCTCATGTTAGATATTTTTGTCCCTCCTATATCTATGCCATCCTCATAATCTCCAAGTGCCATTCTCATAACCCATTCCAAGTATAGGTTGAAGAGGTGTGATGATAGTGGGCAACCCTGTATAACCCCACCAGTGGTTATGAACTCTTCTGTCAAACACTTTCCTTTTCTTACTCTAGCCGATGTCCTTTCATACAATCTCCAGATGGTTTCCAGTATTTTTGGTTCTAATCCCCATTCCTTCAAAATCCTAATCATTCCTTCCCTCCATATGGAGTCAAACGCTTGCCTGAAGTCAATAAATAAACAATACAGATCTTTTTCCTTCTCCCAGTATATATATATATATATATATATATATATATATATATATATATATATATATATATATATATATATATATATATATAATATATATATATATATATATATATATATATATATGTGTGTGTGTGTGTGTGTGTATGTGTGTGTAAAACAACACTATTAATAAACCACCCACATCTCTTCCTTTCTTTGAGCATTCAAAACTTCCTCCAAACTTCATCCGATCAGTCCAATTTTCAACTTCATCCTTCCGCTCAAACTTCCTCCCCTTTACTAATCACCGAGAGAATGAGATTAATCGAAGTATCAGATTCCGATAATCAGAGACTGAAAGGATTCCGACTCTGCTAAGGATCGGCTTCGAATATATTTGAACCGAATAAATAATGAGAGAATAATGAACGAACTGCCGGTGCGTGAACTCAAGAGCATTTCTGCCCTGAGTTCCTTGTAAATGATCTATTCATTTTCAATGTAGCGTATGTTAATATTGATTTGTGGACGATTAATTATAAATTAGATAAAATCATACCAATTATGTCTAATTTGTCAAAAAATGCCCATTTACTAAAGTAGAAAATACATTGATACTGTATTTCTACATGGCATGAGTGTCTTTCACAAAAATCTCACCATAAAGAACAAGTATTGGGATATATATATATATATATATATATATATATATATATATATATATATATATATATATATATATATATATATATATATATATATATATATATATATATATATATATATATATATATATATATATATATATATATATATATATATATATATATATATATATAATATATATATATATATATATATATATATATATATATATATATATATATATATATATATATATATATATATATGTAATTCCTTCTGGTCACGCTCTGCGACATTTCCAGACATATAACTACTATGTCTCCCCTTTTCCCTCGGGTGGGAGAGAGGAGTAGTCATACTCTGGTGACAGGGGGTGGGATGGGTTGAATTTGTATGTGTGCATATCCATCGAAATATTTAACCCTTTTTCCTGATCGTGTACACTAGTTCCGTAAAACGTTCAACGCAAGAAATGAAAAAGGAGCTTGAATTTTATGACTCTTAAGTTTCCCCCAACCTCGTGTGTCTTTGGTAAGCGGTCTAACAATTATGAAATTATCATTGCAAAAAAAAAAAAAAAAAAAAAAAAAAAAAAAAAAAAAAAAAAAAAGGCAACAATGCACTAATGGTTTGGTGGGCTTAAATCTTGTTTTAATGTTTAGAAAACTTTAAACAGATCAAATTTAACAGTCCAGAGATCTAACTTTACATAAATATTCAAGTCTCAGATACAGTGAAGTAAATACTAGTAAGAATATCTTATTGTTTCTTTTCAGCTTTTCATCTTAAAGAATATTTGAAGGACACCTCTTCAATATGTCCTCTTCTGAGAACTCGTATAGATCCCTATAATAAATCATTCCTCTAGCATGATGCAAAGTTATTAAGCAGCATGGTGTACTTGATTAACAGCCTTGACACTACCCTAGATACTCAACATATATACATATGATCAGCGCTCAAGGCCCCTCTCCACCAAAGCTAGGACCAGGAAGAGCCACGAAGTGACTGCTAAGGACTCGGCAGGTAGACCTATAGGTTCCCCTAAAACCCCCATCCTTAGCTCACAAGGATAGTGAGGTTGCTGACCTTGGCTGCCACAACATGAATCTTTCGAGCTTTAGTGGATCTGGACCCCCAAGTCCGGTGGACCGCCAGGCAGGGCTGTTTCCAATAGGCCACCACAAACATACCTTTTTAAATAGCCTTGAGGAATGGTACCAACCTTTTTTCCAGACACTCATGGCCCTTTATTATATTGTAGGAAGCAACATGCCTGATTGGCTCAGTTATGATTAATGGCAGTAATTTCCTTTATATCCCCCTTTGGAGATCATTGTCCATGTAAAGTCAAATCAAGAATCAGTCATGCAGATTTTCATGGCTAGAAAGACCAGGAACTCCATCGTTTTGAGCAGTTTTGAAGGCAATTTTAGCCTTGCTAGGGTAAGAGAAAGTAACATAGGCTTTTCCTTTCATCCTGTCATTTTGTTCTGAAAGATATTAAAAGTTTGCATAATGTTCCATTATTCATAGTGTGAAATATCTATATAATATACAGTAGAACTTCCATATTTTCCCTTTTAAACCCCAAAATAATTTTATCCCCTTGGGGTGCTGGGACGGATGGAATAAAAGGTTCTAGTGCGATAATACTGGACACACAAGTATTGGCAGTGTGATCATCTTCATTGCCTAAGTTGTCAATAGTGTCTGGAGTTCTCCATGGGATCCAGGATATTTTCATCTTTACCTCCAAATACTTTTAGCCCTCTATGGTCCTGAGACAGAAGGCAGAGTGATCTTTTTTATTGCCTAGGTTGTCAACAGTGTAAGGGAAACATTACTAATGTTATTTATTCCTTTTTGGGTGGAAGCGATAATAAAAATTATTTTTTTTTAAATACAAGTTTCAGGGAAAGACGTTTTTTAGACTGGTATTCTAAAATATCCCATTAGCCTTTCATAGAATCAATTTCGACACCAATGACACAAATGGGAGCCGATTCCCAAATGTCAACTCCCTACTCTAACACGATTAAGAGTAGCCAAAGTGTAAGCCAAACTTAATTGATGGACTAGGAGCATTGCAAGAGTACAATCATCCCCACTTTAATCATAGTGGCAGGCAAACGGGACAGAATTCCTAGTCTTATCTTTGAAAAACTAGCCCGCCCTGGAATTTGAGAGCCTATTTTCAAAAGAAAAAAAAAAGAAAAAAAAATCCCCAGGCCAATCTTGAAATGTTGTAATTCCTTTGGTATGAACATTATCAGGTATTTAGCAAGAAGCCCAGAACTCCCACAACTGGTTTCGTATATAACTCCAATCCCAGCAATAGTATCCCTCCCACCCCCCCAAAAAAAATATAAAAAAAAAAAAGTGAAAAGAGGAGAGAGTTTAGACAGAAAAGTGGTAGACACTTGATAAAATATGAAGGAAGCTGAAGTAATAATAAGAAATAGAAAAAACATTGGGAGGAAATTTGAATTATTTCCCCTTTCACGAGCCCTCTTGTCCACCACAAGGCTTCATGAGACTAAATATTCCGTGTTCAAGCCGTGACTTGGTAAAGGCATTCTCTCGGTAAAAGGGGAATAGGCCTAATGTGCAGCTAAGAACCTAACTTCTTCTATTAACATGTTTTTTTCCTATTTGTATAGGGTAAGCACGGTTGCCTTTCTATTTAAGGACTTAGCTTCGGCTTTGGGATAGACCGTAGTCCCAATTGGCTGCCCAGCCATGACATCGCTTAGACCCCGGTAATATATGTTCGTGTGTTGTACCAGTCACCAGCGTCCTTCCTCCAAAGGGACACTGGAAAGACCTTCCCGTAATGCCTACAGTACACCGGTTGAGGTTCACTTACAGTAATAGCCACCCTACGGGGTTTCATCATGTATGAATAGAAGCATAGTATTATTGTATAGTATTGTGGAATGATCTTCCTAATCGGGTAGTTGAATCAGTGGAACTCCAAAAGTTCCGACTTGCAGCAAATGTTTTTGTGTTGAACATAAAACTTTTTATAGTTTATACATGAAATATGTTTTATTGTTGTTACTGTTTTTAAGATATTTATCTTAATTGTTCATTACTTCTTATATCGTTTATTCATTTCCTTATTTCCTTTCCTCACAGGGCTATTTTTCCCTGTTGGAGCCCATGGGATTGTAGCATCTTGCTTTTCCAACTAGAGTTGTAGCTTAACTAATAATAATAATAATAATAATAATAATAATAATAATAATAATAATAATAATAATAATAATAATTGCCATCTTAGGCATCTTGCAATTTTTTTTCAATTATAAGCTAATTTGCTCTTATGTCTTCAATCTCAAAAATTTCTTTACAATATGATTGTTGGTATGGTCTGGTTTCAAATATAATCACCAAGTTCTTAAAAATCTATGACATTAAAATTTGTATTTAGGAATCTTTACATCCTTCTCTACCGCTTATTTGACGCTTAATTGATAAACAGTATTATCTTTTTACAAACTATTAAACATTTCTCCCACCGTGTTAAGGTTTGAATCTTGTATGTTCTTATTGTAATTTCATGTTACGATACCACCATTTATCTATTATTAAAGATATTTGTACACATTACATACACCATCGTTTAATGCACTAAAGTCGAAATTCCTCAATGATCCCTTTGATTTACCGATTTTATTATGATGTAAAATATATCGTTGGTACAGAATGTATTTATATTGCATGAAGACAATTCTACACTGACCAATTACATTATTCTTTCAGTCCCACGATAGAGCTGAATATTACAAATTTAATCATTTTATTATATAAATCTCACATCAAAAGGATGATAGAATATATATCAGGTCAGTGTAATAACAGAAAATCAGATTAATTCGCCCTGTGTTTGATTTACATCTATGTGACTAATATCTGTATACACATTCGTCATTTTCAAAAAATAAATTAAACAAATATATAAAATTTACATCTATGTGATCAATATATGTTCGTCATTTTCAAAGAAAAAAAAAAGAATATATATATATATATATATATATATATATATATATATATATATATATACATATATATATATATATATATATATATATATATATATATATATATATATCTGTGTGTGTGTGTGTGGGTGTGTATAAATTTACATCCATGTGACTGATATCTGTAAACATCATTCGTCATTTTCCAAAAAAAAAAAAATAAATAAATAAATAAATAAAAAATAAATAAATAAAAATTTACATTTATGTGGCTAATATCTGCATACACATTCGTCATTTGAAAAAAAAAAATAAAAAAAATAAAAAAATATAAATGAATAAAAATTTACATCTATGTAACTCATATCTGTAAACACATTCGTCATTTAAAAAATAAATGAATAAATAAATAAAAATTTACATCTAAGTGACTAATATTTGTATACACATTCGTCATTTTCAAAAAAAAATAAACAAGAGAAAAATGGGAGGAATAGTTCTGGTAAAACGTATGATTCCGAATCACGGAAATATCATTAATCAGCGTCTGACGTTTGGTATACATTTTTCATCTGTCGCTGAGGGTGACGCCTGAATTTGTCTTCATTTACGAAAAATATCATGGAATATCGAGAACAGTCAGATCTTACGCTTGCTCCAAAATCATACAAAGTAAATCATGAGTTTTGGTTAAAATGAACAGAAATGCTAATATATTAACATTCTCTAGCATAAGATATTGGCTATAAAGAAAAATAATTGTTGACCAAAAGTGTTCTCTGTGCTATGTATCTTCCAGCAAAGATTTTAATATATAAACAATGAAAGTATTAAAAGTTAATTTTATGATTAGTGGTAACCAACAGACAACTTAACTTTTGTAATCAGCGGTAACCAAAATACAACTTAACTATATAGTAATAAAAAATGCAAGCGCACAGTTCTACAAATTGAAGTAACGACTTAGAAGAGTTGGGGTAACCTACTGGAAACATCCCTGCCTAGCGATTTGCTGGATCGGGGCATGGGAGAGAGAGCACCAGGCAACCGACCCCTTAATGTTGGGATAACGGTGGGAAAGAAGAGAAGGTTCTAGACCCGTTCACGATCGATAGCTTCTTATATTGTGTGCAACCTCACCATCGTTGTGAGCTAAGGATGAAGGGTTTGGGTCTATCTGCTGAGATATTAGCAGCCATTGCCTGGCCCTCCCGGGTCATAGCTTAGTTGGAGAGGAGGCTTGGGCGCTGATTAAATGGATATACAGTTAATCTCTATGGCGTAATCCTGCTAGGGAATTGTTACTGTCCCTTGCCTCCTCCAATCGTGAGTAACTTTTAAAACTTTAAAAACATTTTTTTTTAATCAATGATTAGTAGCTTACATAGAAACGTTAGCGTTACCTGAAAGAGAACAAACAAACGATTTCGTTTTATTAATACATAAAACTATACTAAAGGAGACAGTGGCGCTATAATGACGAGGAGGCGACTAAAAGAAAAATGCAAGAGGTCCAATTAGTAAAATCCTTAAATAAAATTGTATGATATTCTCTATCAGGAAAAAAATCCTAATTGTTTACGAGTGCAAGACTACAACTTTAAAGTACTAGTATCTGTCTGCAATAATAGATGTTTACTATAAACTAAAATACGGACTCAAATGTCCGAATAAGAATATAAATGAGGATATGAACTTCAAAACATGAGCTCAAATGAGAGCTATGTAAAGAGAGGCCAAATATCATTATTACTAGCTAAGCTATAACCATAGTTGTAACAGTAGGTAGCTATAAGCCAGAAGGCTCCACAGGGAAAACAGTTCAGTGAGAAAAGGAAATAAGGAAACAAATAGAATGGTGTGCGTGAGTGTACCCTCAAGCAAGAGAAAACTAACCCAATACAGTGGAAGACTATGGTACAGAGGCTTTAGCACTAACCAAGACTAAAGAACAATGGTTTGATTTTTGGATGCCCTTCTAGAATAATTTCTTACCATAGCTAAATAGTTTTCTACCTTTACCAAGAGTAGAACAGCCACTGAATAATTACAGTACAGTATAAAATATACTTTCTTCACTTTCTTGATTATCCAAAAATGTCAATAATCATGAGATGTCAAGAATTAAAGATAAAAAAACTACGAGTACAAGGGTATGTACTAGTTTTAATGTATTTTCTACCGATCTGCAGTGCAAAGGTTGTGTCCAGGGTGAAGGTAAAGGGTAAATTGGAGAATGCCCTTTTTTGCGGATCAAGGACCAGTATTGTAAGGGGATCACCGTGGACTCTCACAATCTGGGGAAAAAACCGACTCTCTACTCTGTCATTTTGTATTTTTGCAAGAGTACAGTATGTACTGAACATACATGATCAGTCTGTACCGTACTTTTGTATCAACCGTAAATTATCAAAATAAATTGACTAATGAGTGTATCTTTTTTTACAGTTTTGTACTGTGCTGTATACATATTTGTATAGCACATATTCCTGTACAATATATATATTTACCGGTTTAATGTACTGAAGATGTATGATTCACTGAAGTGCTGCACAAGAGACGATGCATCAACAGTCGTGTCATGTTTCAAGAATGTGAAGACCTTCGTAAAAAAACGGATAGTGATTTTTGTATAAAATGTGTACACTTAGTGAATTTAAACTATCATTGTATACATATTGCACAGTACAGTAATAGAGTTTCTTCTTTTTTAAAGATAAGCCCATTTATATGGGGTCGCTGTTTTTGGTGAGACTTTTCCAGCTCAATCTGTCATATATCATGTTACCATCTACATTCTTTTCCTGCATATCTTCCCTGATGCAGTCTCTCCACCTCTTCTTTGGTCTTTCCCTCCGTCTCCTTCCCGGAACCTACATCTCCATCAGTCTGCGGCCAACATACTCATCTTGCCTCATCACATGTCCATATCATCTCAATCTTGCTTCCTTCACCTTTCTATTTAAACAGATAATTTACTGCATTGTCTATTAACTATACTGTAAAGTACTGTACATAAATACTACTGTACTCTGCAATAGGTAAATGTAGGCTACGAGAACGGGGAGTTCTCGAACAGTGAGAGTCATCTTGCTGAAAACAGAGACCACTTACAGTACAGTATGACTGTTATTTTAGCTAAATAAGCTGTACTGTAGTGATAGTACTGTGCAAAGTTACTGTAGTGATAGTACTGTACAAAGTTTTAAAGTAATATACACTACAGTATCAGCCGGTGTTATATTAAACAGGAACAACAGTGTTCGTTGTTATAAGTGTCCCGATGGCTAGTGTATGTACTGTACTGTGTACTATACCATACCATAGCCTTACCATGTACAGTACGTAGTACACTCTAGGGCAGTAAGTATTTGGGGATTCTTGTTATTGCCTATCCCCCGCGAATAAGAAGGGCCGACTGTACTCCTCCCATGACACCAACCACAGAAGACGGTCCAGTCCACTTGCCCTGGTAGATCGCTGTTGAGGACTTTTATAGATGCCCAAAAATCTGGACAGCCGTCTCTTGCAAAACTCCTCTCTGAGAGAGGTGACGCTGGATAAGTGAAGCCGTTGGGAAGTCACTGCGCTGTGAAAGATCCTGATGTGGGGCTGCTGTAGATGTGGGAGTTCCCTGGGGACTTCTGAGAGAAGCTGAAGAAGGTTCGAGTACCATTTGCGATGCGGCCACAATAGAGCGATAAAGGTCATCAGAAGGATAGGAGTCTCTTTTACTTTGTTGATTACTCTCCTTAGAAGGTAAAACAGAGGAACGGCACATACGTAAGTCAATCCCCTGGGTGTTGAGACGCATTCTCGAATGAGGCCGACGGATCTGGCACCGGAGAACAATAGATAGGTAACTTTGCATTTAGGGAGATAGCGAACAGGTCGATCGTTGGAGAACCCAATAAAATTATTGCTCTTATCACTATCTAAGGACTCAAAGATCATTCTCTACCAGTTATTTCCATTTTCCTGCTCAGTTGGTTTGCTAGGACATTCCTCTTGCCAGGAATGAAGCGGGCTGAGAGAGATTGTTTTGTCTTCTGCCCGCTCCAGGGTCTCCATTGCGAGCTGACACAGGAGATGCTACCTTGTACCTCTCTTTTACAGATGTAAGTCACCACAGTTGTGTTGTTACTCATCAACACTAGTGACCTTGAAGAAGATGGCAACACTATTGCAGGGCCAACCAGGCTACCTTCAATTCCAACATATTGATGTGTTTTCAATAATCTGAGGGGGATCAGATCCCTAAGGCCATTTGCTGGTCCAGATGAGGTCCATAACCTTCAGATGATGAGTTCGTGAAGAGTCTGAACCCTGGAGAAGAATACTGAACAGTAGACAGCCTTTCTTGAGGCTGGTAGGGTTGGTCCACCACAGGGATCTTTCCTGGAGCCTGATCCCATGGGTTCTCAGAATTGCCGAATGTCTTGATGCTGGAAGCATGATGACTTGAGGTCCCACTGTAAGCTCGTCATGCGCATCCTTCCTATAGGAACTAGTCAGTCTAAGGAAAACAGATGGCCTAGCAACCTTTGCCTTTAAAAAGCCGGGAGACAAGAGCTATGCAGGAACAGCAGTGCCACTCGTTGAAGCCAAGATATCCAGACTAAGACCGGGTAACAATGCCCTCAACCTTCTGATACTTGTCCATTAAGGAGCCTGAGGTTTAAACCAGCTGTTGTGCAGCCACCACAGGGCCGATAGAGAACGTATCGAGCCGCCTGTGGGTCACGTCTTGCAGGTAGTGGGCTGTGAAGGTCGTCTGACGCTTCCACACCTCTGCTTGTAAAACCTGCGTCACTGAGAAGTTCTTTTTGAAAGCCAAGGACGTAGCTACTCCCGACATCATGTGCTCTACGGCGACGTGACGGAGGACGGTCAGGATTCAGGGACAGATGGATTACCCTACGAATCCATGCTGAGATAGTATTCTTGGTGACCCTCCTCTTTGTTCTCCCAGTGCTCACAAACAATGCCTGCACTTGGGGACGAACTGCAGCCGTTCTTTTGAGATATAGCCTCAGACTCCTTACTGGGCACAGTAGGAGATGGTCTGGGTCATCTGTTACAGAACGAAGACTCGAGATCTGGAAAGAGTCGAACCGAGGGTCCGGCACTCCCGGATTCTGAGTCTTAGCAACAAACTCAGGGACGAATCTGAACGTTACCTCCCCTCCCCCATCCCCTTAAATGGGCGATGTCATACGAGAGACCATGAAGTTCACTAACTCGCTTGGCCAAGGCCAAAGCTAGTAGGAACACCGTCTTCCAAGTTAGGTGGCGATCTGAAGCCTGGCGTAATGGTTTGTAGGGAGGTCTCTTAAGAGACCTGAGAACTTGAACCACGTTCCATGGAGGAGGTCTCACTTCCGACTGAGGGCAGGTAAGTTCATAACTTCGTATGAGTAGGGAAAGTTCCAGCGAAGAAGAAATGTCCACTCCTTTGAGCCTGAAGACTAGACTTAAGGCCGAGCGATAGCCTTTTACTGCCGAGACTGAAAGGCGCATTTCTTCTCGCAAATACACGAAGAACTCCTCTATTGCTGGAATAGTGGCATCGAGTGGAGAAATGCCCCTTCCACGACACCATCCACAGAAAACTTGTAACTTTGCCTGGTAGACCCCTGCGGATGACCTTCGCAGGTGTCCAGACATCCTGTTCGCAACCTGCTTCGGAAATCCTCTCTCCGCGAGGAGATGCTGGATAGTCTCCAGGTGTGAAGTCGAAGCGAAGCTACAGCTTTGTGAAAGATGTTGGCGTGTGGTTGTTTGAGTAGTTAGTGTCGTGGAGGGAGTTCTCTCGGAAGTTCCGTTAGGAGTTGCAGAAGGTCTGGAAACCATTCCGCGTGATGCCATAGCATAGCTATAAGGGTCATCGAGAGATTGACCGATATTCTGGTCTTGTTGAGTACTCTCCTCATCAGACAGAACGGGGGAAAGGCGTATACGTCGATGTTGTCCCACCGTTGTTGGAAGGCATCTTGCCAGAGTGCCTTGGGATCCGGGACTGGGGAGCAGTACAGCGGGAGCTTGAAGTTCAGCGCTGTAGCGAACAGATCCACAGTCAGGGAACCCCACAAAGTCAGGACTTTTTTGGCTACTAGATGATCCAAAGACTACTCGGTACTCACTATCTGAGACGCTCTGCTCAGATTGTCGGTGAGCACATTCCTCTTGCCTGGAATGAAGCGAGCTGATAGTGGAATCGTGTGGACTTCGGTCCATCTCAGTATCTCTACTGCAAGATGGGATAGCTGCTCTGAAAAGGTACCTCCCTGCTTGTTGATTTAAGCCACTACTGTGGTGTTTTCGCTCATCACCACCACAGAGTGACCCGCCAGGTAACATTGGAACTGTTGAAGGGCCAGGAATACGGCCTTCATTTCTAGCAGATTTATATGGAGGCACTTTTCTGATTCTGACCACAGGCCTGAGGTCCTGTGGTGCAGAACGTGGGCCCCCCACACTTTCTTTGAGGCGTCCGAAAACAGCATCAAATCCGGGGGGAGGACGAGAAGATCCACTCCCCTTCGTAGGTTCTCGACTGTCCGTTCCGCAGGACCCATAGGGATCATGACGTCAGGGGAATCGTGACCTTGATTCCACCGGGACTTGAGTCGCCATTGAAGAGATCTCATTCTGAGGCGACCGTTGGGAACTAGACGGGCCAAGGATGAGAGGTGACCGAGGAGATGTAACCACGATTGGGATGGGAGCTCTTCTCGTCTGAGGAAAGGACTCGCGACCCTCCTCCGCCTTGCTATCCTGTCGTCTGATGGGAAAACTTTGTGGAGATTGGTGTCTATGATCATGCCTAGATATACCAGTCTTTGAGTAGGAAGCAGAGAAGACTTCTTGAGATTTACCATAATCCCCAGATCTTGGCAAAGTCCCAGAAGTTTGTCTCGGTGTTGAAGAAGGGCTGACTCCGAGTCTGCTAGGATCAGCCAGTCATCCAGATAACGGAGACGGATGCCGATCCTGTGTGCCCATGACGATATTAGGGAGAACACTCTGGTGAAAACCTGAGGTGCTGTGGAGAGACCAAAACACAGCACTTTGAACTGGTAGATCTTGTTGTCTAGGCTGAATCTTAAGTACTTCCATGAAGATGGATGGACTGGGATCTGGAAGTACGCGTCCTTCAGGTCCAGTGTACACATGAAGTCTTGCGGCTCACTGCAAGTCTGACCGTGTCTGCCATCTCCATGCTGAACGGGGTCTGCTTGACAAACCTGTTCAGAGCTGAGAGGTCGATGACTGGTCTCCAGCCTCCAGACGCCTTCTTTACAAGAAAGTGTCGTCTGAAGAAGCCCGGGGACCCGTCGACGACTTCTTGGAAAGCACCCTTCTTCAACATGGTCTCGACTTCTGCCCGAAGGGCTTGCCCCCTTGCCGATCCCATGGTAAGGGAGCTCAACGACACTGGATTCACTGTCAGGGGAGGTAGAGATGTTGTGAACGGGACACTATATCCTTGACTGATTACGGATATCGTCCAGGAATCGGCCCCGAGTTGCTGCCACCTGTTTGCGCAACTTTGTAGGCATCCCCCCACTGGTGGACATGCAGGGGGACTGCCAATCCTAGCATTTGTGGCCTCGGCCACTCCCTCTAGGATTCTTTCCTCCCTTGGAGGACTTTTTGCCTTTCTTGTCCTTGACAGGAAAGGGCTTCGACACCATTGTCTTTGCTGCAGCTGCTGGTTTCATGGTCTTGGTAGGACGTGGTTACTGGGTAGCTAGAGGTTTATAGGGCTTTGATGTTAAAGCCCTATGTAGGAGAGTCCTGGTTGGACTTCCTCCACCTCTCAGCCACCTGCTCCACGTCCTTAAGCTCGAACAAATTCTTCCCAAAGATGGAAGAATGTCTGAGCCTGCTGATCTCTGTACTGGGGACCTTCTGATGGAATCTCTCAGACACCGCATCTCGACGTTTCAAGATGGTATTAGCCCACAAGTTCGAGACTTGGTGGGCTAGAAATTCGATGGTACGAGTGCCTGAAAATAGAAAGGTCTCCATGGCCTTCCTGGTACTCTCTTTGGACAAGTCCTCAGATCGTAACAGGATGCCCAGAGACCCTAGCCAGATGTCCAGCCACATAGTTGCCTGCATGGCACACTTCGCCACCTTCTCCTGGCTAAGGATCTCCGTAGCCGAGAACGACACTTGCCGGTTGGAGTCTCTCTCTAGAGGGACTCCCCTGGTAAGCTCTTCCACAGAGTGGCGTAAGGGAAGAGCTAAACAAGTCTCCTCCTTGATGTCCAAGTACCTCCTCTGATGGACACGAGGAGGTGGGAGGAGTTTGTTACCGGCGCTGGATCGGCTGGAGGAGGCAAGCTCGGAGAGCTGGCCTTTGACCTTATCTCTGGCACTCTTAACCCCTTGAGACCAGGGCAAAGCCGCGCTGGCCTTAGAGGGTTTTTGAGTACCAAAGACTCGGTCCAAGACCGTGTCCTTGCTCTCACGAGGGGGAATCTCTGGATCCGCGATCCCATTAAGATTCCTCATAAGGGTCAGAACCTGCCAGAACGCATGCTCTGACTCCTATAGCTCTCCTCTTGAAGGGCTAACAGCGAAGTCTCCTGTCCCCAAAGGCTCTTCTTGGGGGGACTCGTGGACATTCTCCGAGGGCTTGGCTGGCTCTGGTCTAATCCTTGAGAACGACTTCAGTAAAGTCTTGGAGTCCTTCGACTCCCTCCTGGGAGGGATGCAGGACTCTAACAGTGATGGTGGGAGGCTCTTCTCCACCCCTACCCAAGAAGACTTCTCTGCGCTAGGTGGGGTTTCCCTCATTGGTGCGATGGGGGAACGCCTCACCTCACGTGACTCCCCTGAGGACGGGAAATCTTCGTCCGAAGGGGAGGGAGAGAAAGTCTGGGGGGGAGGAGGCTTTCCTCAAAGACTTCCGAGGAGTCAGCTTCGCCCTTGGAGAAGTTATCACGTCAGCTACTCCTCTCTTCCTCTTCAGGGGAGTCGAAGCTACCACTGATTTGTGGCCCAGCCCAGAGAGAACAGGCTTAAAAGCCTGCATGACTGCTCTGACTAGGGACCCAAGCCAGGGCTGCCGACTGACAGCTGCGCTGTCAGACACTCCCTCTGGAGGGAAGGGGATCGTTCAATCCCTAGGAGGAGTTACCAAAGTAGGGTCTGCCTGAAAAGGAGAAAAGTCCCTGGACCTATCCGGAATTCTCCCTCCCTTCGGCGAGCGCGCTGTTCTGCGCTTGGGGGGGGGGATGCGATGATGATGACCTGGCCGCGTGGCGTCCTGCAGCCTGGCTCTGGGGATCGCGCCGGCGCTCGCGCAATAGAATTTTGCCTGGGTCGTGCGCGGGAAATTGTTCGCGCGCGCGAGGGCGATGGCGATGGCGATGGCGATGGCGATGGCGAGGGCGCGCGCGGGCGAGTGATGGCACGCAGGTGAGGGCGAACGATGGCGCGCAGGTGAGGGCACGCGAGCGAACGATGGCGCGCAGGTGAGGGCACGCGAGCGAACGATGGCGCGCAGGGGTGCGTTCCGGAGATTGCAGAGGGCGTGCATTAGGCTGAATGAGCGCTCGCGCGCGAAGGCGATTGTTCGCGCGGGCGCGCAGGATCGCGAAGAGCCCGTGAGGGCAATAACGTTGGGCGCGCGTGCGCAGGAGATATATCCCTTGCGCGCGGACGCGCATGAGGGCACACGTCTGGTAGAATAGGTGGGCGCGCGTCGGAGACTGCGAGCGATGGCGTGCAGGTGAAGGATGGTGACCAGGCGGGGTCCGATGGCGCGTCGGCGATTGATGGCGCATTGGAGAGTGCTGGCGAGCGCTGGCGAGCAGGGGAAGAGGTTATCTTCCCCTTTGCGCCCAGATCAGAAGATCGTGGGAGCGCAGGAGATCGTTGGGGCGCAGGCAAGCGCTGGCACGTAGGCAAGCGCTGGCACGTAGGCGAGCGCTGGCGCGCATAGCGCACATCAGGATGAAGGCGCGCAGTAGCGCGCTGACAAACAGGTGAGCGTTGGCGCGCAGGTGAGCGCTGGCGCGCTATAACAGGATCAACAACAGCAGGTGAGCGCTTGCGCGCAATCGCGCGCTGGCGCACAGGTGACCAATGGCACCCAGGGGATACCTGGCGCGTAAGGGACTTAGACACATTTTTGTGTGAAAATCCCTTGTGCCCCGAAGGGACCGTTGCCCGATTAAAAACAGGGTGAGTAGGCACCCACAGCGCATCAGCGGCCAGGAACGGCGACAGCAGGTCAGCAGGTCTGGCGGGTGGAAGGTCGGCGTGTCCTTTGCAAGGACGACCTTCCACCGAAGGAGATCATGAACGATCTGCGGAGAGGTCCAGGGATGTAGCTGGTAGAGTCGGCGAACGACGGCGAGGTTCCTCTACTGCGGACTGCGGAGATGATGAACCGAAGAGACGCCTCCTAACACCCTTGTGAGGTGAAGGAAGGCCTCTACGGCGAAGAGGAAGGCGGGCTTTATGCCTTATACGCCCTCTGGGGGCCGTGGGGCCAGCAGGCTGACCATCAGCAGTCCTCCGAAGAGGAGTCTGTGAGTGAACTCCCCCGAGGGGGAGAATCACCAGTAGGAGAGACCGTTAGACTTAGTTCCTCCCTCGAAAGATGTTCGCAGGGGGGAACTAAGCCTTCAGCTACATCAGCAACATAGGAGCAGAGGTTTGATACAACTCATCGGAAGCCTCTGCCACTACAACGTCGAAGATAGACAGAGGATCAACCTCTGCTAAAGTCGGCGATTGTTTGACAGCTGCCCACAACCTGATCATGTCAAACAAGACTTCCTTGGCGGGCGAACCCTCAAGCCCCAGGGAAGCCCAAAGCTGCAACAAATCATTATTAGTTACATTTACATTTACATTAAAATCCTCCCCCGGGGAAGGAGGAGGAGCTGCCTCGCTATGGGAGGCAACTCCCTCTCCCAAACCCTGAGATCGGTCAACAGAACTGCGGCCTACGCTACCACTCGACAGTTTCTCGGAAGAAACCGATCGAGTGGGAGCTTCGGAGGAGGTTTGGGCCACGGAAGAAGAGCCCTTGGGAATTTCTCCTTTCAAAGAAACCTTCGAAAGAGAAATATCCCACCTGGACTTCTTCCGGCGCCGAGAAAACCTCTCTCACTGGGAAGTAGACCACTCCCTGCACTCACCACACACATTATTCTTATCACACCGTTGGCCCCTACAGTAAGGACACAAGGTGTGGGGGTCCGTTTCGACCGCCGACATATAGGTACCACAAGGGCGGTCAGGTAAACCAGGACACGCATCGCAGAGGCCAACTTCACACACACTCTGTCAAAGGAAAAGCAAACAAAAGATTAGTAATGGCTGTCAAAGAAGACAAGGGTGACAGCGGACACGTCCAACTACCACCCGAGCCGAGAGCAAAGTGAGCTCAGCACAGGTGTGTGTGAGGGGAGGGGGGGGGTAGCAAGCTACCCTCTCTACCCCCCGCTAACTAGCGGTGGGGTAGTAAACCCTCGTTAAAATTCTAATGGCTTGTCATTTCAGCTACGCTGAAAGAAATTACCCATATTAAATAGCGTGGTTTGTATTTCAGTTACGGAACAAAGCGTGGTTTGTATTTCAGTTACGGAACAAAGCGTGGTTTGTATTCCAGTTATGGAACAAATTCATGAGAATGGACAGTTGTGTAAACTAACCGGACGCTCGGAAGCAACCAAATTTCAGACACAGTTGAGCTCGCTGCATGGTGTTACCAATAGCAGATAGAATACGATGTACCAGGGTTGCCAATATGGTAAAAATATGGGGGGGGGGTATTTGGATTCAGGGTTAAATAAATTATCCTACGGTAATGTGTATTAATACTATGATTAATGTTACCTTGCCAGGAGGGTTAATACAGTAGGCTATACGATACATTAATTTCTAGCAAAACTGGAAATGGCTATGAAAAATGGATGGGTGCTGGCTACTTCGGCAATTTTCTCTACATGATTAATGGGGGCTGGGACATAATGACTTATGTATCGATCGATTAAAATATGAACATCGTATCGGAGTCTAAGTCCATTGTTTACCATTGGGAGTTTAGTAGTCAGTTATCGCACATGCGTTGGTTTTCATCGCTTTGGGGAGCTTTTTATGTTTTTGCAATGATGTATTGACAAGCTAGTTTTTTTTTTCTTGACCAATTAAGAGCTTCCAAATACTTATACACAAGTTCCAGATATTGTTCTACAACAGCCGTTTTTTTCCACCCTCCCCTTCTGTTCCAGCATGACTACCGTCATAACAAGGGCTCTAAAAGGGAAGTACATTTACAATCTATTAAGAAAATTAGTGTAATTTCATCTTATCTTGTTAATTGATTACATTGGAAACACTCTCCGTTCAGTATAGGCCTCTAGCTATTGTTGCTTGTCTGAAAGTGAAAAAATATCGCCAAAATAATGACCCACGTGATTGGCAAGCTCAGCTCATCCATGTACGCTAACGCTCGCAAGAACAGAGGAACAGTGAGATTATGATTATAGTTTATAATCGAGCCACGTCGGAAAGAAAAATCTCCGAGGGATGTGGTATAGGTAATCATGATACTTTAAATAGTGACTAAAGGGGATGGTGCACCCAGCACATTCATGTACCGCTTGCCAGAACAAAGGATTAGTGATTTTGTTTATTTTGCAAGAAAAGCAAGCCACGGCGGTAAAAAGCCATTTGAGGGATGATATGAATTATAGGTAATTAATGATGCTTTTAATTTCCAGCCACTTACATGAACCATATATTTATCCAACTGGTATTCTTGTGTTTAATATCCATTTCTGATCATTACTACTGCTGCAAACCACTCTTTTTATGGTGTTTACCCAACCTAAATCCCAGTTTCACATGTGAGCCATCATAATCATTTTCGTAGGAAAATAGTCGTTTAAATTTTTGTATCTCTCCAACTACGTCTTTTGTTGTAATTTATATTTTTCTTGGGTACAACTTGTGAAAACAAACCATTTCTTCTCAAAACATTATCCATGCAAATGCATAAGAGAAAAAATTAATCAAATGAGAGTATGTGGGGATGTTTTTAAGATATTTGTTAATCTTCACAGTGTCACAATGAGTAGCTCTCTTACATTTGTTCGTTTGTTCCCAGCCTACTTCATTCCTCCTCATTGCACACATGAAAATTTGCGCCTATATGTGCAGTAGCTCCACTCAGTATTCCAATGGAAGAGCAGTACCTTCTCAAAATGCATTACTATTGGCATTTTGATTGATGATTAATTTGTCCATGACTTGTACAGATGAGACAACCCAGAATACTTTTCTCCATATATTTTAATTACTCCTTATGATTCTTTTCTCTTAAAATTCATTAAGCAATGTGCTTCAGCGGTTGATTTTCAAATAAAAAATCCTTATTTCAATCATGGCTACTCATTGGGAAACTTGTGTATATACCCCACATGAGGGTATTAGACTATTTCTACCTAATAAAAAGTTAAGTTTGAAAATGATATTTTGATTATAAAATAAATTTTTGAATATACTTACCCGGTGAATATATAATAGCTGACGTCTCCGGCGGCTCGACAGAAAAACACAAAAACTCGCGAGCGATCGCTATGAAGGTTGCGGGTGTGCCCATCAGCGCCAACTATCGGCCAGATACCGCATATACATGAAAAAAGCTCCAGTTCTTCTCATCCCGCTGGGTCTCTATCGGGGAGGAAGGGGGGGCCTTTAATTTATATATTCACCGGGTAAGTATATTCAAAAATTTATTTTATAATCAAAATATCATTTTTAAATATTAAACTTAGCCGGTGAATATATAATAGCTGATTCACACCCATGGTGGTGGGTAGAGACCAGTATTAATACAGTTTACAGCGTATATGCTTAGAGTTTTTGACAGTTATATCATAACAAAACCCAAATATATATAGGTACCTGGTAAGGAAGATGACTTTGAGGATTACTCTGCCTTGTTAGTCTTGTCTTCCTCACGAAGCCCAGCCATCCTCTTAGGATGCTGAAAGACTTCCAGGAGCTGAAGTATCAAGGGCGGCAACCCATACAACAGGACCTCATCAAACCCCTAATCTGGGCGCTCTCAAGAAATGACATTTGACCACCCGCCAAATCAACCAGGATGCGAAAGGCTTCTTAGCCTTCCGTACAACCCAAAAACAAGATTAAAAACATTTCAAGAGACAGATTAAAAGGATATTGGAATTAAGGGAATGTAGTGGTAGAACCCTCACCCACTACTGCACTCGCTGCAACGAATGGACCCAGCGTGTAGCAGTCCTCATAAAGAGTCTGGACATCTTTTAAGTAAAATGACGCGAATACCGACTTGCTTCTCCAAAAGGTCGCGTCCATAATACTTCGCAGAGATCTATTTTGCTTAAAGGCCACGGAAGTTGCTATAGCTCTTACTTTGTGTGTCTTAACTTTAAGCAAGCATCGGTCTGTTTCATTCAAGTGAGAATGAGCCTCTCGGATTAAAAATCTGATAAAATATGACAAGGCATTCTTTGACATAGGTAATGATGGCTTCTTAACTGAGCACCATAAGGCCTCAGATCCACCTCGTAAGGACTTAGTACGAGCTAAGTAGAACTTAAGAGCTCTAACTGGACACAGTACTCTTTCAAGTTCGTTACCTACGAACTCTGACAGGCAAGGTATGTCAAATGACTTAGGCCAAGGACGAGAAGGCAGTTCATTTTTGGCCAGGAAACCAAGTTGAAGTGAACATGTGGCTTTATCTGTGGAAAAGCCGATGTTCTTACTGAAGGCATGAATTTCACTGACCCTTTTAGCCGAAGCCAAGCACACTAGGAAAAGTGTCTTGAGGGTGAGATCCTTCAGGGAGGCTGAATGTAATGGCTCAAACCTGTCTGACATCAGGAACCTTAGGACCACGTCTAAGTTCCATCCAGGAGTTGCCATACGACGTTCCTTAGAGGTCTCGAAAGACTTAAGGAGATCTTGGAGATCTTTATTGTTGGAAAGATCTAAGCCTCTATGTCGAAAGACCGAAGCCAACATGCTCCTGTAGCCCTTAATAGTGGGAGCTGAGAGGGAGCGAACATTTCTCAGATGTAACAGAAAATCTGCGATTTGGGCTACAGAGGTACTGGAAGAGGACACAGATGCTGACTTGCACCAGTCTCGAAAGACTTCCCACTTCGACTGGTATACTTTGATGGTAGAAGCTCTCCTCGCTCTCGCAATCGCACTGGCTGCCTCCTTCGAAAAGCCTCGAGCTCTTGAGAGTCTTTCGATAGTCTGAAGGCAGTCAGACGAAGCGCGGGGAGGCTTTGATGAACATCCTTTACGTGGGGCTGACGTAAGAGATCTACCCTTAGAGGAAGACTCCTTGGAATGTCTACCAGCCATTGAAGTACCTCGGTGAACCACTCTCTCGCGGGCCAGAGGGGAGCAACCAACGTCAACCTTGTCCCTTCGTGAGAGGCGAACTTCTGCAGTACCTTGTTGACTATCTTGAATGGTGGGAATGCATACAAGTCCTGGTGAGACCAGTCCAGTAGAAATGCATCTATGTGGATCGCCTCTGGATCTGGGACTGGTGAGCAATAGACTGGGAGCCTTTTGGTCAACGAGGTGGCAAAGAGGTCTATGGTGGGTTGACCCCAAGTCGCCCAAAGACTCTTGCACACGTCCTTGTGGAGGGTCCATTCCGTGGGTATCACCTGACCCCTCCGACTGAGACAGTCTGCCAAGACGTTCAAGTCCCCCTGGATAAACCTTGTCAACAGGGAGATGCCTCGATTTTTTTACCATATGAGGAGGTCCTTTGCGATCACGTACAGCGTGTGGGAGTGAGTGCCTCCTTGCTTGGAGATGTATGCCAAAGCTGTGGTGTTGTCTGAATTGACCTCTACCACTTTGTTCCGAAGAATGTTCTCGAAATTCATCAAGGCCAAGTGGACTGCTAATAGCTCCTTGCCGTTGATGTGCATGCTCTTCTGAACTGAGGTCCACAGACCCGAGCATTCCTGACCGTCCAGGGTTGCACCCCAACCCAAATCCAACGCGTCTGAGAACAACACGTGGTTTGGGTTCTTGACTGCTAGGGACAGGCCCTCTCTCAGACAGATATTGCTGTCCCACCAGTTCAGGCATGCTTTTACTGGTTCGGAGACCGAGATTGATACCGTCTCTAAAGTCTTGCCCTTGTTCCAGTGAGAGGCTAAATGGAACTGGAGAGGCCGAAGGTGCAGTCTCCCTAGCGAGACAAACTGCTCCAGGGATGAGAGAGTCCCTACGAGACTCGTCCAACTCCTTACTGAACAACGTTCTCTCTTCAGCATTAGTTGGACTTTGAGCAGGGCTTGTTCTATTCGGGTGGCAGACGGAAAAGCCCGAAAAACTAGACTGCGAATCTCCATCCCCAAATATAGAATAGTCTGGGATGGGATCAGTTGGGACTTTTCTAAGTTGACCAAAAGTCCCAACTCCTTGGCCAGACCCAACGTCCAATGTAGATCCTGCAGACAGCGATGACTGGACGATGCTCTGAGAAACTGGTACACCACATTCCTGTAAACAAACCTCAGAAACGGTTGAGAATCCGGGTGTATAGGAATATGGAAGTATGCATCTCGTAGGTCGAGAGAGACCATCCAGTCTCCCTCTCTGACCGCTGCTAAGACGGACTTCGTGGTCTCCATCGTGAATTTTGTTTTCGTAACAAAAACGTTGAGCGCACTGACGTCTAGCACTGGCCTCCAACCTCCTGTATGCTTTGGGACTAGGAAGAGACGGTTGTAAAACCCCGGTGATTGAAGGTCCGAGACTTTCACCACCGCTCCCTTCTCTAGCAACAGAGACACTTCTTGATTTAGGGCTTGTCTCTTTGACTCCTCTCGGTACCTGGGTGAGAGGTCTATGGGAGTTGTTACTAGAGGAGGTTTGCGTACAAACGGTATTTTGTACCCCTCTTTGAGCAACAGAACAGACTCTTGGTCTGCACCCCTCTTCTCCCAGGCCTGCCAGAAGCTGATCAATCTGGCCCCTACCGCTGTCTGAGGCTGTGGGCAGTCAGACTCTGCCACGGGAGGACTTGGCTCCTCTCTTCTTACCTCTCTTTCCCTCGGCACGAGAGCCTCCCCTGCTGGGAGCTCTGCCACGAAAGGGCGGGATAAATCTAGACGCAGGAGTCTCGATCCTGGGTCTCACAGCAAAGGATGAAGAAGGAGCTACCTTGCGAGCAGAGGACGCCATCAGGTCATGTGTGTCCTTCTGCACAAGTGAAGCAGCTATATCCTTAACCAGCTGTTGTGGAAACAAGGCAGCCGATAAGGGAGCAAAGAGCAGTTCCGATCTCTGACAGGGAGTAACTCCTGCTGAAAGGAAAGAGCAAAGGGTTTCTCTCTTTTTCAAGACTCCTGACATAAAGGTGGAGGCGAGCTCATTGGAGCCATCGCGGATGGCTTTGTCCATACAGGACATGATAAGTAAGGATACATCTTGGTCGGCAGACGAGATCTTCTTACTTAATGCCCCTAAAGACCAATCAAGAAAGTTAAAAACTTCAAAGGCCCTGTATACGCCTTTAAGTAGATGGTCAAGGTCCGAGGAGGACCAACAAATCTTCGAGCGTCTCATGGCCAGGTGACGGGGAGAGTCTACGAGGCTTGAGAAGTCACCCTGGGCAGAGGCAGGGACTCCCAAGCCGAGAACTTCTCCCGTGTCATACCAGACGCTCGATCTAGAAGCAAGCTTAGAAGGAGGGAAGGCAAAGGCCGTCTTCCCCAAACTCCTCCTGGTATCCAACCAGTCGCCTAGAAGACGTAAAGCCCTCTTAGAAGAGCGAGAAAGCACTAGCTTAGTAAAGGCAGGCTTGGTAGCAGCTAAGCCTAGAGCAAACTCAGACGGAGGCGAACGAGGAGCAACAGCAACAAAATGTTCTGGAAAAAGATCCTTGAAAATCATCATGATCTTCTTAAAATCCATCGAAGGTTGAACAGCCTTAGGTTCTTCTACATCTGACAAAACGTCCAAAGGATTATCATCAGGATGAGGATCAGCAACGTCCTCATCTGAAGGAACCTCGTCCGACAACTGATGAGTCTCAAGCAAGGGAGAGACCTGCCTTGGTGGCAATGCTTGACAAGCAGAGTCCACACGCACAGGAGCATCAGTAGCAGTCCAGGACGCTACGTCATGTAACTGCTTAACAGACTGACTAGCAACAACAACAGGCGCGGGAGGACGCTCGACGTCAACTCGAGACTGCCTTGACTGCCTAGACTGAGCAGTCAAAACAACTCTTGACTGCGGTGCTTGACGCTCAACGTCAAAACAAGTCAACTTCGCTGGTTGGCGAACGTCCTGAACGTCAACACGAGCATGCGGCAGCGGCTGAACGTCCACAAGCGGCTGAAAGTCAACACGGGACTGCATCGAGTGAGGCTCTACGACACGTGACTGACGTGACTTTGTAACGTCAACGTCAACAGGACGAGCAAAGGCTCGTTTGGGCGGCTGACGGCCAGGATCTCGATCAGCTAAACGGCGAGGATCATCGTGAACCTGCTCAGCAGTATAATCCTCCATAAGAGAGGCAAGCTTATTCTGCATATCTTGCAGTACAACCCATTTAGGATCAACGGGAGTGGGAGCGGTTCGAGACGAGGGTAACGTCTGTGACTGCAAATCATTGCCTACACCAAGACTCTCGGAGCCTGTGTCACGCTTCTGTTTAGGCGGAGAGCAGTCTTCCGATGACTGCACAGGGTCAGAGCTGTCCCAATGGCTACAACCAGGACGCTGGACCTGTCCTGAAGGGACTGACTTTCGCTTTAAGGGTCTCGAAACCTTGCTCCACGGTTTCTTACGCGAGAAGTCTTCGGATGACGAGGAGAAAACCGCCTCGCTCGTCTTATAGTAGGGGCGGTCTTGACGAGACACGCCCGAAACCATAGAGGGAACGTCTGTTCGTTGGTTAAAGCCTCTCGTACCCATAAGTCCTACGACATTACTTCTCCCTGGTGCATGGGAGCTTGCAAGTGGTCTCGGACTAGGCGAACGACAGGCACGAACAGACGAACCCTCTGTCGCAACACTGATAACACTTTGCGCACTAATCACTTTATCCCCACGATTTTCTAATGTGGCACTCTGACACTTTAACTCTTTTACATCCGCCATGAGTTGATTACGGTCCGTAGCTAAAGATTCAACTCTCTCGCCCAAAGCTTGAATGGCACGTAACATATCCCGCATTGATGGTTCCTGAGTGCTAGTAGAAGGTTCAGGCACAACTACTACTGGGGAAGGATTAGGTTCAGGGGCATGGGAGGAGGAAAATTCTAATGATCTAGAGGAACTTCTCCTCACCCTATCTCTCTCTAGCTTACGAGAATACTTATCAAACTCTAGCCAGTCGAATTCCGAAAGTACCACGCACTCATCACACCGATCTCCTAATTGACAGGTTTTACCCCGACAATTAGAACACACAGTATGTGGGTCGAGAGAGGCCTTTGGAAGACGTTTGTTACAATCCCTAGCATTACATTTACGAAATTTAGGAATTGGAGAAGGGTCAGCCATTTTGAAAAGTCAAAGAAAGTCCAAAAACAATCCAAAGTCATCAACAATTAAATCTATCCAAAAAAAGAGTTCAAGAGTTTAAATTGAAGATAAAAACACCTGCACTGCGAAAGCTCAAAACCAAAAAGAAGTACTTCACCAAGACTGTTGAAAAACTCCAGGTTAACAGCGAGTAATGGAATCAACTTGTCGACAAGACCGACAGAGAAGAACTGGAGCTGTTTACATGTATATGCGGTATCTGGCCGATAGTTGGCGCTGGTGGGCACACCCGCAACCTTCATAGCGATCGCTCGCAAGTTTTTGTGTTTTTCTGTCGAGCCGCCGGAGACGTCAGCTATTATATATTCACCGGCTAAGTTTAATATTTAAAATTTCTACGTAATTGTGTTCAGAAGTAAGGAGTCCAAAGTGTTCCAAAGTGTCCGAAGTGTTCCAAGCCGTCCACTTTACGCACAGATCGACATTACTGACAGTGTCACAGTAAAATTAGAAAAACCAACCAGGACGCTTGTCCTGTGCATTTTTTTTAGAGCGATTCCAACCCTAGTTTTGTGGATAATTGCTATTTTGGAGGTAAACCATCCGCCTGTTCTTACACCCGATTTGGATTACTCAGACAGACTATTAAGCTTAGACAAGTCACTGTAGACTTAGTCTCACCCTAAACTAAGGTTACGGATATCTAAGAGGGGAAGGTCGCAGGAAGTGAGTCATTTAATCCCACCAAAACCCAGTTTCCCACAGGGTGGTGATATGAAAACAATACATCTGTGAGGGGCATTATAACATCAGAATAAAATAAAACAAGAAAACTAATGGTAAAAAATGGTGTTTCATGTAAAAATGACTGGGTGGGAGACTACCAAAATTTTACCAAGCTGCTCACCCAAGCTACGGACTCTCTCTCACCCATAAAACATGGATTATTATTATTATTATTATTATCATTACTATCCAAGCTACAACCCTAGTTGGAAAAGCAAGATGCTATAAGCCCAGGGGCTCCAACAGGGAAAAATAGCTCAGTGAGGAAAGGAAATAAGGAAATAAATAAATGAAGAGAACAAATTAACAATAAATCATTCTAAAATAAGAAACAACGTCAAAACAGACATGTCATATAATAAACTATCAACAACATCAAAAACAAATATGTCATAAATAAACTATAAAAAGACTATGTCTGCCTAGGCCTATACAACACAGCAAGCAGTAAAATTTACGGTATATGGTCTGTATATAACAGGCAGGGGTAAGGCTGGCTGGAAAGTAAACACAGGGTCCAGAAATAGTCTCAGGGTAAGATACGGGTGGGTAGCAGAGGGCAACATATCTTCCACTCCCCCCCCCCCCCCCGCCCCAGGAACGTAGCTCTTAGGTTAGGTTGGGTGGTGTTCTTGTGTTTGTTTCCCTTTTCAATTAAAACTTTAGAAATTTTCCACCAGGCCAGTCCCAACCAATTACAAATGTTCCTGCCTTTCTCGTGATTATACAAAATCTATTACAGCCTTTACGTAAGATGAGACTAATATATGGTATATCCTCAACAAACGCATAGTAGGCCTAGGTCTATTCAAATAAATATTAGAGGCAATTTTTATCATTCATGGTTTAGCTTAATCCTATGTAGGTTTTATCTTGCACTTATTAATTATAAAACATATATAACCTTTTTTACCTGGTAGTTTAATGTTATAAGAGCTCCATACAGCAACAGGAAAGGTTCGCCAACTCACATTCACCAATGTCGACTACACATGCGTACATAATTATTTTTTTTATTTTTCTCTCTTGCTATGGCAACATTTTCCTCATTTTGAGAACCCTAATGAATTTATTGTTGTTTTCTTTACGTCTCATGAAAAAAACACAACAACATCATGTTAAAAGCTCGACACTGATGTTTTCTGAGGTCTCTAACCCAAGGCCATGGGCAGAACTTAGTGTTTTTCCAGGATAATTCAATATATTTTACACGGAAACAGTTGTGAAGCAGACTAGCCTGTGTTGCATATGTAACATAATGTTTTCTAAATGTTCAATAAGTAACCAGAATAATATTTTAAATGGTAGAAGCACAAAAATAAGGGACACTAAAAACAGTAAACTCTAAGGGACAGTAACCCCGTTCTACGTTTTCTCATTCTCAAAGTTTACATACAATGTTCCAGTATTATGCATTTTTCAAGGATCTTCTTTAAAAAATTAGGTTTCTACTTATGATTTCAGTTTTTATCTGATTTACTTTTTATTTCGATTATAATGGGGGACATTTTCACTTTATCATAACTAATAGGTGAGTAAAATGCTTTTTAAAAGTCTTTATATTCGGGTGTTTTTTTAATCGACAAACGTTACATTTAAAC
>NC_090725.1:306616276-306656276 GCF_036898095.1 Palaemon carinicauda | reverse complement strand
TATATTTATATATATATATATATATATATATATATATATAATCATGCATATATTTCTCTGTCTTGGGTTGGAGTTCTCTTACTTGAGGGTAAACTCGGGCACACTATTCTATCTTATTTCTCTTCCTCTTCAGAAATTTGGCAAAATTTCATATACTGTATATCATCATTATCATTATCATCATCTTTTTCGTCTATTGACGCAATGGGCCTCGGTTAGGTTTCTCCAGTCGTCTCTATCCTGAGCTTTTGATTCAATACTTCTCCACTCATCATCTCCCACTTCACGTTCCATAGTTCTCAGCCGTGTAGGCCTAGGACTTCCAACTCTTCTCGTGCCTTGTGAGGCCCAGTTAAATGTTTGGTGAACTAATCTCCCTTGGGGAGTGCGAGAAGTATTATTACAGATATATTCGTCTTTATCATAGAGTAGCTATGAATGAAAATATGTATATTTCCTTTTGATTATATGGAATTTTCACATTCAGAAAGGTCTTTGTAAGAAAACCCAATTTTAAAATTACGTTTGAGCCAACGATAAAAAAAAAAGAGTTGCTTTTTCAGTTTATATATTGCTTAAATTGTACTTTTATTAGATTGAATAAAAGAAGCTATGAATTTACACTATCAAAACTTTGAACGTCTCATTGTAATTCCAGATACTTATTTTTTTATCATTATCAGTGATGACAACTTATAGTTTCATGAAACTATAAGAAAGATTACTCGAGTGCCATATGTGGATGAGATCATGATGAGGGGTAGATGGAGATGGTTTGGGCATCTTCGCACTCCCCAAGAGAGATTAGACCACCAAACAGTAACTGGGCTCCACAAGGTATTAGAAGAATTGGAAGACCCAGGCCTACTTGGCTGAGGACTATGAAGCGTGAAGTAGGAGACGATGAGTAGAGAAGTATTGAATCAAAAGCTCAAGATAGATACGACTGGCGAAATCTAACCGAGGCCCTTTGAGTCAATAGGCGTAGGTGGAGATGATGATGATGATGTCAACTTCAAAGATCTCTGTCTGTTTATTCTAAAGGAACTACAAGGGTTTTATACCAAAAGAATACCACATACCACAATTAGCAAGCTAGGCGACTGGTTTCAATAGAGTTAAAAAAAGCACACTGCTAAACTGAAGTTATCAAGTCTCTCTCTCTCTCTCTCTCTCTCTCTCTCTCTCTCTCTCTCTCTCTCCTCTCTCTCTCTCTCTCTCCCTCCTCCTCCTCCTCCTCCTCCTCCTCCTCCTCCTCCTACTACTACTACTACTACTACTCTTATTTTCCTCCCCTCTATCAGATAGTCTTTCCAAACACTTTCTTTAAATATAACCTTTCATGTTATTTTTCTCCTTTCCTCTTCATATGGCTGCCATAATTCTTTTATTTTCCTTCTCCTTTCGCTGAGGCCCTGATAGCAAAGTATAAAATGGGCAAGGTATTCTATATCTCCTCCGCACAACTCACACTCTACACTTCCCCTTCGTGTTTTATTTTTTTCTATTATTTAACCTTAAACAGTTAGCTTTAGCTC
The DNA here is from genome assembly GCF_036898095.1 of Palaemon carinicauda. Taxonomy (NCBI): domain Eukaryota; kingdom Metazoa; phylum Arthropoda; class Malacostraca; order Decapoda; family Palaemonidae; genus Palaemon; species Palaemon carinicauda. The sequence goes on along the minus strand of NC_090725.1, from coordinate 306,654,738 downwards.
TGGTTTATCATAAACCATTTCTTTAAATACTTGATCTTGTTCTAGTGCATATTCTAATCTAATTTCAGCTGTTTACGGGGGAGGCCACTGCTGTGGTTGGGCACCACAGTGTGGGGTTGGGTTTTGCCCGGCTGACGTTCTGGTGAGTATCTATTCTGATAGAACTAGAACTGAAACCAGACACCTTTAACCTTTTTACCATTACTTCTCCAATCATTTCCTTAGTCTCTCATGAAAGTTCTAGCGTTCATATCCATATCTTTATTCAATCTCTTAGTCTTTTTCATTTACCATTACTTCCACTTTCTTCCATTTCTTCCACACTTTTCTTCAACATATAATTCATGTGAACAGGCTGACACAAGTCTATTTTCATAGTTTGTATATGAAAGTTATGTTTTAAGGTTATTATTGTTCTTGAAATATCTTAGCTTCATTTTTCATTGCTTTTCTTGTAGTTTATTTATTCCTTTCCTCACTGGGTTACAATTTCCCTGTTGGAGACCTTGGGCTTTCCTGTTTCCAACTAGGGTTGTAACTTACATAATAATAATAATAATAATAATAATAATAATAATAATAATAATAATAATAATAATAATAATAATAATAATAATAATAATAATAATTCATATGGGTGTATTCTGTATTCTTTCATGATCTCTGTCATTTTTTTTCTCTCTTTATTGAGTCATATGCCTTTGTAAAGTCTACATAAATTACTATTATGCTTTCTTGTCTATTGTAAATTTCTTCAACATATTGTGAAATGAAAATGTTATCTTCTACTCTCCACTCTTTTGGAAAACCCTTCATTTTCATGTCTTTATTTGGATGGTCTTCTATTATGTCTTTCATAAACAGCCATATTTTGTATGGTATAGTTGTTAGACCTAGTCGTCTTAGATCTTAAATGGGGGTTTTTACTCATCTTAATCTTCTTTTTTTTTTTTTTTTTTTTTTTTTAATTTTCCACTTTTCATGCTTGCTCTTCTCCTTCGTTTCATTTTGTAGGTCTTTATTAATTATCTATAAATATTTACTTTCTTTTATTAACGTTTTATATAGTTCAGGTTTTAGTCGATTGGATCTAACTGCCTTTTTAGTTTTCATCTCTCTTAGAATACTCTTCATAAAAGATACTGACTTATTTTGGATTTTTCCCTTTATGTTGTATTTATTTTTTATTGGAACTATCATATCCATGTACTCTCTTATTTCTCTATGAAATATCTGACCTAATGCATTGTCTTCCTTTTCTATTTCCTTTCATTCCTCTATGTATTTTAATCTTTCTTCATTATTCTATACCTCTTTCTTTTTATCTTCGTGTATTCTGTAGATACTTTCCCCTAGAATATATATATATATATATATATATATATATATATATATATATATATATATATATATATATATATATACATATATATATATACACATATATATATATATATATATATATATATATATATATATATATATATATGTGTGTGTGTGTGTGTGTGTGTGTGTGTGTGTGTGTGTGTGTGTGTGTGTGTGGTCTTCTTCTTCGTTTGATAATTTCACCCTATATTTATCATATGATTTTATTTCTTCTTCATTTTTCTGTTCCCTTTAATTACACACACACACACACACACACACACACACACACACACACACACACACATACACACACACACACACACTTTCTTCTTGGCTTTTGTAATATATACTTCCTTCTCTGTCTCTGTCTGTCTCTCTCTCTCTCTCTCTCTCTCTCTCTCTCTCTCTCTCTCTCTCTCTCTCTCTCTCTCTCTCTCTCTCTCTCTCTCTCTCTCTTTCGTTTTATGCTTACTTCTATCTGGACTAGATTGTGTTCTGTGTTCTGATGTGTCCACTTTCTCATATTCTTCTTCATTTATTTCCATTTCTTTGAAGTTCCAATACATCACGTCATTTAACCATCACTAACTCTATGTTGCTCATTTGGTTGCATCTCTCCAAGGTATAAGCCTACATTCCTTTACATTTATCAACGCCATACAATTGTATCTTTTTATTATTCATTAACTCTAGCTCTTTATCCCCATTTTAATTTTCCTCTTGATATAACAAGAATCCTAAAATGGCCGTTAAAAACTCCTTTTAACACATCTTCATCCTCTACTTCGACCTTTTTTTTTTTTTTGGATTTAATTTTGCTTGTATTTTCTATCCCTTCTATGTCCTCCGGGCAATCCATATTATTAGAATACTCCATTTTATATCTCGATTCTTCGTCTGTCTTATTTCCATGTCTATTTCCTGGCTGTCTTTATAGCACTCATTAAACCCGATACCCTTTAATCTTTAATATTCCTCATACTCTCTATCTTACTACTGCATAGTAATTGTTAAGTGGCTATTTTACTCTTGGTGAGGCTAAAAAAAATCTCTTATATATGATAAGCAGCTCTTCTATAAGAAGGACACTCCAAAATCAAACCATTGTTCTCTAGTCTTGGATATTGCCCTAGCCTCTGTACCATAGTCTTCTCGTGGTAGAGTGCAATTGATTGAAGATAGGTTGCACCCAGGGTCACTATTCTATCTTATTTCTCATCCTATTGTTTTTGAAGTTATAATAGTTTATATATGAAAGATCTATTTTAATGTTATTATTGCTGTTAAAATATTTTATTTTAATGTTATTATTGCTGTTAAAATATTTTATTTTAATGTTATTATTGCTGTTAAAATATTTTATTTTAATGTTATCATTGCTGTTAAAATATTTTATTTTAATGTTATTATTGCTGTTAAAATATTTTATTTTAATTGTTCATTATTTCTCAGTTGTAGTTTTTATATTTCCTCATTTCCTTTCCTCACTGGACTATATTTTCCTGTTGGAGCTCTTGGGCTTATAGCATCCTGCTTTTCTTGGAGTAGAGTGCTCTTGCTTGAGGGTAGGCTACACTCTGGACACTATTGTATGTTATTTCTCATCCTCTTGTTTTTCTGAAGTTTTTGTTTCTAGCATTTATATGAAAGATAAATTTGAATGCTATAAGTGCTTTTAAAATATTTCATTTCAATTGTTCATTATTTCTCAGTTATAGTTTATATATTTCGTTATTTCTTTTCCTCACTGGACTATCTTTTTTTCCTGTTGGAGACCTTGGGCTAATATCATCCTGCATTTCCAACTAGGGTTCTCGCTTAGCTAATAATAATAATAATAATAATAATAATAATAATAATAATAATAATAATAATAATAATAATAATAATAATAATAATAGTAATAATAACAACAACAACAACAATAATAATAATAATAATAATAATAATAATAATAATAATAATAATAATAATAATAATAATAATAATAATAATAATGTTTTGTTATTTTTCAGTTCATGGAATCCTTCAATACCACCTTCTAACGGGTTCCCACATTTTAGTATTGCATCTCAATTTCACGTCAGGTTAATATTAAAAAAAAAGAGTAAAATACATAATTTATATAACATATAGTTTATATATAATTTGCATTATATTGATATTCAGGAAAAAAGTGAATTTAATGTAAAATAATAATGATTTAAAGATGTATTTCTCTACGAAATAACTGCTCAGCACAGTTTTATTGTTGTTGTAGTGGTTATCAATATCTGGAACATTAGCCAGGGTTACCAGATTATTTCCACTGGATTATCATACATGAACCTTAAAATTATCGCTTTTTCAACTTAAATTATCGTACACACTTTGAACAAGATTATTAAGGAGTAACATATATAGCTTATTTCAAGGTATTTTAGTATAATTGTTTAATTAAACCCACACACATACATTGTATATACCCAAGGTATATATCGTACCGGACCCAAAATAATCGTACATGTATGATAATTATCGTACGCATGGCAACCCTGCATTAGCAGATTGTGTTGTATTGCGGCCAGCTGATTAGCACGATCCGGAATTCTCTTTCGTCAGAAATTTCTCGAAGGACATTATACAGTATATTGCATATTGTCATCAAGTGGTAAATATGCTGGTGTTATAAATTGCTTGTATTCTCTGTATTCATTGTAATTATTGTAATTTGCTACCGTAGACAAATAAATACGATAGATCTGTGTCCTCGAAGTTGCGTAAGGTGAGCACATTTCAGGGTACAATAGTCTTTTTATGTTACTTTAATGTGCCACTTGGACGTTATTTGATGTATAAGGATTTAAAAGGTTAATATATGCCAATTTTTATGCTAGGCTACTATATATTATTGACAAAGGGCGATCTATGGCTGCCGGAATATGGAGTGTCCGTCGTTGGGACAAGCGTATTTATCTGGTAAATGTTTATATTGGTCTGAAGTACTATATTATGAAGATAGTTTTGCTATTTAAGAAATAAAATTTAGTGTTACCTTATAAGGATTGAAGCTAGTTTGGAATCAAACACCGTGCTAAGAGTTAGTCTTTGGGTAAGCTAAGGAAATGGCAGTCTAAGGGCTTATCGAAGTCTGGGCATATCTCCCTCGTGGGTAAATAGGTACTTACTTTACTTTTACTTTTAGGGGTTTATTTCTCGCCTTCCATCAGACATTAAGAGTCTGTTCAGGCAGGCCTTGATGTGTGAAAATAATTTCTTTCCAGTTTATATTTTGCTCTGTAAGTTGGTAAGGATATGGCTCCTGCGTTAGGTTAGTTGGAGAAACTTAAGTTAGGTGGCGTATGTGTAGATTGTCGGGTTACTAGGCCTGCTGCTTGTATAGAATAATGCGACCAGATTTTTTTTCGGTAAAAGCGGGATATTTCATAGGAGCCTTTGTATACTGTATCAGCGGCCAGTTCCTCATGCGTTGATTAGAAATGGACATCCACTAACCTAAACTTTCCCCCCTAACCTAACCTACAAGCCGTGTCCTTACCTACATACTGATGCCCCCCTGCGACCCCCCCTTACACTGCTGTTTTCTAAATTAGCCATAATAATACATACAGGTAGCCGCTATCATACATATACCCCTATTTCATATATATATATATATATATATATGTATATATATATATATATATATATATATATATATATATATATATATAAATACTGTATATATATATATATATATATATATATATATATATATATATATATATATATATACATATATAAATACTGTATATATATATATATATATATATATATATATATATATATATATATATATATATATATATATATATATATATATATATATATATATAATATATATATATATATATATATATATATATATATATATATATATATATATATATATACTGTATATATATATATATATATATATATATATATATATATATATATATATATATATATATATATATATATATATATATATATATATATATATATATATATATATATATATATATATAGGTATATATATGTATATATATAGATATACTTTAAGTACTAGCAAAACTGGAATTCACTATAAGAAATGGATGAGTGCTGGCTAGCTTGGTATTTTTCTCTATATGTTTAATAGGGGCTGGGGCATAATAGCTTACGTATTGGTCTATTAAAATGGGAAATATGTTTTTCACTCAAGTCCATCGATTACATCTGAGAGACTAAAGGGGACTTACTACCCAGGCTTGATTCCGATCGGTTTAGAGAGCTTTCTGTGCATTTACAATGACAGGAGCCATTGCATATCAGCAGCCAGTTCCTCACGCGTTGATTAAAATGGGAAATCAACTAACCTAAACTTTCCCCCCTAACCTAACCTACAAGCCGTGTCCTTACTTACTTACCTATCAGCTGGGCTACCGCCCCCATGCGATCCCCCTTACACTGCCGTATTGTAAGTTACACATAATATTACATACAGGGGGCCGCTATCATACATACACCCCCAAAGACGTATATGTCCGTTTGTTTTTATAACCAGTTAACAGCTTACAAGTACTTCTTCATAAGTTCCTAAATGTTCTACAACAACCATTTGTTTTCCACCTTCCCTTTCAGTTTCAACTTAACTTAACCACCATCACATAAAGATGTCTCCAAAAGGGAACTTAAGGGAAGTACATCTATCTATTTCAAAATTTAGTGTAATTTCACCTATGTCGGCAATTAATTATGATGAAAATGCTCTCCGTTCAGTGTAAAGCTATTGTTACTCATGCGAAATTAAAAGAAAATAATCGAAGTAATGCCTCGAAGGTCCGATTCTGACTTAAATTTTTCGGGAACACCAGCACATTTCTACTGCAAAGCTTCTATAAAGATTGCCAAGACAAAGAAAAAAAATGTTGGTGAGGATTTATTTCTGATTTACGTTATCATAATGTAAGGATTTTTTTGTGATTTACTTCTTTTTGTGACCTGGGAAGGGGGGTCTGGCTAGCGGTTGTAACCTGGGAAGGGGGGTCCGGGGGCTTGCCCCCTTCTAAGGGTTGTGACCTGGGAAGGGGGATCCGGGGATCTTGCCTCGCGGCTAGAGGCTGTGACCTGGGAACTACTAGGTTAGGTTAGGTGGGTTTGTTAGCTTCTTTACCCTATTACAAATCTCAAAAGTGATAAGTAATCACGTTTTGGCCTGTTATCAGCCACTTACATGAACCATGTATTTTTACATATTAAACTTAGCCGGTGAATATATAATAGCTGACGTCTCGGACGGCTCGACAGAAACACAAAAACTCGCGAGCGATCGCCATGAAGGTTGCGGGTGTGCCCACCAGCGCCGACTGTCGGCCAGATACCGCATATACATGTAAACAGCTCCAGTTCTTCTCTGTCGGTCTTGTCGACAAGTTGATTCCGCTCGCTGTTGACCTGGAGTTTTCGTCATTTTTGGTGAAGTACTTCTTTTTGGTTGTTTTGAGCTTTCGCAGTGACAGGTGTTTTTCTCTTCAAATAAAACTCTTGAACCCTTTTTTGGATAGTGTTTATTGTTGATTACTTTGGATTTGTTTTGGATTTTCTTTGACTGTTCAATATGGCTGACCCTTCTCCTATCCCTGGACCTAAATTTCGCAAATGTAATGCTAGGGATTGTAACAAACGTCTTCCCAAGGCCTCTCTCGACCACATACCGTGTGTTCTAATTGCCGGGGTAAAACCTGCCAATTAGGAGATCGGTGTGATGAGTGCGTGGTCTTGTCGGAATTCGACTGGCTAGAGTTTGATAAATATTCTCGTAAATATTCTCCTTCCCCTGTAGTAGTTGTTCCTGAACCCTCTACTAGCACTCATGAACCTTCCATGCGGGATATGTTGCTTGCCATTCAAGCTTTGGGCGAGAGAGTTGAGTCCTTAGCATCGGACCGTAATCAACTCATGTCGGATGTGAAATTATTGAAGTGTCAGAATGCCAAATCAGAAAATCGTGGGGATAAAGTGATAAGTGCGCAAAGTGTTGTTAGTGTTGCGACCGAGGGTTCGTCTGTTTGTGCTTGTCGGTCCCCTAGTCCGAGACCTCTTTCAGGCTCCCCTGCACCAGGGAGAAGTAATGTCGTAGGACTTAAGGGGACGAGAGGCTTTAACCAACGTACAGACGTTCCCTCTTTGGTATCGGGCGTGTCTCGCCAAGATCGCCCCTACCATAAGACGAGCGAGGCTGTTTTCTCCTCGTCTTCCGAATGCTTCTCGCAAAAGAAACCTTGTCGCAAGGTTTCTAGACCCTTGAAGTGGAAGTCAGTCCCTTCAGGACAGGTCCAGCGTCCTGGCTGTAGCCATTGGAACAGCTCTGACCCTTTGCAGTCGTCGGAAGACTGTTCGCCGATTAAACGTAAGCGTAACACGGGCTCCGAGAGTCTCAGTAAAGGCAATGTTTTGCAGACACAGACGTTACCATCGTCTCGGCCCGTCCCGACTCCCGTTGATCCTAAATGGGTTGTCCTGCAGGATATGCAGACTAAGCTTGCCTCCCTTATGGAGGAGTATACCGTTGAGCAGGTTCACGATGATCCTCGCCGTTACGCTGATCGAGACTCTGGCCGTCAGCCGCCCAAACGAGACTTTACTCGTCCTTTTGACGTTATGAAACGTGATGTCGGTAGTTTGTCACGTCAGTCACGTGACTTGGATCCTTACTCGCTGCAGTCCCGTGTTGACTTTCAGCCACTGCCGCAGCCTCGTGTTGACGTTCAGCCGCTGCCGCAGTCTCGTGTTGACGTTCAGGACGTTCGCCAACCAGCTCAGTTGCCTCGTTTTGACGTTGAGCGTCAAGCACCGCAGTCAATGGTTGTTTTGACTGCTCAGTCTAGGCAGTCAAGGCAGTCTCGACTTGACGTCGAGCGTCCATCAACTCCTGTTGTTGTTGCTGGTCAGTCCTTTCAGCAGCGACATGACGTCGCTTCCTTGACTGCTACTGCTGCTCCTTTGCTTGTAGACTTTGCCTGTCAAGCATTGCCACCGCGGCAGGTCTCTCCTTTTCTTGAGACTCGACAATTGTCGGACGAGGTTCCTTCAGATGAGGATGTTGCTGATCCTCCGCCTACTGATATTCCTTTGGGTGTTTTATCAGATGGAGAAGAGCCTAAAGCTGCTCAACCCCTTATGGACTTTAAGAAAATCATGATGATTTTTAAGGATCTTTTCCCAGATCATTTTATAACTTCTGCTCCTCGTTCGCCTCCTTCAGAGTTTGCCCTAGGCCTAGCTACTTCGAAGCCTTCTTTTACTAAGCTAGCGCTCTCTCGCTCTTCTAAGAGGGCTTTACGTTTGCTAGGCGACTGGTTGGTTACCAGGAGGAGTTTGGGGAAGACGGCCTTTGCTTTCCCTCCTTTTAAACTAGCTTCTAGAGCGAGCGTCTGGTATGACACGGGAGAAGTTCTCGGCTTGGGAGTCCCTGCCTCTGCCCAGGGAGACTTCTCAAGCCTCGTAGACTCTCCCCGTCGCCTGGCCATGAGACGCTCTAAAGTTTGTTGGTCCTCCTCGGACCTTGACCATCTCCTTAAAGGGGTTTACAGGGCCTTCGAAGTTTTTAACTTTTTAGATTGATCTCTAGGAGCATTAAGCAGGAAGATCTCGTCGGCTGACCAGGATGTTTCCGTGCTTATTATGTCTTGCATGGACAAAGCCATCCGTGATGGCTCCAATGAGCTCAGGACTCCAGCTGTAAAGGTAACGGCGAATGAATGATTTAAAGGATGCCTGAAAACTTTAAATCATTCATTCATCATTCATTCGCCGCTACCTTTACAGCTGGAGTCCTGAAAAAGAGGGAGACTCTTTGCTCGTTCCTTTCGGCAGGAGTAACTCCCTGTCAAAGGTCGGAGCTTCTCTTTGCCCCCTTATCAGCTGCCTTGTTTCCTCAACAGCTGATCAAGGACATTGCGGCTTCGCTGGTGCAGAAGGATACACACGACCTGATGGCTACTTCAGCTCGCAAGAGTGCTCCTTCATCGTCTTATGTCGTGAGGCCCAAGATCGATACCCCAGCGACTAGGTTTATCCCGCCCTTTCGTGGCAGAGCCCCCAGCAGGGGAGGCGCTCGTGCCGACGGTAAAAGAGGCAAGAGGAGAGGATCCAAGTCCTCCCGTGGCAGAGTCTGACTGCCCACATCCTCAGACAGCGGTAGGGGCCAGACTGAACAACTTCTGGCAGGCCTGGGAGAAGAGGGGTGCAGACCAAGAGTCTGTGTTGTTGCTCAAGGAGGGGTACAAAATACCTTTTGTACGCAGACCTCCTCTAGTAACAGTTCCTTTAGACCTCTCTCCCAGGTATCGAGAGGAGTCAAGGAGACAAGCTCTACATCAGCAGGTGTCTCTGTTGCTAGAGAAGGGAGCGGTGGTGAAAGTCTCGGACCTTCAATCAACCGTCTCTTCCTAGTACCAAAGCATACATGGGGTTGGAGGCCAGTGCTGGACGTCAGTGCGCTCAACGTTTTTGTTTTAAAAACAAAATTTACGATGGAGACCACGAAGTCCGTCCTAGCAGCGGTCAGAGAGGGAGACTGGATGGTCTCTCTCGACCTGCAGGATGCGTGCTTCCACATTCCTATTCACCCAGATTCTCAACCGTATCTGAGGTTTGTTTACAGGAATGTGGTGTACCAGTTCCGAGCACTGTGCTTTGGCCTCAGCCCTGCTCCTCTCGTGTTTACGAGGCTCATGAGGAATGTGGCAAAATTCCTTCATTTATCGGGAATTCGAGCCTCCCTGTACCTGGACGACTGGCTTCTCAGAGCATCGTCCCACCATCGCTGTCTGCAGGACCTTCAATGGACGTTGGGTCTGGCAAAGGAGTTGGGACTGTTGGTGAACTTAGAAAAGTCTCAACTGAATCCCTCCCAGACGATTCTCTATTTGGGGATGGAGATTCGCAGTCTAGTTTTTCGGGCTTTTCCGTCTGCCACCAGGATAGAGCAAGCCCTGCTCAAAGCCCGCCTCATGCTGAAAAAAGACCGTTGCTCAGTGAGAAGTTGGATGAGCCTCTTAGGGACTCTGTCATCCTTGGAGCAATTTGTATCACTAGGGAGACTTCACCTTCGCCCTCTCCAGTTCCATCTAGACTCACACTGGAACAAGAGGAAGACTTTGGAAGCTGTGTCAATCCCAATCTCCGAGCCAGTAAAAACGTGCCTGAACTAGTGGGACAGCAACATAAGTCTGCGAGAGGGTCTGTCCCTGGCGGTCAAGAACCCAAACCACGTGTTGTTCTCAGACGCGTCGGATTTGGGTTGGGGAGCGACTCTGGACGGTCTGGAATGTTCGGGTCTTTGGACGTCGGAGCAGAAGAGCATGCACATCAACTGCAAGGAGCTGTTAGCGGTTCACTTGGCCTTGACGAGTTTCGAGAGCATTCTTCGAAACAAAGTGGTAGAGGTCAATTCGGACAACACCACAGCCTTGGCGTACATCTCCAAACAAGGAGGCACTCACTCCCACACACTGTTCGTCATCGCAAGGGACCTCCTCATCTGGTCAAGAAATCGAGGCATCTCCCTGTTGACAAGATTCATCCAGGGGGACTTGAACGTCTTGGCGGACTGTCTCAGTCGGAGAGGTCAGGTGATCCCCACAGAATGGACCCTCCACAAGGATGTGTGCAAGAGTCTTTGGGTGACTTGGGGTCAACCCACCATAGACCTCTTTGCCACCTTGTTGACCAAAAGGCTCCCGACCTATTGCTCTCCAGTCCCAGATCCAGAGGCGGCCCACATAGATGCGTTTCTACTGGACTGGTCTTACCTGGACGTGTACGCATTCCCACCGTTCAAGATCATCAACAAGGTACTGCAGAAGTTCGCCTCTCACGAAGGGACAAGGTTGACGTTGGTTGCTCCCCTCTGGCCCACGAGAGAGTGGTTCACAGAGGTACTTCAATGGCTGGTAGACGTTCCAAGGAGTCTTCCTTTAAGGATGGATCTCTTACGGCAGCCCCACGTAAGGAGTCTTCATCAAAGCCTCCCCGCGCTTCGTCTGACTGCCTTCAGACTATCGAAAGACTCTCAAGAGCTCGAGGTTTTTCGAAGGAGGCAGCCAGAGCGATTGCGAGAGCTAGGAGAGCTTCTACCATCAAGGTCTACCAGTCGAAGTGGGAAGTCTTTAGAGACTGGTGCAAGTCATCATCCATTTCCTCTTCCAGTACCTCTGTAGCCCAAATTGCAGACTTTCTCCTGCATCTGAGAAATGTTCGCTCCCTCTCAGCTCCCACTATTAAGGGCTACAGGAGCATGTTGGCTTCTGTGTTCAGACATAGAGGCTTAGATCTGTCCAATAATAAAGATCTCCAAGATCTCCTTAAGTCCTTCGAGACCTCTAAGGAGCGTCGTATGGCAACTCCTGGATGGAACTTAGACGTGGTCCTAAGGTTCCTAATGTCCGACAGGTTTGAGCCATTGCATTCAGCCTCCCTGAAGGATCTCACCCTCAAGACGCTTTTCTTAGTGTGCTTGGCTTCGGCTAAAAGGGTCAGTGAGATCCATGCCTTTAGTAAAAACATTGGCTTTTCTACAGATAAAGCCACATGTTCGCTTCAGCTTGGTTTCTTGGCCAAAAATGAACTGCCTTCTCGTCCTTGGCCTAAGTCGTTTGATATACCTTGCCTATCAGAGATCGTAAGCAAAGAGCTTGAAAGAGTACTGTGCCCAGTTAGAGCTCTTAAGTTTTATTTAGCTCGTACCAAATCCTTACGAGGTGGATCTGAGGCCTTGTGGTGCTCAGTTAAGAAGCCCTCATTGCCTATGTCTAAAAATGCTTTATTGTATTTCATTAGATTTTTAATCCGAGAGGCTCATTCTCACTTGAGTGAAAAAGATCGTTGCTTGCTTAAGGTCAAGACGCACGAAGTAAGAGCGATAGCAACTTCCGTGGCCTTTAAGCAAAACAGATCTCTGCGAAGTATTATGGACGCGACCTTTTGGAGGAGCAAGTCGGTGTTCGCTTCATTTTACTTAAAAGACGTCCAGACTCTTTATGAGGACTGCTACACACTGGGTTCATTCGTTGCAGCGAGTGCAGTAGTGGGTGAGGGTTCTACCACTACATTCCCTTAATTCCAATATCCTTTTAATCTTCTCTTGAAATGTTTTTAATCTTGTTTTGGGTTGTACGGAAGGCTAAGAAGCCTTTCGCATCCTTTTTGATTTGGCGGGTGGTCAAATGTCGTTTCTTGAGAGCGCCCAGATTAAGGGTTTTGATGAGGTCCTGTTGTATTGGTTGTCGCCCTGGATATAACAGCTCCTGGGAGTCTTTCAGCATTCTGAGAGGATGGCTGGGCTTCGTGAAGAAAGCGGACTAACAAGGCAGAGTAATCGTCAGAGTCAGCTTCCTTACCAGGTACCTATATTTATTTGGGTTTTGTTATGATATAACTGTCAAAAACTCTAAGCATATATGCCTTTATTGTATTAATACTGGTCTCTACCCACCACCATGGGTGTGAATCAGCTATTATATATTCACCGGCTAAGTTTAATATTTAAAAATGATATTTTGATTATAAAATAAATTTTTGAATATACTTACCCGGTGAATATATAAATTAAAGGCCCTCCCTTCCTCCCCGATAGAGACCCAGCGGAATGAGAAGAACTGGAGCTGTTTACATGTATATGCGGTATCTGGCCGATAGTCGGCGCTGGTGGGCACACCCGCAACCTTCATGGCGATCGCTCGCGAATTTTTGTGTTTCTGTCGAGCCGTCCGAGACGACAGCTATTATATATTCACCGGGTAAGTATATTCAAAAATTTATTTTATAATCAAAATATCATTTTTCCAACTGGTTATCTTGTACTTATTTTGCATTTCTGACCTTTATTATTGCTGCAAATGCTCATTTATGATATTTCCCCACCCAATAAACTCCGGTTTCCCACTGGGGCCCCCCATAATTGTCTTTATATAAGGGGGGTCCAAAAACTCATGAACTGGTGGTTTGCCCCTAATAATCATGGTCAGAAATGCATAAAACATAAGGTAGCGAGTGGGAAAAATATATGGTTCATGTATTTGGCTAGAAGTTAAAGTACAGTATCATATATGATACTTTAATTTCTAGCCAAATACATAAACCAACAGGAACTTTGAAGCTACTGTACCTGTATATGCAAATGCTTTCAACATTCTACGGATTAAGTAGACTTGATACTTTAATTTCTAGCCAAATACATAAACCAACAGGAACTTTGAAGCTACTGTACCTGTATATGCAAATGCTTTCAACATTCTACGGATTAAGTAGACTTGAGTCACCAACTATCTTTTAGTATTGATTTTGTTTTTATGATCTTGGAATTTCAAAGAACACTTGGAAGTTTTAGTTTTTCTGATAATATTTTGTTTTAATTTCACCATCTTTATCAGGGATCTTGACATTTTTGTAAGTTTCACTATGCATTATGCACTATGGTAAATAATTTTCTCCCTGTTTCAGTAGTTTATCTTTGCATTTCTCCAGAATTAGAACTATACTTAAGTACTGTATATGGATACTGTACAGTAAATGTACTGTATCTAAATCTTAGAGGTACAGTACATGTATTACCATTTAGTTATACTGTACTATATACAAGTTTATATTGTTGTTCATTACTTTATCCAGGTGTATAACATGACGAACACTGATACTTTATTTTCAATTACTTTTTTCAGGTGTGGTTGAATCTGAAGCATCAAGAATGGGAGACACTGTTAAACCAATTTACGTGGATCTGGCATCCGAAAGTGACGATCCTCATGTCACTGTAATTGACAGTTTATGTTTGACATGTCATGAAATGGTGAGAAGATATGTGCATTAAAGTACTGTTTTGATTTGTCTGGTTATGTAAGACTTCTGTAATTTTGGAGAGTTAAGATATCCTTTTCCTGAATGTAGGTTAAATCTCACATGAATGCAAACCATTACCCTTTAATAAGAGCGGGATTTCATCGAGGTTGTTATAGTTGCTATCAGGGGGAGGGTATACCCCACCCATCAGAAAGTCGGCGCAGCCTTTGTTTGAATTTTGACCTCAAGCGAGTATAGATATACTGTACTACATACTACCTCGTATGGTTATTTTAGTCTTTTGGTTTGTCTTTTAGATTGAATAATTATATTGGGAGATTGTTGTATTCAAGGCCTATATTAATGGAAGAATACAAGTATTTTCATTATTTTTATATTTTTGTATAAACTCATCATTATCATAACTTACTGTGTCATCATTGTATCCACTGCCTGATTACATTAGCAAAAGTCCAAATTTGTACAGATTGGTCCCTGTTCACATCCACAAAGTATGTGGTCCATTGGAGGGATGGGATGACCACATACCACATAGGTACTCAGGAGAGCGACTCTTTTCAGTTAGTTGGGTTTATATTATCCTACTTTTCCAATTAGGGTTGGAGCTTAGCTAGTAATACAGTAATAATAATACTACTATCTTCACTGAGAGAAGTCTCTCAGTCTCAGTGGTTAAAGGCTATCAGTCTTCATACTGAAGGTTATGGATCTTTCCTCCTTGTAGAAATTGTCTAAACTCATAAGGAGCTTTGAACAGTCTTGTCTTCATCATGATCAGGTCCCAGGAGTAGGACTGACCTTTGTTTTCAGGTTTATTATGTGTGTTCCCCATGATTGCTTGGAAGGTTTGCTAGATAAAGATCTAACTCTAAAGACTGCCTTCCTGCTAGCCTTGGCATCGACAAAGCAAATCGTTGAACTTGATGGTATTTCATTCGGGACTGTACATTCCAAAGGATGGAAGGAGGTATACGTAATTTTTGTGCCAAAGTTTGTGGCCAAGACAGAACCCCATAGTGTACAACACTAGGTTAAAGTACTTCTCTATCTCTTCACTTCAAGAAGCATCCACGAGTAATCAAGATGAGTCACTTTTCTGTCCTTTAAGGACATGAAAGGTCTATCTAAAGAGGCTTTCTTAGCACAGGTCAAGATGAATAACTCTGAAAACAAGGAGGTCAAGAACTCAAAAAGTCAGGGGCATTGATTCCACTTGAGCAGTCAAGAAAAAACTTGTCAGTGGTGCGCATATTGAAGGCAGAAGTCTGGGAATGACAGACGATCTTCACTTTCCACTGTCTGCGGAGTGTACCCATCAGTCTTTGAGTACTATTATTCTTGGCCCTTTGGTGGTTTCTCAATGGGTTGTGTAGCCAGCCTAGCTTCTTTGCAGGACAAGAAGCATTTCATCTAAGATGATGATTATTGATAAGAATGAAAATGAGTGACTGGCAACTACTATTAATTTTCTTTGCCCATCCCTTAGGGGAGTGGCAATGCAGCCATTATTTACCGAACTGGACCATAATGCAGGTAAGCTTCGTAACAAAACAACCTCGCTCTACAGACAGGATCAGTGGGGAAGTATCTCTCCCCATCCTCCTCTAACAAGGGGGAGATTGGAGGAATTTATGCTAAATCCATTGCTTATCTGAAGCTACGTGTTAGGGATATAAGTTCCTTCACTGTCCAGTTACTAGACAATGATTAGGTATGAACCTAATCTAATGCTTCTAGCATCCCCATACTTGAACTGTTCAGAGGTTGCCAAAGTCATCACCTTTACCAGTATTTGTGTATTTTTATTTAAAGAATGTGATTCACTGGTGGCTAGACTTTAAAAAGGCCTCACGGTAGTTCTTCGATTTACTGGTGGTTACTCTCTTTGAAAAGGCCTTGCAGTAGTTGCAGGACAAGTTTTCGTTGTTCTGGAAAGGATTCTAAACTGATAGAACAATCATCCTTTTCATTTCTCACATTTACTTATTCACCATAATGGCATATTAAGTGATGTAGCCTTTCTCGGGTTATCTAGTTCTCTGTTACACAATGGGATAAAATATATCAAATTTAGGAGTATCTCATTAGCTTCTCCCATGCATCATTAGTATATACATTGTACAAACCTCTGATTATACAGTTATTATGTGGCTGGCCACATGCATATGGCCCTCTGGTGTGTTGATTAAACTTTTGTGTTATATCAGACTCATTTTTCCAAAGTATGGAGACTTTGTAATCAATCCTTCCCCATTGAATTAAATGAAGTTTGTGCATGTTAAGTTATAGGTTTGTACAGTACCTGATTATGTTTTTAAAAGAAAGTTTTAGATCAAAACTATGACTTGTATGCTGTAATTTCCTTCCTTCATTCCTTACATTCTCATTCTCAAAGACTTGTTAAACAAAAAGTAAAGCTGCTCGCAAAAGAAACGGTATGTAGGGAATACTGTACTTGCTCCAGAAAAGCATTTTTCGTAAACATTTTGTGACATACTAAAGGTTATTGTAAATTACAGTATCAGTATTAGTGAGATTGTTTTTAAAAAGGAAACTTATTGTTAATTATTAGCATTAGTGTGATTTTAAAAAAGGAAACTTTTTATTTTTGTGTATTGTCAAATATAGACACTTGTAGTCTCGTATTTTCATATAAGATTTTATAATTGTACTGAGTAAAGTTAAATATTTTTTCAGGGGAAAACACGGCTTTTGATGACGAAGATCCCTCATTATAGGGAGGTAATTTTGTCCTCCTTTAGTTGTGACCATTGTGGAAATCATAATACAAGTATCCAACCGGGTCAGTACCAAGAACTTGGCGTTAATTACCAGTTCACGGTTCGTGAGGAGAAGGATTTAAGCGTGCAGGTAGTTCGGTCGAATCATGCCACTATATCTGTTCCAGAAGTAGAACTAGAAATCCCAGCTGACAGTGAAAAAGGAGGTAAGTTTGATGTATTTTTTTTCCTTTCATATTAGATTTTTGTATGTATTACAGTTCTTATTACAGTGTAATGGAAAGGCTAGTCCATCAAAATATATGCAATCTTAAACTATTAATATACTGTACAAATTAAAATTTAAATTTGCAATAATATTGTTAGAGAAGGTTAAGGATTTGCTTACTTTGTTCTAAAGAACAAGGCTGCTTAGTTTCAGATAAGGCCATGTGGAGCTCTAATGCTCCATTAGCTTTATTGTGATTGGTAGTATGGGTCAGATTTTCATGGGGGTGGCAGTACCTGAACTCTGAAATAAAGCTACAGTACAGTAGTTGTAGGAAGTAAATCTCTGTTATAATACTGTACATGTCATACAGTTATGTCTTTTTATAGCCAATTTTAAACTGCAAATAAAAAAAAACATACTTTTTTCCTACATGAAACAAACCTTTGCCAATTTTCTAGGGAGTAGGTTGGCTAAGGCACCAGCCACCTGTTGAGATACTACCGCTAGAGAGTTATGGGGTCCTTCTCTCTGGTTACGGTTCACTTTCCCTTTGCCTACACATACATCGAATAGTCCGGCCTATTCTTTAAAGATTCTCCTCTGTCCTCATACACCTTACAGCATACAGTACTGTGGATACAATCTGGGGAAATAAAAAAGCAAGTTTCAGTGTCCAAGGACTCCCTTAAAGCTGCAAGATCGTTTAGGTTGATTCCTCCAGTCCTGTTGAAGCAGTGGAAGTTCTATGTTGTGGAAGGTACTCATCCCAACTCGTTACCTCTTGATCCAGACATTGCTGCTTTGACCCCAAAGATGTTCAGTGAGAAACTGGCTCAGCAGCCGACTGTCTTCTGTGGCTGAATCTCTTGATTTAGAAATTGTGGCTACGTCTGCTGTGCAGGCTTGTTCATGGTTGGGCCACTGGTCGGGCATAGTCTCCTACTATATGGTTTCGTAAAAGAAACAGAAATGGTATGAAGAGCTCATCTCAATACCTTAAAATTTTTGATTCACCAATGTTCCTTTGGAGTAATTGCGTAAAGATTCGGGATACTGTAGTGACAAAGTTCGTTCATCAGATGACGTCTTGGGATTTGTCAGCTCTATGTAACACCCTGTTGATGCAATGCCTTACCTGGTTTCCCCCTGAAGAAGTTGCAGCGATAGTAGAGAAATGGGAGAAGGCAAGCCAAGCAGCGATAGTAGAGAAATGGGAGAAGGCGAGCCAAGCTGCCAAGTCCAAATCCTCCACTCCTAAACAGCCTCAGTAGCATAGTAGGCTTCTTCCAGAGGATGACCATCCTCATTATAGGAGGCAAGGTTAATCGTCGAATTCGTTTCACCGTCGTGGATAATGTAATAGGAGAGGTTGGGGTAGAAGACAACCACATTAACGAAGGCAATTCCTTCATGACACCCTTTGTGGGGGATGCCTGTGAAGTCGTTAGACAAGGTGGTGGTATTACGGGGTGGAACCTTGGACGGTAGAGATTTTTCAATCTGGGTATCGCGTCCTGTTCATGAACTGTTGCCCTCTTCTCACTCTTGACTCCAGCGAACTCATCATTGTACTTGGGAGGGTTTGCCAAAAACTTTACAGGATGAGTTTTGAACTATGCTGGGGAAGAATACCGTAGAGGAAGTTAATAGGTCTCTGGGCTTCTCCAGCAACTTGTTCCAGTCGAAAAGTTGACGAAGGTTGGAACTTCTTTGTTCTTTAGACATTGTTCAAAGTGGAAACTGCCAGCAGTCCTAGAAGCAGTCAAATGAAACTGCTTCCTGATGTCCATGGACCTTAAGGATGTGTACATTCAGATTTTGTTTCATCCAAAATCAAGAAAGTATCTCCACTTTGTTCTGGGGGAAAAGGAGATTCCAATTTCGAGTTCTTTGATTCAGCCTGTCTACAGCCCCACAAGTGTTCACAAGCGTCTTCACCCTGGTATCATCCTGGGCTCATGCCTTAGGCATCGCTATTTTGTGTTATCTAGACAACTGGCTGTTATGGGTAGAGTCCGAATCTCAGATTCTATGCGACTGAGACCCTCTGGAGTTTAGTCAAGATCTTGGAGACATGAAGATTGATAAGGCCAAAGAAAGTGTTTCAATCTGGAGACAGGCTACCCTTATTCAGAGAGGTCTCAGCATCCTTCTTAGGAAGGAACTCCTGTAAAGTGAAACTGAAGCAAATATTTCTGGGGCATCTCACGTCTCTGGAACAGTTAGTTCCTTTTGGATGATTAAATCCTAGTAGTGCTAAAGGACACAGACTCCATGGTGGTAGTCCCTCCAGAAGTCAAGACTGATCTCTCATGGTGGCTTCGGGAGGAAAACCTTTTGAGTGGGTAGCCGTTGCAGGCCCCTCTTCTGGAGTTTTTTTTTCCGACGTGTCTCGGCAATGGTTGGTAATACTTCTGCAGACCCAGTTCGTTTCTGGTATATGGACACAGGCAGACATGAATTACCATATCAACTATATAGAATTGAAGGTGCCTTATCTACCATTGCTCCATTTGACACTTTCTTCATGGTAACTCGGTAGTGTTGATGAGTGACAACACTCATCTTAACAAGCAAAGGGGCTTTGTGTTGGATACATTACCAACATTAAACTGCTAAGAGAATCCTATGATATGAAATTTCACCCACAAATGAAGAAAAAAAGCTTATTTAAGAGACATACCTTAGTGAGATATGAGTATCCAGGCTATCAACTTGGTCTTCCGCATTGCAATTTAGATACCTAAGAGTGTGACTAAGAATGCAGGAATGTTAGGGTTTAGTAGCCCAAGAATCTAAAGTAAATAAAGTAATTGAGGCTTCACAAGAGGATCTCGACTGTATGGCGCAATGAACATTCGGAACCGTTACTAATGAAGCACTATGACCACTGGACCAAACTATGCAAGTCAGGTTAGGGTAAACAACCTGGCAAGTAAATCACACTTACCACCTGCAAGCAGAGATTCTACTTCTGAGATTCACAAAGAAACTTAATAAGACATTTAAGGCTTGACACCATAAAAACTTGCCTGGTTAAGAGAGAATTTGGCTTGTCATATTCCTATCAACTCCATAATAAACAGCTAGCCTATTCTTATGGATTTCTCTTTGAACTAAAAACCAATTCCATTAGCTCCTTAACTGGAAACACTTTTCCTGAGAGGAACAAAGAGGCATTGTACTCCTCACAATGCTTATTTAAAAAATGTTGGTATACAGTATACCCTTGTACAGGAATGCTAACAAATGCATCAGGGAAGTCGACTTAAAACTCAATAAAGACTAATTACAATCTGGAAGGGTATACTGTATGTCGGAAGATCACCGATGCGATGTTAAGACTGGAAACCAAAGAACCCCTGGCGCTCCTTAGCATTAACCACTTGTGTGTTTCTGTACTTTGTTAGTACATACATCATACATATACCAAGGCACTTCCCCCAATTTTGTGGGTAGCCGACATCAAACAAATGCGGGGGCATAAAAACAATTAGAACAGTGCCCAACGTATCCCTGCGTGTCGTAAGAGGCGACTAAAAGGGACGGGATGAGGGGGCTTGGAACCCCCTCTCCTGTATTATATACTCCTTTGAGACTTTATTAGTGGTATGTATCTATTAAACAGAAGAAAGAAAATTGGAAACTTTTTATGAAATTTTTAGGAATACATTGTTCATCAGTAAACTGAGCTTCTTTAGAAGAAGCAATATGAAAATCATGGAAGGTTCATAGAATGAATTTTCTTTTTTCATATACAATCTTTAATCATAAGGCGACAATCCTGTCTCCCCCCCCCCCCCCCTTGCTCTCATTTAATCTCCTGATTGGGCCACAGTGGAATGTAGATAGAAAGATAACATGAATGGAGACATTTGTGTTTTACTATGGATGGGACTGGATATTGTTTCGTGGTGGATAAAGCTACTTATAATTAATGTTTTTCTGTGAGAAAAACAAGGCTTTTCATTTAAAAATAGTGGATTCTACTGTGAATTCATTTGTTCCATAACTGTATAAAACTTTAGGTTTGTATTTCATTGGAGACCGATTGATTTTGATTTATATTGAACGTTTGAAATATTTTGCAATTAACTACTGGAAATTTTTAAGTTCACCATTCAAAAACTATTTCAGAAATCACGACTGTTGAGGGAATATTACGTCGAACAATTGAAGGCCTCTCACAAGACCAGCCAAATCGGAGATTAGATCATCCTGAGATATATGAGCAAATTGAAGAATTCATTTCGAAAATAGAAGAACTATTGGGATGCAAATCAAATTTTACAATTATTGTAAGTACAGTGGATTTTCAAATATAGTATTTGGCTTTTAAAGTATTCTTTATATTTTTTTCATCACTGTTGAGGGAAGTAAAGTTTTTTTTATTGTGGCTATGTTACTAGACATTTATAAAGATATTTGTTCCACTGTTAATATAAACTGTCTTCTTTTGATCATGCATCAGATTATCATTAGACAATTCTTTACCTGACATTTCATCACCAGCATATTTCATCTCTTTACATTTCATCATCAATATATTTCATCATCGCAAGATTTCAACTTTTATTTTAATAGGTTGTATTTTATACAATATATTATTTGAAGACAAAACACAAAAGAAATATTTTCCTATTACTATTAAACAAAAATATAATTATAAATTTTCATTCTATAATTCATATTACCATAGTTAACTGTGTATATAACTCAAAAAATATAGATGGCACAACTTTAAAAGTCCCGTCTGCAAGCCTATTTTCAGCTCAGGATAAACCAGATATCATTACTTGGTTGCTGAACACTAATAATCTTTCTGGATCTTAAATACCGGAATCATGTAAAAGAATTAATAGATTTTAATTTCTCAGGAACTTTAAAATCTATGGAGTTTGGTGAATGGTCAAGGGCATCCTAATATTCTCTAATTCATTGTAGGGTATGCTGAAGACTAGGTTATTTTTGGTAATTTCATAACAGGTCACTAGATAAATTTTGACTTTGACTTCCTTTAACTGCCAAGGGTGTTGGACCTATTACAGTTCACAAATTTTTCATCTCTGCTGCTCTTGCTTCAATGCCATTTTCATCCAGAAAATGGGGAATTTTTGGTACAGTGGTAACGTGTTGGCCTAGCATTCACATGGCAGCAGATCAATCACAGCCCGGGATCGTGAGTTTGAGGTGTTTACTGGTGAGGCCACTGCTGGGGTTGGGCACCATAGTGGGGGTTTGGTCTTGCCCTGATGACATTCTGGTGATCATCTTTTCTGATGAAACTGGATTTGATACCAGACACCTTTACCCTAGGAAGGGAAATAACACTATATCCTAATGTAGTAATGAATGTTCTACACTTTTATTTCTTATGTATTCTCTGTATTTTCTTAATGTTTGTAGTATTCAAATTCCTTGAAGAACACTGTGAGTGGTTTTTCCAAAAGTACAATTGTCTAACATATCGTCCAATGTGTATTATTCGTATGTTTGGAAATGTTTACGGAAGTGAAAACATTTCCTGAAATGAACAAGAGTTAGAAAAAAGTGATTATCTGATTGTCTTATGATGAAATTAGCAATGATTAACTGTCGGGGTGAACTGTCAAATGATGAAAAGAAGCATGGTTAATTGTTAGGTGATGAAATGTCGTGTGATAAAATGACATGTGATGAAAAGTCGTAGCACCAAATGGAGAAGTGTAAGGATATGTGACTGTCTCTGTGAAGCATGCAAGAAGTTTGGCAAATTTGTCATAGCCTGCTGTTGATCTTCTCCATCTTTGTGTTTTTTGTAGGTGTCATAATCGTTCTCAATCATCCCCTTGTGACAAGTGAAAACCGTAGCCTCCTATGCAGTAGGCAGAGTTTGCTGTTTCTCTTGAAGGTTCCTCCATGCCTGGGTCTTTCGGAACTCAGGAGAGTGGGAGGAGACCTCAGGGTAATACTCAGAAGAGGAAATGTCACCTTCTAATGGAGGTAATACTCCTTTGCATTTTCCTCGATGGTTGCCTAGTGCTATTCAGACCAACAAAGATAACCTGAAATGAAGGAAGGTGCTCGTCAGTAGGGAAGGCGTGAGAAGTCTCGGCTTCCACCACCACTTGTAATGGTACCCTTGCAGTAATTGACCTGGTTTGTGTTAATACTTGTGTAGGTACTGGAGGAAATGGCACCTGTTGGTGTGGTCTTGAATGCTTTTGAAGAGGCTCCTGTGGCAGTTTTGTCATTGGCCTCAAAGACCTTGGGTCTGAGGAAGGCTGGTTTGGTAACCGTGAAGGTTATGTGATATTGGGTTGAGGATGAACCATCAACTGTCTTACTGAAATGATATCATACATAAGTGGGCAATTGGTTGATCCTATATCTCATACTTGGGTGGTTATTATAGGAAAGGGTTGGGAGATTTCTTATCCCTTCCAAGGGAGATTGTAATGTTTTTGCATTTGAAATATTTCAATTACAGATTAGTGACATAAAACCTAGATGCACCGGTGTTGGATGTGATAATCTGACTAAACCGAAATGGGTCAAGAGTGTTGTCAGGTGCATTGTGATTGTTCTGTTAATGGGGGCAGGGTTTGGGATCATGAAAAATATTCTATTTATTTGGAGGACGTCAATTCTGCTTGGAATTTGGTTTCTGAGGCAGAACACTGAGAGCCAAGGCTGTTTTCCTCCTTTCTATGTGGGTGAAACGATGTTCTAAGATTCCAGGATTTGCTAACCATTTACGCAGCAAGGATCTTGGAGATCTCATAGGTCTTGATATCCCAATTTCAGCAGTAAGGGGTTTTGGAAATGCCAGCTTAGTGGACCAGGCCCCTTTTCATGTTGTTGACTTTGAATCTAAGGATAACCTAAACTCTGCAGAGAGGAATCTTTACTGTTGGTTTCTTCAGAGGAATCCTTGGGTTGCTTGGGAAAGTATCCCTTTGGGAATATCTTGTCGACCACATGTTGGAAAAGGTTGGATCCAATTCAGGGTTTCACTTAGCAGGTGACTAGTCCACCTGGATTTGTTACGATTGCATCCCCTGTGGATACCTCTGATAAATAGACTAGGAAAGGCATTGATTTGCTCCCTCTATGGTCAGCCTACTTAAGATACTGTTGACCTGTCTTCTGATTCCTTCTCTCTCTAGCCTTTGGATCCAGCTGTGATTGGGTCTTCCTGTTACCAGCTTCTAAGGAAGGCTCCTATTGGAGTTTTTCCTTTTGGTCCTTAGGATTCAAAGTGGCTGAACTATCGGTTTTACACCTTTAAGGAAGGTTTCAAATGGTGCTATTCTTTTGGCTTCTAAGGTTTTGGCTGTGGTTGGCCCTTTGAGTTCCCAGCTTCCAAGGAATGGCCCAATAGGAGGTTTTCCTTCCATTCCAAGTACTGAAGCTCAGTAGTGGTGAGGGATATAGTATAGGGGCTTCTGCCGGGGTTGTCGAGGAAAGGGATTTAGTAGGTAACCCTTATTGATCCTGTGATGGGTGTGTATTCTGGCCAGTCAAATATTTTAAGGTATAAATATACGGATTTTCCATTCGATGATATTGAATTCGTAAACCTGGTGACATTTCCAGACTCATTCCAGGGAATTAGAGGAGCTGGTTAACCAAATAGAGGCACAGGATCTCTTTAATGAGGAGCTTTAGGTTGGCTCTCGTCCTCATCGTTTCTGGGTACATTGGACCTTTTTTCAGTAGACGCAAGGTATAGTCTCAAAAGGTGTCGGTTGGTCATGAATAACAGTACTTCCTCAACACAAGTTTCATCAGGCGAGGACGTTGGAACTCGACTTCTTTGTAAGCAAGTTCCTGATGAAAGGAGTCTTAAAAATGTACAGATTTAAAAAATTCTAAGGTAGACTATTCAGTGTACCAAAGAAAGATCCTTGGAGAGGAGTGATCCTTGATCTTTGTCTCCTCCATAAACACATCAGGTGAGATTTATTCAAAATGATGACCGTCTAGCATGTTCACCAATTACTAAAGTGAGTGGCTTTGACCGTTACTATCAATCTAAAAGAATCCTATTGGCATGCCTCTTTTGCCCACCACATCTGATGTTACTTAGGGTTTCAGCACTGGAGGAAGGGGTATAGGTTCAAAGTAGTAAAATTATCTTCAGCATTGCCCCAAGAGTGTTTATCAAGCTATTAAAAGTAGTGATCAAACTCATGCGGCCACAGAGAGTTCAGATAATTTCTAGACTATTGGCCTGATTTGAGTGGAGACAAAAGAGTTATGCCACAAATACACATTTCAGGTTTTTCATTACTTGGTTTTTGTGATCAACTTCTCAGGGTCAAGACTAATTCACATTTCAGGTTCTATAGGTTTTTCAATACTGTACTTAATTTTCCTGATCAACTTCTCAGAGTCAAGACTAATTCACATTTCAGCTTTTTCAGTACATAGCTTTTCTGATCAATTTCTCAAGAGTCAAGACTAATTTTGAGAAGGATATTTCAGTAGTTAGGTCTTCAATGGAATATAGTGAAATCCACACTAAGCCTACAAAAGCATCTCGGGAAAAAAATTCTTAGTAGGGTCAGATCCTTTGTTTCGAACTGCTTGTCTTCCAGGCGGCAGCTGGAGAAGATTTTGGACCTTCATCAGTTTGCCTCGATAGTCGATCCAATGTTAAAGAACAGGTTGAGAGATCTCAACTGGGTGTGGAGAAAGGTGGTTCGGAAGGGTTTTCATGACCATTGAGTGCAACTGTCTGGTTGTTGCAAAAGAATTCTCAGTTCATGGTTGACACCAAATTCCTTGGCCATGTCGGTTCTATTGGTTTCTTCCCCACGTTTATGGTTGTATTACCACTGAACCTTCATTGTAGACAATGTAACTCAGCATTATGAATTTAGATAAAACTCATTGAAATTAAAATTCACAAGTTTTCTCCCTCTTCCATCCATTCTGTGGTTATGTTTCAAGTTTTATTTTAAAACTCCTTTTGTTAAATGGTTTTTAACAAGATTAGTAGAGGAGCCTATCAGGTCAACTAGATAAGTAGGAAGACTTGGGTACTGTGTCAGAGGGACAGTTTCCCTGTGTTTTTGTTTTATTGACAAGCTATAGCTACTAAAATTAATATTATTATGAATGTTGATTGAGTGTTGAAATTATGAATCATATTTTAAAAATTGTTAGTAAAGTTGTTTTATTGTTGTTAAATGCTGTTCTTATGATAAAATATTTCCTTTAATCTTTTTAAAAAAGTTCATTTTCTGTTGTGAAAGTTATTGTCCAGCATGTGTTGTTAAAATTACTTTTCTTTGCCTCACAGGTAGATGATCCATCAGGCAATACTTTCATTGAAAATACCCTTGCACCCGAGCAGAATCCCCACCTCAAAAGGAAGACATACAAGAGAACTAAGGAACAAAATGCTCTTTTAGGCTTAAATTTTGAAGATGAAGAAGAAAACAAAAATGCTGTGAAACAGGATGATGATAATGAAGAAGAAGAGACTTCCATTAAAGATGAAGTGTTAGTCTTCAACACAATTTGCGGTCATTGTTCAAAGCCAACCCAAACCAATATGAAAGTTACACAGATTCCATATTTTAAGGTAGGTAAAATCTGTAAAAATAGCAGTCTAATATATATAAAAATATAAATTCTCTCTCTCTCTCTTTTTTCCTTTGGACAGTGAATGACACTGCCATCTGGTTTAAGTAAAGGAGGACCTGTTAAGTTCTCGGTATGATCCTGTATAAAGCTCACATCACTTTCATTTAGTTTATCTGCCGTCCAGTGCAGTGTGTTAGCATACAGAGGTTTAATTCAAGATTTTTTTTTTTATCTATCAAGGTTTTTTTTATCTCAAGATTTTTTTTTATCTATCAAGATTTTTTTTGAGAATCACCAATTGGAAATGATAGAGATTTTAAGTTTAGTTTTGTTTGTTGATATACTGTGATTCTCCCAGTAACTATAGACCATTATTTTAAATGCTTCTGTTGGGTTATATTTTGTTGCTTAACAAGCAATAACAGCATGGTAATGTCCAAGTGAATCGGTGTGTTATAAGAAATTTCAGAAGTACAGTAGGGTCCCGAATTATGCGAGAATTTGGTCGATTAATGACCTCGTTTAAATGGAAAATCGCGAATTTCGAAACACACATTAACAGAAATAATTCCATTGCGGCCATGGCAACCAGCAATTTGCCTATTCAAATGTGTTTACTACCCATTTCCAATACTTTCTTTGTACTATACTGTATTTATTTATAATATCAAATTGTTTTTGTAAATAAATAAAACATTTAATATACTTTAAAGTTCTAATAACTTGAAAATGGTTAAAATTACAACCAGGATAGGTGTAAACACCATATATTTCCCGTTATAACACAACCCAAAATACAGACAAATTTTAATGTTTGTCATATCTATTGTATAATACAACTGGTGAATAGCAAAACCATCACTCTATAGACTAGCTTGTTGTATGATTGAAAATCCAGAATTATCAAAATAAAGGCGATTTTATATCATGCGTTTCCTAAACACGCTAAAAAGCACAATAGAAAACGACAACCAATGTTTTGTTTACGTTTATCTCTGATCACAACGAAGAAACAGACGCATTTATACATCTGTGTTTTTGAATTGACAGCAATTTTACCAAGTATAGATTATATGTTGAATTTGTTATTACCAATGTTCTAATTATTTTTTATTAGAACTTTCAAATAAATGAAATGAATGCCATTTATGAAATGTTTTTCTTTATGATGCCGCCTGAAACGGAAACCTTCCATTTGTTTACGCTCCATCTTTGATCATAATAAACAAACGAATGCATTAAACACACATGATTTAAGTCATAACTAATGATATTACAAACATTTAGTAAACATTATGTTATTAAAAATATTTTACTTACCGTATCCATATAAATTCCTAAATTCGTAGCAAAGCTGGAATTTTTTTTTTTTCCTTATGCGTTTAATCCACAATAGCAAACTGCCGCTAATGACAGAGTGATAACTTACGATAATTCTAAACTGTTACGAAAGATAATTGTCCTTTCCATATCCAAAATACTTTTCCTAACTTCAGTTGTAAGTCAACTTGTACCCACCTCAATTATGGATCCATATGCAAAAAAGGTAAAAGAAGAAAGTACTAGGCCTATTTTTAAAGTCACCGAACAATTAGGTTACCGCTATAACGTTCGGAGAGAGAGAGAGAGAGAGAGAGAGAGAGAGAGAGAGAGAGAGAGAGAGAGATGGTTTTAAAGTACTAAACAATAAATATGATAGGTTATAACACATTGGTGTTTATGTAATATTAACTGTATAGATGGTTTGAATAAGTTAAGAAATGGTGTAAACAATTCTTTGATATTGTATTCGCGCGGAAGCTAGACATCAGCTGATGTGATCACAGCCAAAAGTAAAACAAAAATAAGTTAGCAATACTCGATTTTTAAAACACACCCGAAATTTAACAACATAAGTACATGTTTTATTATAGCGCAATTGACATTTAAAGAGTAAAAATTTTCTGGAATAGAATGGTGTTTTCTAAAAAATAGTGGTTTGCGGACGAAATCGGTTACTGTATTTTAAGCTATGATTGAAATGGATGTATACACGGTATAATTTTTTCGTTTTGTATTTAATTGACACTTCAAGAAAACCGATTTTGGTTTCTTCATCTATTTGTAAGTATTGTATAACGAGAGAGAGAGAGAGAGAGAGAGAGAGAGAATCAGCTGTTGTAATTGAACGTCGTGTTTTTGTTTCGTGTACCCCCTGAAGCGAGGAATTGATCGCCACAACTAACAATATTCATGTTAATTTCATTCTTAAACTCAAGTTGCCATATGTGAACTATGGTTTTATTTCTTACGGAGAGAGAGAGAGAGAGAGAGAGAGAGAGAGAGAGAGAGATTTCTGCCTTCAAATCTCTCTCTCTCTCTCTCTCTCTCTCTCTCTCTCTCTCTCTCTCTCTCTCTCTCTCTCTCTCTCTCTCTCTCTCTAGATTTTATTTTACCGTCTACTCTACAAAACCAATGTTTGCAAATCAAATGTATACTGTTTAAAATATGACAAAATGTTGACGACTCGATACCGAAGTTTAGGCTATTCACTGCCGATAAACGAACCCAGTCTACTCGTGAAAACCTTGAACGCCCAGAGGGAAAAATAAGGCTTTTAAATATACTGTACTAAACAAAAATAATGCTTTAATATACCATCATTAACACTACCATTACAATTATCGTAAGGTTGGAGAAAGATAAAGATTACCGAGAACGTAACCACATTTCTGTTTACATTTTGTCAGCTGGACTCGCACAGTTAACGGTTGATTTCATTGTTGATGTGGAATTTTATACTTAAATAGGCTATTCATTATGAAATTATGTTAATGAAATGTAATGTTAATATTGTTTTGTAACATTTATTATAAATCACCGTATTTAGGGCTACCAATATACTTAAAAAGACAATAGATTTGATACATTTTGTAGTGCTTGACTCGCGAACTTTGAACAGCCTCGCCGATACAGAAAATTTATTTTTGAAAAATAGCGATCGCGGAAAAGGGGAATCGTGTAATTCGAACACGCTTAATTCGAGACCCTACTGTATATTGATTTTTTCTTAACATAAGCAGCTCTTCTAGGAGAAGGACACTCCAAAAACAAAACATTGTTCTCTAGTCTTGGGTAGTGTCATAGCTTCTGCACCATGGTCTTCCACTTTCTTGGGTTAGAGTTCTCTTGCTTGAGGGGACACTCGTGCACACTATTCTTCAATGGAATGTTGACTCAAAAATGGCTTAGAGCCATAATTGTGAGAGTCATTTTATGTATAATCAATAATTTTCCTGTGTAGTATTTAGTTTTTAATTAAAGGATACTTAGGAATTTAAAAGTTGAACTTTTAACCTTTTGGTTATGCATTACAGTATTTGTAGCCTTCATATATTTTATCTTTTACTTAGATTTTGTCAAGTAGATCTGTTGATAGTTCCGACTTGAGTATATTGATTACTTGTAGGTAGTAGGTTGGCCAGGGCACCTGCCACCTGTTGAGGTACTACCGCTAGAGAGTTATCGGGTCATTTGCGTGGGCAGACATTACTACATTGAATCCTTTTCTCTGGTTACAGTTCATTTTCCCTTTGCCTACACATATGCTGAATAGTCTTGCCTATTCTTTACATATTCTCCTGTCCTCATACATCTGACAACACTTCTTCACTCAAGGGGTTAACTACTGCACTGTAATTTTTCAGTGGCCAATTTCCTCTTGGTAAGGGTAGAAGAGACTCTTTAGCTATGATAAACAGCTCTTCTAGGAGGAGTACACTCCATAATCAAACCGTTGTTCTCTAGTCTTGGGTAGTGTCATAGCTTCTGTACCATGGTCTTCCACTGTCTTGGGTTAGAGTTATCTTGCTTGAGGGTACACTCGGGCACACTATTCTATCTTATTTCTCTTCCTTTTGTTTTTTTAAGTTTTATAGATTATATAGGGAATATTTATTTTAATGTTGTTACTGTTCTTTAAATACTTTACTTTTCCTTGTTTTCCTTTCCTCACTGGGCTATTTTCCCTGTTGGAGCCCCTGGGCTTATAGCATCCTGCTTTTCCAGCTAGGGTTGTAGCTTAGAAATTGATATTAATAATAATAATAATAATAATAATAGTAATAATGATAATAATGATAATGATGATGATGATGATGATAATAAAAAGAATAATAAAATTATTGAATATTCTCTGGTTTTGATGTCTTGTGAGGAAAGGGTAAAAGACTCGACTTCAATGGAATGTTCACTAAAAAATGGTTTAGTGCTGTATTTAAAAGTGCCATAATTGTGAGAGTTATTTTATGTGTAATCTATAATTTTCCTGTGCAGTTTCTAATTTTTAATTAAAAGATGTCTAGGGATTTGAAAGTTGAACTTTAAACCTTTTGGTTGTACGTTACAGTACTTGTAGCCTTCATATATTTTGTCTTTTACTTAGATTTTGTGAAGTATATCTATTGATAATTCAGACTTGAGTATATTGATTACTTGTAGGTCGTAGGTTGGCCAGGGCACCTGCCACCTGTTAAGATACTACCGCAAGAGAGTTATGGTGTCTTTTGACTGGGCAGATAGTACTACATTGAATCCTTTTCTCCGGTTACAGTTCACTTTCCCTTTGCCTACTCATACACCGAATAGTCTGGCTTATTCTTTTCATATTCTCCTCTGTCCTCATACACCTGACAACACTGAGATTACCAAACAATTCTTCTTTGCTCAAGGGGTTAACTACTGCACTGTAATTTTTCAGTGGCTACTTCCCTCTTGGTAAGGGTAGAAGAGACTCTCTAGCTATGGTAAGCAGCTCTTCTAGGAGTTCACTCCATAATAAAACCATTGTTTTCTAGTCTTGGGTAGTATCATAGCCTCTGTACCATGGTCTTCCAGTCTCTTGGGTTAGAGTACTCTTGCTTGAGGGTACACTCAGGCAAACTATTCGATCTTATTTCTCTTCCTTTTGCTTTCTCAAGTTTTTATAGTTTATATAGGGAATATTTATTTTAATGTTGTTACTATTCTTAGAATATTTTATTTTTCCTTCAATTGCAGGAAGTTGTGATAATGGCAACCAGTTGTGATGGATGTGGCCACAGAACAAACGAGGTGAAAAGCGGAGGTGGAATCTCAGAGAAGGGAAAACGCATAACATTGAAGTTAACTGACCCTTGTGATATGGCTCGTGATGTTCTCAAAAGTGAAACTTGTGAGATAGAGATTCCCGAGTTGGGTCTCCACCTAGGAGGAGGTCTCATTGGTGGCAAGTAAGTATAGATTTCTTTTTATTTTTTTTTAGGATTTGTAAATGTGAGTAGATATGGCAGTTTGAGTGAGTTGTCAAGGTTTGAATTGAATTTAATTCATAATGAATGAATGAATAGGAAAACTGCAGTTAGCCTTCCGAATTACAAAAAAATTACCTCTTTCTCTGTAACTGATAGTTGTTCCAACACGGGGTACTTACCTCGAACTACTTTCTTAGGAGTATCTGGGAGACTCCTCCCAACCGACCCGAATTTTGTGTAGTTTACCCTATTCCCGTTTTCTATGGGGGTCTATCTCAGGCGGAGTGATATGCGCCCTGAGGCGACCCGGGGTCGGAGAGCATGCTTGCTTAGGTTGTGCTCCTCAGTAAGTTTCTGGTCGCGACGTGATTACCATCTCGCCGCGCTCTCCTCTCCCAGTGCGACCCTTTGTGTCTACCACGCATTACCCACGTGTTCATTCCCCATCCTTTCCTCTGTGTCCCTGTGTCTCTTGGTGTCCTAGTGTTGCGTAATGGAGCATCCTCGCCGTTGCCCTAGGCCTGTGGCTGGAAAATCTTGTGGTGCGTTTCTTTCCAAGCCCGAAGTCGATCCCCACTCCCTGTGTTTGTCGTGTAGGGGCAAGGTATGTTCCCCTACAACCATGTGTCCGGAGTGCGAGTCTTGGACCGAAATTCAGTGGGTCCTCTACGGTACTAAAAAGAAGAAAGCTGCCAAGAAATCGCCCAAGAGGGCCAACGTTTCTTCGTCATTGGTTTCGCCGGATGCCTCGTCAGAACGGGGTTCCCTTCCACCTTCCCCTACCCAGAGTAAGTTAGGAGGTAAGTCTGTTATGGGGAAGCTGCCCATTGGCCTTCCCCAAGAGTCTGAGATGTCTGTGGGGGATGATATTAGATCAGTTCAGGCATGTGTGGGGCCTGAGGGAGGGGCGGGAGTGTGTTCAGGAGACGAAGTCCTGGTGCCTACAGGGCCCGTCTCTACGGAAGATCCTATGTGGGTGAAGACAGGTGCAGCCTTTTCCCCTGCATCCTGGATGTGTGTTTCAGGTGCTTCAGCGACCGGGGAAGACGCCGAGAAGGCAGGCTCATCTAATTCGGACCCCGCCGCATGGGATCCACCAAGGACGCCCTTCAGGTCACCCATGAGGTTAGAGGAGGAGTTCGATGCTTGGTTCGACCGGAAGAAGGTTCCACGGTCTTCCCCGGCGCCCTCGTCAACGCTCCCGCCCGTCTTTCTTCAACCCTCTTCGCCAGAGAACCGATGCGGAGTTCACCCTGCGAATTTGGATGACTCGGGAAATTCGGCGGACTCCCTCTCCTCCTCCTCGTCATTCTCGTCGGAGGACGAAGGTCCAAAGTCCTCAAAGAGAAAGCGGGAAAAGTCGCAGAAGAAGAAGTCCCGTTCTCGTTCCAGGCACAGCAGGAAGAGATCCAAGACCTCAAAGAAGAAGTCCAAGAAGAGTCGCTCTTCGAATGATAAGTGGGAGAGAATTACAGTACCCCGGAGTGAGCTGTTTAAGGCTACCTCAGCCGCGGCCACTTCTGGTTGGCTCCCTAGAGCCTCATCTTCACCCTCGTGACCCTACTCCTCCAGCAGACCAGATCTCCGTCAGGGGACGTCGCATCAAGCCTCCCTAGACGACTCTAAGGCCACGAAGGCTCCCGCTTCTTCAGCCCAACGGAGGGAGACGCTCCTCCAGACGGAAGGCTTGGCGTCATCCGCGGCCACCTCGGCTGTCTTCAGCGAGCACCGAGGACGCCCTTCATGCTTAGAGAAGTCCACAGCCAAGGGGGCCCCCGCTGGACAAGGTAGACCCATGACGGATACCTTCATCCCAGCGGATTCGCCCATCCTGCGGGCAGGCCCGTCAGTTGCGAGGCAGGAGAAGAAGCTGCTCCCTTCCCGCACTCCCCCTCCCGCCCTCGATGAGTCTTCTTGGGTGGAGTAGCGGATGCCTTGGTAGAAGGAGGAGAGTGCTCATCAGATGACATCTCCTCTTATCGGAAGGTCTTGGCCCTCATCAGACGACACCATTGGTTGGATGAGCCCAAGCCCTGGGTGGAACAAGCCTGGCTCTCAGGACTCAGCAGGCTCGTGGACAATCCGGTTCAACAGAGACCTTCCTTGGCGCTCCCCCTAGCACGAGACGTAAAACTAGGGATGGAGCACATAGACAAGTTCTTAGCCAGCCAAGCAGACGCCCCTAGGGGTCAGAGTGCCTTGAAGCTTCTTCCTGGCCCTAAGACCCAGAAACGTTTTTACGTCCCGGAAGGACGTCGTGGGGGACTCTGCGCAGTAGAGTCGGCGGTCACCACGTTGAACCAAGGGGCGGTGGAGGACAGGGCATCCTCGGCCTCAGTTTGTTTATCCCCAACGGAGACTCGATGATGGAAGACATGGCCCAGGATCTAGTCTACGTGTCTTCTTGGTTTGACTGGTGGGCTTGCCCTCTGGTGGGCTTCCAGTCCTCACATGATCTCTCCCTGCCTGAGAACCAGTCCTTGCTGAGAGAGTTAATCAATTCAGGGGGAAAACCACTGAAGTTCCTTTCTTACCAATCTCTCTCCCAGGCCGCCAACTGGGTCCTGCCGAAGAGAGACACCATCCTAAGCTAGTTAGTGAGGAAGTTACCCGACCGAGAAGCAAGGTTTCTGAGAAACTCCTTGGTGTGGGAAGGGTCGGTGTTTCCCCCTCAAATCGGTCGAAGAGATGATGGAGAGGGTCAGAAAGTTGAAGGATGTAGAACTAAGACCCCCTCCCGTGAGACGTCCAGTGCACAGAAGACCCTCGGCGGACGTCACACATACCTCTCATTCCTCCCCAGTCCAACCGAGGAGAGAAACTCCAACGGCTTCTTGGCTCCAGAATTCACAGCCTCCCCGTAGGGGCAACACTACCTCTCAGTCTGGCTTTAGACCCTACGGTAACTCTAGGAGAGGTCGTTCCAGCCGCGCTTCTAGGAGGAGATAGGAAGAGAGGCCCCCTACTCCTACCGGAGCCTCAAGTAGGGGGATGCCTCAGACACTCTTGGCAAGCATGGCGGGATTACGGGGCAGATCCCTGGACCATTACAATCCTGAAGGAAGGATACAGGCTACCCTTCCTGACGGAGCCTCAGCCACTTATTTCATCCCAACAGGCGGAGTGGTTGGTGCCCAAAGACCCCTTGAAACGTGCAGCGTTACAGGAGCAAGTGTTGACCATGATCACCAAAGGAGCGTTGGAATCGGTCGAGAATCCCGGGCCGGTGTTCTACAGCAGGCTCTTCCTGGTGGAGAAGTCGACAGGGGGATGGAGGCCAGCCATAGACCTGTCAGCCCTCAACAAGTTTGTGGCAAAAACCGACTTCAAAATGGACACTGCGAAGATGGTGTTGGGGGCCTTGAGAGAGGGGGACTTCATGATGTCCCTGGATCTCAAGGACGCCTACTTCCAGGTCCCCGTTCACCCCTCCAGCAGGAAGTTCCTGAGGATAAAGTGGAATACCCAAGTCTTGCAGTTCAAGACCCTCTGCTTTGGGCTGTCGACAGCGCCTCAGGTCTTCACGAGAGTCTTCACAACAGTTTCGGCCTGGGCACACGAGCAGGGCATTTGCCTGATCCGGTACCTGGACGACTGGTTGTTACTTTCAGCCTCAGAGGAAGAACTGAAGGAGGAAGGTGCGAGGCTTCTACGTCTCTGCAAGGACTTGGGTATCACAGTCAACTTTGAGAAGTCCCACTTGACACCCACCACCAAGATGACCTACCTAGGGATGGTCCTGGACACCCGGCTGGTGAGAGCCTTTCCCTCCTTGGAAAGGCTGGACAATCTAGACCGAGTACTGCAGCCCTTCCTCACGAGCCAACCCAGGAGAGCCAAGGATTGGCAGAAGTTATTGGGCCATCTGGTGTCGCTAGAGAAGCTAGTCCCTCAGGGGAGACTCAAGCTCAGGGGTGTTCAATGGAACTTGAAGGAACGGTGGTCCCCAGGATAGTTCCAGTTTGCCCAGGAACGTTGGAAGTCCTACAGTGGTGGCACGACAGAACGAACACCTTGAAGGGGATGCCCTTCGCACTCGATCCTCCGGAAATGTTGTTATTCACCGACACGTCGAAGGAGGGTTGGGGTGCACACCTCCTCGACGAATGAACGAAAGGGAAGTGGTCCCTCGAGGAAGGGACCCTACACATAAACATTCTGGAGATGATAGCTGTCCAGAGAGCATGTCAAGAATTCGTACATCTCTTCAGAGGAAACACCGTGGTGTTGATGTGCGACAACGCCACGGTTGTGGCCTACGTAAAGAAACAAGGTCGTCTAAAGTCAAAGGAGTTATGCACTCTATCGACAGAACTGCTGGAATGGGCGGCAAAGGAAGGGATCGAAAGTACGGCCAGGTTCATCCCAGGAAAGAAGAACGTCCTAGCAGACGGCCTCAGCAGGGTAGGCCAAGTGATAGGCTAGGAGTGGACGCTACACCCAGGAGTAGCTCAGACAGTCATCCTGAAGTGGGGCTCACCAGTGGTAGACCTCTTCGCCACTCATCTGAATACACAACTTCCCGTGTTCTGTTCTTCAGTTCCAGATCCAGCAGCAGCGTTCGAGGATGCCTTCCAACATTCTTGGGACAACCTCGATGTGTACGCCTTCCCACCCTTCGGAATGCTCAGGCAAGTGCTCAGCAGAGTGAGGATAGCAACCAACCTACAGATGACTTTGGTAGCGCCTTGGTGGCCGGAGAGAGAATGGTTCGCAGACTTGAAGGAACTAGCTCTCCTTCCCCCTTGGCCCCTTCCAGACAAACCAGACCACCTCCATCAACCTCACTTCCAGAGATTTCACGAAAACCCTCGGTCCCTCCGCCTACACGCGTGGAGGTTATCGAGCGGCTCCGAAAGAAGGAAGGGTACTCGTCGACGACCACAACGAGGATGTCGGGTTACCTAAGGCGTTCCTCAGTCGCAGTTTACCAAGCAAAGTGGGCTGTCTTTTCGAAATGGTGCACTGCCCGGAACATCAAGCCCCTGAGGGCTTCTATTCACGAGATAGCCGATTTCCTGGTGTATCTTAGGGATGACGTAGGTACAGACAGTCCCCAACTTACGAACACAATAGGGACCGAGAGTCTGTTCGTAAGTCGTATTGTTCGTAAGTCGTTAGTGTTAAATTTTGGTCTGGAGTAAGCGTAACCTAACTCAGATGTCTACGATTTTCAGCAGTAGAAGTCAACAAATAGCCCCATTTCATATAAAATAGGTTATTACAAATATTTTACTTTATCATATTACAGTAGTCTATATAATACTGTAAAGTTCAGTACAGTATGTTGTTTTATTATCCTGTACTGCACACTACATAATGGAAACTTGCACAAAAAATCGGCCATACATATGCACTGCATTTCTGAATCAGCTGACTTTTAAGTAAAATCGTAGTAAATATAGTATACTGTACATTTAGTACAGTACTGTACATTAATTCCTTTTTAAATAAATGTACTGAAAGATATTTTATTGTTCCATTACCCAATTTTTTTTTGCTAGAAACTTACGTAAACAAGCGGCCATTTGCATTATGTACTGTACTGTAACGTTTACCTTTTCACGCTTATCAAATCAGCTGACTTTATTTTAATTTTGACCGACGGAATCATTCTTTGTAGAGTATACGTCACGTATCTTGTGACGTCATGTATTTGGCGGAACCGGAAGAGCGCTGACAAACCGAATGATTTCCTTTCATTATGTTGCCGAGTAATCTTATTACAGAATTCTCATAATCGAAACACCGAGTAACGATATCAAGTGTTTTAGTGGTCTGTATCATTAGTTATGAGATTAGTACAACTTACCGTAAAGTTAAGAAAAAAAAGTCTGATGTTATATTTCTTCTGGCGGAAGGCGAGAGGCAAAGCAAGTGATTTTCTTCCGATCCGTTACTATTCCCATAATCGAAACATCGAATAAGGATATAAAGAATTTTTTAATATTTTTCAAAGAAATATGAAGACTTAACTGCATTAAAAATCAAAATACGGAGAGAGAGAGAGAGAGAGAGAGAGAGAGAGAGAGAGAGAGAGAGAGAGAGAGAGAGAGAGAGAGAGAGAGAGAGAGAGAGGGGGGGGGGTTGCGTATTCCGTTTATAACTAATAATAAGGTCTATCAACGAACTGTATGGAAAATGTGATACCCTATAATATATTAGCGCTGTTGTAATATTCACTATGAAGAGATTTCGAATATCAAGAAAATTATATAAATCAGTGTTATTCGTACTATATGTGCGCATAATCGTAATACTGCAGCGTCACCTTGAGATCAGCTGATCTCCCAACCAAAAGTAAATCAAAAGTAATTGTTGATTATTGAAATGCTCAAGAAATTAAAAAAAATATGAACGTGCTTTAATAAACCATAATTAAACACAATAATGTCTAATGAAATATGAAGGCTTAATATTGAACGAAAAATT